>NW_025336481.1:17074807-17487429 GCF_004798865.1 Varanus komodoensis | reverse complement strand
GACCTCTCTGGGGAGCGCATTCCATAGATTGGGCGCCACCGCAGAGAAAGCCCTCCTCCGAGTACCCACCCTCCTAATTTCCTTCACAGAGGGTTCCCGGAGAAGGGCCTCTCCCACAGATCTCAGGGGGCAGGCGGGCATATATTTCTAGTGTATGAGCCAAAAGTCAGACACAGTTAATGCTCAAATGGGCTATCTCTTCATTCCATCATATATGAATGGGAAGCACTGCTGCAAACTTTGTTTTTCTGCCCCAATACACTATTGAAGAATGCTCTCCTTTGAGAAATATATTTCATAGGACTGGGGATTCAGCATGAAATGCTACTCATTTAGGTGACAAGAGTCTTTGTCATTCTTTCCTGACCCAGTTGTTATTGTTGGACTATAATATAACTTGTCAGTGGAGAAGATGATTATGTGAATGGATGAACTTCTATGAAAGGAACTAGGTAGGGCTCATGAGCATTGGCCATACAAAGTCTATCTCAAAGAGCCTGATCCAATTTCATAATTGTACACTATTCTGCACCTACTTTCTGTTAAGGTGGTGCATCTTTGCTTAGCTTTAATGTAGTAATGGAACAAGCCCATTTCACAAGGGACACATTTGCACTGCCCCAATTAATGCTTATAGGACCAAATGGCAATAGGCTTAATGCGGCAAGCAGAATAATCACATTGGCTGATGCCAGGGCTCTCCCAACTCTTTGTCCTTTCTTCTTGCTTCAGGAATTCAGATCCCACACAAGATCTAAGAATATGCTGAAATTCCACTGATGGTCCCAAGATGCAAGATCTGCTCAACTACTCAATAAAGTCCCAACACTTCTTGTCATATCTATATATTGATGGCCACAGACTGGATGCCCGAAATCTTCCTCAATCCTCACATTTTCTTCCATATCCCCCCACCAGAAAGCTGCTGAATTATTGCAGAATTACCACAGAATATATACGGCCTTTCCTCATTATCCAGATACTTGAAGCTCGCCAGTTGTTCCTAACAATATCCTTCCCCTCCCTTCCTTTCCCTCCCCACAACTCACACATATGCACAAAATGTGGAACTACTTCTGTTTCAGGATACTGCTTCCTGGGGCATGAGAGGTGTTTCCATTAGTGGCCCAAGTTACCTTCATGATTCCATTCCAATTGTCACCAGTTGAAACCTGGAAAAGTGTCAGGAAAGCCATCCCAAAATTCTCAAAGGTGGCATGACGGCTCATACCCTCACAAGGGTTATCGTCATTGCATACTGGAAAGAAGGGATTTATTAGTGAAAAAACAAATGGCTGTATTACAGCATAGCAGAGAAGGCTCTAATGATTCTGACATTATATCTAAACCCACATAGAAATAGCTTTTACACAGTGTTATTGACAAACAAACTGAGGAGTCTGAAATGACCAAAATCTGATTACCGCCTGAAAACCAACATGTTCCTGCAATATTTAATGTCAGCCACTAGTTATTTATTTATTTATTAAAACATTTCTATGCCGCCCCATTCGCCGAAGCCTCGGGGCGGCACACAACATAAATTAAAATACAAGAGATAACAATATAAAATAAGTCGCCCTGGCCAGATAAAATAAGCGAATAATATTAACAATTAAAATGATGCTTAAATAAAAAGGTCGTTGCCTGGCACCGAAAAACAAATGACGGCGGCGCCAGGAGGACCTCTCTGGGGAGCGCATTCCATAGATTGGGCGCCACCACAGAGAAAGCCCTCCTCCGAGTACCTACCCTCCTAATTTCTTTCACGGAGGGATCCCGGAGAAGGGCCTCTCCTGCAGATCTCAAGGGGCGGGCGGGCGGGCAGGCGTATATGGATGTAAGCACTCCTTCAGGTAACCAGGACCCAAGCCGTTTAGGCCCATCCAATGGCCCATCTTCTTTTATTATTTGAAAGGACCAGATATAAATTTCTTTACTGTCTTTGGATCCTACACTGCAAAAATGCTGTTTCTGCATCACCTTTAAAATTAATGGACTAATAGCTTACACAGGCAGTAGTTGGCAAATGTGCTGGAGCCAGATGTTGGTGCCAGCAAGACTGACAAAATAAATGTTTAAATTTCTAGTTGACCTGATATTAACCAATTCCCAGCTACAACTTTATACAACGCCTGTTCAAGTGTTGCAGTGAGGTACTATATACTACAAGGAGCTCAGTGCTTCAACCTAATAATTCCAGAAAGCATGGGCACAACTACTGAAGGTCAGAAATTTAGTTTGTGGGGTGGTGGGAATCCATCAGATTTCCTCAGTTCCCTCAGCTGGGCTCCTTTCCCTCTGTCCCAATTCCTCCTAATGCCAAGCATTCACATGGGCATCTGGCAGGAAATGAGTAAAGTTTCCAAGGCCAGCTTGTAAGCACCATCTGTGCACCCACAGTGCAACTGGGGTTCTGCTTCTGCACATGCAACTTAGGGGCATTACATAAAAATTATGTACTTTGCATACTTCGTGCAAGGACACCACTAGCATGCCCAAGCATTTGCCACCTTGATCTTCCTGGCCAGCACTGAACATGGGAAAGAAGTTTGGTGAGCACAGGAGGTAGATTTTGGCCTCATCTTTGCATCTCTAATCACAACCATGTCATTAAGTCAGCATCCCACTCTTGCTCTGTCTCCTCCATTAAATTTTTCTGGAATTCTAAAATAAAAACTCTTTTTGGTACAGAAACCACTTCTTAACAAACCATAGACAATAGAATAATCTATAAAAGCTCTCTTTCTAAAATGTATAAAAGTTGTGACCAGCAATCTATTGTGGGAAGCCGAGTTTCAAATCTTCTTCAGTTATAAAGTTTACTGCATCATTTTAGACAAGTCAATTATATCCTTCCAGGGCTTCTGTGTGATTCTGAGCACCTTAGCCAACGGGTGAGATACACATTTGAGATATAAATGACACATGTACTTCAATGCTCTTGGCCTTGAGAAAGTCTTCTGGAATTAAGATTTCTGAGAATATGTTCTTCCTCAGGCGTAAACTAGAGATTAATTGAAATTTCCACCATAGCTTTGCAGTCTCATCTGTAGGCTGCAAAGTTTGACTGTCCTTTGTTAATACATGGAAGCTTTGGAGATGGGGGGAGTTTGCCCAGTGGACTACAGCAGGGTGAAGGAGGCATGTCCGCTTGCTGCTTAGGAAACGAGGAGGATACTCCTCTCTCCTCTTGTGCTTCAGCACGGTGAAAGAGCACTTGTCCACTGACTTGCCAACTGGTGACTCTGCTGTACAGCAAAACATGAGAACCCTTGCCCAGTTGCCAAGGCAACTGCCTTTCCTTTTTCTAATGTTATCTTCGAGATGCTGGATCATGGCAAGGGAGGAGACTGCTGCCCAATTGCTTAGACCATGGTAGGCCACCTGGTGCCTTCCAAAACATCTGGAGGACACTGGGTTCTGTACCTCTGACCTAGACAATTGAATAACTCTCTTTCTGTACCACACTGTGCAGACTGCAGCCTGGCACAGGAAAAGAAGGAAGAGCTAGTTGCCTGGCTGCTGAGGAAACTCTCTTTCATCCCTTCCTATTCTGTGCTACATCCACTTCTCCTGTGGCTGCTGTCGTTTGCAAATGGAAAGACATGAGAGGAATGAAAGGCCTGGGTGCTTGTCAGGAGTGGGAGGTATCGCCCCAGCCCATCCAATTTGGACTGAAGCAACAGCGTGAATGTAAGATTAGCTGACTGACTGGGGCATTGAAGGAAATCCAGAGCAATTCAGAGTTCTTTAAGGGTACAATCCTATGCCTGTTTGGGGAGAAAAATGTTCTGCAATTCTCTCTGTTTCCCATCCAACATGGCTGGTTGAGTAATGCTGCAAGTTGCAGGGCTTTTTCTGGCTAAACATGCTTAGGATTGCACCCTAAAAAGATAATAAACTGAGTTTATTTAAGCTTTCCAGTATTGTGACACTGATAACCTAGATGGATATCCTGGCTGAAAACATAGTGTTCAATTGAAAATGTTGAATAACCTGTTAACCCTAACCTGTTTCAAGATCTGGAGACTATAACAGTTAAGAATAAACAGAAAAAGTAATGGGGTTCCCTAAAGATCTACAGCAGGGCTGTATGTACATAATTATGTAATTATGAAGATAAGTATTATATTGTATAAAGTACCATATACACTATTATAATAAATCCATGTTAACAACAATAATGTGATATCTCCTCCCTCCTCCTCCTCCTCCTCCTCCTCATCACTGCTGTTGTTATGTTATGTCTCTGACTTACGAAAACTATGAATGAAAGCCCTCCAAAATGTCCTGTCCATGACAGCTCCATTCAGCTCTCCCAAGTTCAAGCTGTGACACCCTTTATGGATTCAGTCTATCTCATATTTGGTCTTCTCTTTCATCTTCTGCCTTCAACTTTCCCTAACATGATTGTTTTCTCCAGTGAATCTTGCTTTCTCATGATGTGCCCAAAGTATGACATCCTCAGTTTTGTCATTTTTGCTTCTAGGGAAAGCAATGGCTTAATTTCATCTAGGACCCACTTCTAGTTTTGTCTTTCTCTCTGTCCAAAGTATTTGCAAAGCTCTCCTCCAGTACCATGTTTTGAACACATGATTTTCCCCCTGCCAGCTTCCTTCATTGTCCAGCCATACCCATACATTGTGATTGGAAATACAATAGTTTGGGTGATCTTGACCTTGGCTTGGATGATCTTGACCTTCCTATACTTCTACATGTGCATGGTACTTTATGGAGTAGGATAAACAGAAAGAAGGACAGCTGAAGGGGAAAAAGCGAGGCTTACAGAAAATCAGGAGCATTAGAAAAACTAGGATAACTCCTTGGCATTCCAGGAGACTCTGCCACTGACCTTAAAGTGGCCACTGGGTAACAAATAAACTTCAAAGAGAAATTTGAATTAAAATTTGTTAAGAATTTGTCAAGTGGTTCAATTCTATTGACAGAAGTTAGAATTAAGACAAAGGATTTTTTATCACCCTGCACTTGTCAATTGGAATACTTAGCACCAAGATAATTGCATCAACAACAACAATGGCACTGTGAATGATTGTTACTGTATTTTTTCATTTATTTATAAAATTTGTATGCCGTCCAATTACTAACGTCTCTGGACGGCTAACAGCATAAATAAATTGATGACCCACTCTGGCTGCAATTAATAAAATACAATAATAAAATTTGATATTAAAACTTATTAAAATATTGATTAAATAAAAAGGTCTTAACCTGGCGCTGAAAAACATACAATGACGGCACCAGGCAGACCTCTCTGGGGAGCGCATTCCACAGACAGGGCGCCACTGCAGAGAAGGCCCTCCTCCGGGTACTCTGTCTCCTAACATCTTTCACAGAGGGTTCCCAGAGGAGGGCTTCTGTTGCCGATCTCAGGGGGCAGTATTTCTGCATTTAATTCACTCTGACCTTACTATTTATAATCCCCACACCCACAAACCATGTATACTCTCTAAAACCCCCAAAATTCTCCATAATACTCCGTGCATCAGATAAAGTAGGCTACAGTCAGTGAAAATGTATGCTAGAATACATGTATTAGCTCTTTGTTTGTTTTGCTGCAATACACTAACATGGCTGGCTCTATGGATCTTTTCCTGAGAAAAGTTCTGAGATTGTTCTTATCTTTTTTGCATCTCCTTAGTAAAAAAGAAGGCCACCTTGCAGGATCCTCTGTCCTCCACCAGTCTTTTGGATGGTGGCTGCCTTATTTCTTCTGTAATGCCCTGGAATGACACTATATCTGGAGGACTTTGGAAGATGCAAAATGGTGGCTACTGTTGACACTTGTCAAATAGAACAAGAATCAGTTACTGTTACTAATGATCCACAGCCCTGAATAAGTGGAAGATGTTGTCAAAATGTCCCCTAATTGTTTCTCCAGAAACAGAGTAGAGAATTTCATGAGGCCATTTACACACAGCTCTACTTCTTTCTGTAGCATTACCATTTAACAATCTGAAACTGCTACAAACTACCCCAGTGGAAAGAAGTGGTGGTGGGGGGATCAAGGGATCTTAATAGTTAATCAAGTTAACCTTAATGACACATGACATGAATGTAGCAGACATGAATAGGCCATCAGGGGTTCCTCCTGATGCTGAAAAGAGTGGTAATATGAATTCTGCATTTTCCACAATGATTGTGCATTTGTTGCAAAATGCAGTGGCACTCTGTGGAATAGGACACGCATGATAAATCCCATAACCTTATTGAGATTTCTGAATAGGATTAAGATAATCAGAAATTCATTTCTGTTATTTGGAAATGTGGTGCCCTGTGGAAATTATCCATTCCTGCATTCGTGTGACTCATCTCTGTGTTAGAAAACTTACCAAGTTTCCCAAAAAGCTCCACTCCTAGAGCAGCATAGATGAAAAAAAGGAGCATAAAGAGCAATCCAAGATTCCCCACCTAAAAGTAAATCAAATGTACAAGTCAAATTCAGGCCAAACTAAGCCACAGTAGGCAAGAATCACTTCAGGAAAGAAAGTCTCTTTAGAGGCTTTTGAATATACACACACACTGAGTAGTTCACACTGGCTGCTGTTTTGTACCATTTGATCCATATTTGAGAAGCACTGGGAAAAACAACATTCTTGCTGTTTGCATGCTTTTGAAATGATTCAAACAATGGGCACATTCATATGACAAGCAATTATGGCTTTTAATTTTTTTTGTCTGTCATGTCATCCAAACCCCATCATGGTATTTCCATGTGGTTTGCTTGGTTTTGAATAGCCATGAGCAGAACCAATTATGTGTTCTATGGTTGCTTGGAACCACAATTGCTTGTTGTGTCATCTGAAATGGAAAACACAATTTGGTGTAGTACTCAGACCAGAAGCACAGAGCCACTTGGCACACTTGCTGAGTGGCTAAGTAGAGAGTGCCACTGACAGCTCCCATTGGACATAGCTGGCACAGATGATCCCACTCCTCCTGCCTCCCTCCCTCAAGATCTTATTTGAGGTAGGGGTGAGCAGTCAGATGGTTGGTGCTAGAAGAAGAGTGTAGGTGTGGCAAGACTCCACTGGCCAGCAATGCCCAGTTGAAGGCTGCGTGCTGCAGCACGTTCCCCCATGCTGTCCCTCTCATGTGAGCAGCGAGGTGAGACGCAGCTGGGCAGTGGTGCCTGCACACTGCAATGGATACCTCTAGTGCTCTGCTTTCTCACTCAAGCTTGCCAAAGAGTGCAACTGAACTGGCACTGGCTCCCAAATGCCTCTCTGGCAAGCCATAAGAAGACCAGGCAGATCAATGCTGCCTCCTCGTCATTGCTGCTCATGGTACCTCTTAGGATATCAGCTGGAGGACTGAGAAGGAAGAAAATGGCAGATGGAGGAGAGTTACCATTTTCAGCCTGATCATCCTTCAGGCATATTCATGCAAAACACAGGGCCTGGTGGAAAACTCACAGTATTACTTGCTGTGATTGTGAATGCTGCAAATGTATTTATCAGGATGCAATTGGAGATGAAGAATGTTTGGGTGAAGGGGCCAATTATTGAAAAGCTGGATGAAGGGGCTGCTGTCCATACAAGTTTAACTCCATGCTTAATGTGTCAGCCCCAAACTACTAAATTTCCTTTAATCCAAAGGGATGGTAATGGGCTGCCAGAGCAAATGGCAGAGCTTGCAACCCACCTACCATTTTTGCAACTTGCCCTGTTGAAAATAAGCCTTACTGAACAACATCCAAAAAACAGCATCTGAATGAATACATGGAAGGATTTCATTAACCACTGAAAAATGTCCATGGTGAACATTTTTGCAAGGATTAGCAGTGCGATCTGAGAGAAGTGTCTTTGGTAAGGGGGTGAGAAATGAGAATGCTTAATCAGAGTCTTGTGTTCTAGAAGATTGCACTACTCAGTTATATTTTCATATTCTTACCAGCCACTTTGTACATCAGTTAACATAATAGCACTTGGATTTTAAACTGAACAAATGTTTTTTTGGAACTGCACAGCAAAAAAAATTCTTCACACATTCAAAACATCGCTAGTGAGATTCAAAATAAAGTATTCCACAGTGAATGCAGGCTTGCAGAAAGTATGCCCTGAAGTGCTCCTTTGGTACACAGAGCCTGGATAAGAATTTCCGCTACATTCTCAGAGGGAATGATCCTATGGTGCCTAGATGCTGAAGAGCAATTGACATGCTTCTTTTGGTGCTGGCTGTGAATGGGAGGGAGGCTGAAGGCTCAAATTTGAGCCCTTAGGTCAGAGTGCTGTCTCTGTCCTTGGAGCTAGGAAAACAAACGATCTTATGGCCCCTGTGTAGTATCATTACTCTCTGAGGTGGGGAAAGCAACTTTGGAGGGGGACATTATGGGATGCAGAGAGGGAAGGAGACTGGAGCAGGTGTCCTGAAGTCACTGTAGCCTCCTTTCCCCACCCTTTGAGATGCCACCGCTACATGGTCAAAAGTGGTTGTCTAACAAAAATTCAGAACAGGAGAAGCAAGGAGACAGAGATCACTTCCACTGCCCCTTCCACTCTGCATTAGATGATCATGGGCTGCTGAGTCTGGGGTCGTACACTCATCTGCATAGGACTGCACTCTTAAGCTATGATGTACAGCAATTGCAAGTGTTTATAAGTCCTTTGCAGTACTAAGTTGCACCATTGCCATGGAATTAGGACACATAGGAAAAAATAACTCCAAGGAAACCACAACTGAGCTACATTAGAAAGCAGCAAGACACCTACAGACAGAGCAGAAGCCTCAAAAGAAAGTGAGCCAAGATACATAGTACAGGTCATATCACACATCATAAGTCATCTTAATTAATTTATTTCCCCAAGTTTATCCTGTCCAGTAACCTAGATATCCCAACTCTTTCTTCCCCAGATTCACCACCCATCCAGATCCTGCCTCAGATCAATTCTTTTCCTTCACCATTCTTTAGCAATTCCTTTCCTCTGGCTTCAGCTTGAAGTGAAGGTGCAGAATCTAAGATGGTGCAAACATTTCCCCACATGTGCAGAAGAATTTAAGGAAGGATTTTTAGACAAACACAGTTCCCATGAGGACAAAGACCTATATGTCCTGGTTTTGCCAAAGTATGATAATGGATGTTCTCAGGACAGATGCCTTTGCACAGTACCAAATTTCTTGATCTAAATACTATCTGACTAGGCATATTTCACGGCATCTGAAAGTATTTTAACAAGGGCTATTATTCTGTTAAGAAGCTATCTTTTTTTAATGCACTACTGAAAACAAAATGATTGTTGTAGATTTCTACCTTGCAGACTGCAGTTGCAGATTACAGGATTAAAGCCAGTATCAAACATTACCCTAGCAAAAAACCTTAACATGGAATGCACACCCAGAGATTATCTCTGGGTGCTTCCAGATGAGACTTTTAAGGCACCATCACCCTGCTTTATTCACTCAATTTTATGGGGCAGGCAGATGGTGATGTCTTCAGCTCAGAACTCTCCTTTCTTCCACTTCTGTCTTTTTTCTTATCAGTGACTAAGACTCACTAAGAAAAAAAAGCTGAAAGAACCACAGAATGCCTTCTCAATGGAAACAGCAGGAGCCCTCCATCTGGCAGCAGACTCAGCACCTGCATAGTGCTTTGGACATTTTGGACATGGTTGGATCTTCTCCCTAAGCTGATCAGTGATATAATCAAGCCAGCCTCCCAGTGTCTCCTGGCACAAAGTGGTATGAGCAGTAGGCATGTGGGATGACCCTAGGTATTCAGTTAAACAATCAGGGTGGCATATAGCCTGTGTGTCTCCTGCTCTGATGCTGTTGGCATTGCCATGTGCTTGGAGGGGCAGAGGGACAACTGGAGAATTGAAACCAGGCACCATCTTGGATGTTGCCCCGGGGCAGACTCAGACTGCTGTCCTAAGACCTGTCTCAGGCAGGCAGGCCGGCCAGCCTTGTGGGGCCAGAATCCTGCTTTCAACATCCAGGCTATATATGGCCCCATGGTATATATGATATTAAGCCTAAGCAAGTCATTAAACAATCACCATGGAATCTGAATGCTTGCACCTTTAACAAATATGCCTAACATACAACCCTCAAACTGCTAAGTTCTTCTTTATTCAAAAGAAGGTTGAATTAGCTTACTATTTCAAAGAAGAGAAAATACACACTTCAACAGCCTGGCTAAGTATACGAAGAGATCATGTCTGAAAAGCACTTGGTCCAGGGATGCCTTGAAAGGTGAAAGAAAGGGCATAAAGCAAAATATCTGGAGGAGAGTAAGACAGGGGGAAAGGATCTAATTTTGAAGTACTTGTTCTGCCAGAGTTAATAAATTGTTGAGGAAAATAGTGTTATGGATAATTTAGCTGTCCCCTGAAGAGTCAGTGTGCAAAATATGGGAACACAACTCAATCACTTAAGTACAGAATGTTTTACTACTGTCTGGAGTGAAACTCTCAATGTAAACTTAACTATGGTTTCATTTTTGGTGCTGCTGTAACACAACTTCATTAAATTAAGTTGCCTTTTGCTTTCTTTAAAAAAAGAAGACAACACTATGCTTTTTAGACTCCTCAGGTCACTACCAATCGCAAGCAGTTCAGAAATATGTGGAATGTGCAGTTAAAGAATCTTGGGGTCACTGTGTTGCAGTGGTTCTCATCCCACCTGAGAAGGTAGGTGAAGCAGACAGCTCTGAGTGGCTGATGCTCCACTCCCTGGCCCTGAGGATGCTGTAGATTCCTTCTTATCCCTAGTGCTTTGACATGTCTCTGTGCAGCCACAAGGAAGGATTCCTTGTCATTTTGGAATGCAGAATCATCAGCATGCTGATATTTTTTCCCTCCTCATTGAGCCCAGTCAGATTCTGCTAGAAATTGGATGCAGATGAACAAATTCAAGTTGAATCCTAGAAAGGTGTGCTGATGATGATAGGGGTTCCAAGTACTAACACAGCAAGTGTGTATGGCTTTTACAAGTGCATTAGAGCATTACACTCACTTGGAAGGTGTAAATATACCACTTGAGGAAGTTCCTGCATGCCTAGTTAGCAGGTGGCTAGGAGTGCTTTTCAGTGGCAGGCCTACCTTGGAGATAGTCATCTGTTTCCTAGAAACTTTGGAGATAGATTACTACCATCATGGTCTTGGCAGGGTTGCTCTTGAAGATGGTCCAAATTCTTCAGCTTGTACAGAATTCTCCTGCTGCTTCCCAGAAGATCTTTGATTCACTGAGCATGTTACTACAATTTTGGCTCATTTTCACTGACTTCCAGGACTTTTTTTCTGGGCCAAGTTTAAGAGGTTTTTTTAACCTATAACCTGCACACAACCTGAAGGAGCACCTTATCCCATGGGGGCCTTCCTGTTCTTTAAGACCTCCAAGAGTGGTTTGGGGAAGGCTCACTCCAGGTTCCTTCCTTTGGAGAAGTTTAGACCTAGTAGAGCTTTTTTGTGGTAGCATCATTGTTAAGACAGAGGCTTACCAAGCTTCAGGCAGTTTTAGGTGTGCCATCAAAATGTCTGTACTTTCTCAGCATCTGGAGTATCAAGTATAGCAAGGGTGTGGTTCATTTCCCCATTTCTTCTGATGGTGTCCCAGTTTAATGCTGGTTTCTGTGGATGTGTCAGTTGAATGTTTTGGTATTTTTATTATTTTAAAATTGCATTCTTCAATTTGCCTTGGGTGTCACCACCACTTTATATAAATTTTATGAATGATATTGAATGAAATAAATGCACTTCATTATAAATAAATATTATTTCTCTAGCCTAACCAGCTAACCCTAACCATTAAGGGAATTTCTGGGATTATAAATTAGTAAATTAAGCTAGGTCATGCCTGGGAGAAGGGAAAGCAATGCACAATTTTACCTCTTGAGGAATGAATACATGAATCTTTTGTATTTAAATAAATCTGAATTTAGAATTCAGGGGCAAGAATCACTGTGCCCCCCCCCCCCAGTTCCCTCATTTGTGTGCTGAAGATACAAATCTTGTATGGTGGTACTTATCTTGATTGTGGAAGGAGTGGCCCTTGTGCCTGCCTGTAGCTGCACACACACAGCAGCAACACAGGAGGTTCAGTCTCCGTTGTGGAGCAGAATTGACAGTCCTGTATTATACAGCAGTGAGTTGGAAACAGGGTGGTGAGACCATGCAAGGAACTACCCAAGATATAGTCTAGCCTTAACTCATTCACATACAGAGACAAGTTGTCTAGACAATCAAATGACATGTTTTTCATTCTTAGACAAGAATAGATGCAAGAAAAGATCCCTATTTCAGGATCTGTGATCGGATTGTCTATGATCAATATATCTTTCTGGTGCCACTATTCCATCTTCTCCAAAGAAGCAAAGGATGGTGCAGAAGGAGAAGCCCATTTTCCCAAACCGCTCATCCATTGGGGGAATTCTGCCTACTCCTTCTGACATGATACCCATGGGAGGGAGAGAAAACGTCAATTACTAACATTTCTTTGGAGCAGCTGCCTTTTGCAAGTCACGCAAATCCCCCTATCCAGCTGCTGGCTTTCAGGTGACATTTCGCTACATGCAAAGCAAAGCCCAGACAGAGGAGGAGGCATCACTTCTCATGGGACAGGAGCCTTTATAACAGATTAAGCCAGGTGTAACCGCATGCAAAAAGGAGGACATCCTAGCATCAGTCAGCCAAACCTTTTCATATTTCTTCTTTAAAAACAAAAACCTTATCTAAAAGTATAAGGTTGGAGCACCAAATAGTTATATAGAAATGAATAAAAGAGAAATGAAGAAACATCAAGCTATATATTGTTGTTGTTGTTAGTCGCGACGTCGTGTCTGACCCATCGCGACCTCATGGACAAAACTGCCCCAGGCCTTCCTGTCCTCCACCATCCCCCGGAGTCCACCTAAGCTCACACCAACTGCCTCAGTGACTCCATATAGCCACCTCATCCTCTGCCGTCCCCTTCTTCTTTTGCCATCTATTGTTCCCAGCATTAGGCTCTTCTCCAGAGAGTCCTTCCTTCTCATTAGGTGGCCAAAGTATTTGACTTTCATCTTCAGTATCTGGCCTTCTAAAGAGCAGTCAGGGTTGATCTCCTCTAGGACTGACCGGTTTGATCGACTTGCGGTCCAAGGGACTTGCAGGAGTCTCCTCCAGCACCACAATTCAAAGGCCTCAGTCCTCTTGCACTTAGCCTTCCTTATGGTCCAGCTTTCACAGCCATACATTGCAACTGGGAAA
Organism: Varanus komodoensis; assembly: GCF_004798865.1. NCBI lineage: Eukaryota > Metazoa > Chordata > Lepidosauria > Squamata > Varanidae > Varanus > Varanus komodoensis. The sequence continues at coordinate 17,474,224 of NW_025336481.1, read as the reverse complement.
ACCATAGCCTTGACTATATGCACTTTTGTTGGCAGGGTGATGTCTCTGCTTTTTAGTATGCTGTCTAGATTTGCCATAGCTTTCCTCCCCAGGAGCAAGCGTCTTTTAATTTCTTTGCTGCAGTCCCCGTCTGCGGTGATCTTGGAGCCCAGGAAAATAAAATCTGTCACTACCTCCATTTCTTCCCCATCTATTTCCCAGGAAGTGAGAGGACCTTAGTTTTCTTAATGTTGAGTTTCAAGCCAACTTCTGCACTCTCCTCCTTCACCCGCATCAAGAGGCTCTTTAGTTCCTCTTCACTTTCTGCCATGAGAGTGGTATCATCTGCATATCTGAGGTTGTTGATATTTCTCCCAGCAATCTTAATTCCAACTGGTGATTCATCTAGCCCCGCCTTTCTCATGATGTGCTCTGCATATAAGTTAAATAGACAGGGCGACAGTATACAGCCTTGCCAAACTCCTTTCTCAATTTTGAACCAATCAGTGGTTCCGTGTCCAGTTCTCACTGTTGCTTCTTGACCTGCATATGGGTTTCTCAAGAGACAAATAAGATGGTCTGGTACTCCCATCTCTTTAAGAACTTGCCACAATTTGTTGTGATCCACACAAACAAAGGCTTTAGCATAGTCAATGAAGCAGAAGTAGATGTTTTTCTGGAACTCCCTAGCTTTCTCCATGATCCAGCGTATGTTGGCAATTTGATCTCTAGTTCCTCTCCCTCTTTGAAATCCTACCTGTACTTCTCGGTCCACATACTGCTGGAGCCTAGCTTGTAGGATTTTGAGCATCACTTTGCTAGCATGTGAAATGAGTGCAATGGTGCGGTAGTTTGAACATTCTTTGGCATTGCCCTTCTTTGAGATTGGAATGTAAGCTGACCTTTACCAATCCTGTGGCCACTGTTGAGTTTTCCAAATTTGCCGGCATATTGAGTGTAGCACTTTTACTGCATCGTCTTTTAGGATTTTGAATAGCTCAGCTGGAATACTGTCACCTCCACTAGCTTTGTTGTTGCTCAGACTTCCTAAGGCCCATTCGACTTCACATTCCAGGATGTCTGGCTTGAGCTCAGTGACTACCCCATCGTGGTTATCAGGGACGTTAAGCTCTTTCTTGTATAGTTCTTCTGTGTAATCTTGCCACCTCTTCTTAATCTCTTCTGCCTCTGTTAGGTCCCTGCCATTTTGGTTCTTTATCATGCCCATCTTTGCATGAAACGTTCCCCTCATATCTCTAATTTTCTTGAAGAGATCTCTGGTCCTCCCTATTCTATTGTTTTCTTCTATTTCTTTGCACTGTTCATTTAAGAAGGCATTCTTATCTCTTCTAGCTATTCTCTGGAATTCTACATTCAATTGTTTGTATCTTTCACTTTCTCCCTTGCCTTTCGCTTCCCTTCTTTCCTCAGCTATTTGTAAAGCTTCCTCAGACAGCCATTTTGCTTTCTTGCATTTCTTTTTCTTTGGGATGGTTTTAGTTGCTGCACTTGTACAATGTTGTGAACCTCCGTCCATAGTTCTTCAGGCACTCTGTCTATCAGATCTAATTCCTGAAATCTATTTGTCACCTCTACTGTATATTCATCAGGGATATGATTTAGGTCATACCTGAGTGGCCTAGTGCTTTTCCCTACTTTCTTCAACTTAAGCCTAAAGTTTGCAACCAGAAGCTCATGATCTGAGCCACAGTCAACTCCTGGTCTAGTTTTTACTGACTGTATAGAGCTTCTCCATCTTTGGCTGCAGAGCACATAGTCAATCTGATTTCTGTGTTGACCATCTGGTGATGTCCATGTGTAGAGTCATCTCTTGGGTTGTTGGAAAAGAGTGTTTGCTATGACCATTGTATTCTCTTGACAAAATTCTACCAGCCTGTGCCCTGCTTCATTTTGTACTCCAAGGCCAAACTTGCCTGTTATTCTGGTTATCTTTTGGCTTCCTACTTTAGCATTCCAATCCCCCATGATGATAAGGACATCATTTTTTGTTGCTAATTCTAGAAGGTGCTGTAGGCCTTCATAGAACTGGTCAACTCTAGCCTCTTCAGCACCAGTGGTTGGGGCATAGACTTGGACTACTGTGATGTTGAATAGTTTGCCTTGGATTCGAACTGAGATCATTCTGTCATTTTGGAGATTGTATCCCAGTACTGCTTTTCCTACTCTTTTATGGACTATGAAGGCTACTCCATTTCTTCTGAGGGATTCTTGCCCACAGTGGTATACCTGATGGTCATCTGAATTAAATTCACCCATTCCTGTCCATTTTAGTTCATTGATTCCTAAGATGTCGATGTTCAGTCTTGTCATCTCTTGTTTGACCACATCCAGCTTGCCTTGATTCATGGATCTTACATTCCAGGTTCCTATGGAGTATAGATCTTTGCAGCATCAGACTCTCCTTTCACCACCAGATACATCAGCAACTGAGTGTCCTTTCAGCTTTGACCCAGTCGCTTCATTCTTTCTGGAGCTACTTGTACTAGCCCTCTGCTCTTCCCCACTAGCATACTGGACACCTTCCGACCTGAGGGACTCATCTTCCGGGGTTTTCATGGCAAAGATACTGGAGTGGGTTGCCATTTCCTTCTCCAGTGGATCACATTTTGTCAGAGCTCTCTGCTATGACCTGTCCATCTTGGGTGACCCTGCACGGCATAGCTCATAGCTTCATTGAGCTACACAAGCCGCTTCACCACGACAAGGCAGTGATCCATGAAGGAGCTATATATTGTACATTTACATATATTTACATATATAAATAATAGAATAGACATACTGCTTACCTGTAACAATAGTTCTTTGAATAGTCATCTGTGCATCACACACATGGGGTCTGCCTTGATTCAGGAAGTTTCCATAGCTCAGAAATTTTTGGTGGCAATGCTCCTCTACCTTCAGATCTCTCCTTCTGGGGCTGAGGTGACTACAGCTGGATCCAACAAAGCGTAAGGAGGCAAAACCCTTAAGGGCAAGTCAAGTAACAGCACTGGAATCAGCATCAGAGCTGTTGAGCACTGGAGTGCTCCCAAGAAGAAGCAGAAAAATGCTCTTCTCCTTTATCTGGTCTAAAATTGGCTTTTTTGGGACAATGTTGGACAATGTTTTGGCTGCTGAGGCAGCAAGAGATCACTTAGGTATTGGGGGATCTGTTCAGACCTTGGCTGGAGCTGGAACAAATGCTGAGGGAGAAGGCACTAGTCTAACTAGTGATTAACTAGAGGTTAACTCCACAATGATTACAGAAAAGGAAGCCACCCTTGGCAGGAAAGGTATTGTTGGGCCACTGCAGTATAAAGAATTCCCACTGCTGTTAATGCTCCCTTCCAGAAGAAAGCCTTCAAATTCAGACCTGTTTTCCCTGGGCTGCTTAGTAAAGACTTGGCAGTGTGAGCAAAAATCAACAATGTGTCCCTCACCCAAGCAGAATAGGCAAATTAAGTGGTGGGAATTTGCTGCCATACCGAGCATATTTCCAAAAGACCATACACTTCTCAGATGAGAAGGAACAATAGAAAATTGCTCCCAAACAATAGAAAATCCTCTCTCAAAGAATGAGAAAGTTGTAAGAAAATTAAAAAATGAAATGGGTGAAGGATAATTTGATGACTGGAGCAAGTCTAGTGCTTTCTCTTGAAGAGGAAGGAAGAAAGAATCTTTGTATGAAGGGAACCACAATGCTGGTTGAAGAGGAGTGGTGGGAACAAGCAGGAACCTGCTAGCAATATATGGTGGGGGAGTTTCCTGCCAAAGATCTCTCAACTATGGAAACTTCCTGAATTGAGGCTCTGTGCAGGGGCAGAGTCCATGTGTGTGATGCACAGAGGCCACAAAGAAGAACTAAATGCAATTGTTCTGTTAACAGTATTTGCCATTCAAAGCAATAGTTGGAGGGTTTGTTTTTTCCATAAGTTACAGATGGGCAACTGGCAATTCCATTCTTCAGGAGTATCTTGTCTGTGTCCAACCTTCTCTCAAATATTTGTTTGCTTTTCTTAGGTATTTTCTTCTGCTGTGGAACTCAGGGCAGCATACCTGGCATTCCAGGACAGGAACCAATGATGGAAACCAGACCTGCTTAGTGTCAGCAAGATGGCTGCATTTCGTGCTTTCAGATCATACCCTGGTATGCCAGTTACATTCTCATCAATTGGACCATAGGCTAAAGAGTTTTGTAGCCCTACTCTGCACTAGGGATGTTCAAGGTCTTCATATGATCTGCATTTTTAAGAGACCCATTCATTCCACATATTCATGTAATATGCAGATCAGAATGAAATTATTTTGGGTTTTACTCTTCTCCAAATGTTGCAATTCTTTTCCTGGCTTAAAATACATACTAAAAGCATATAAATGCACACAAAATGTGTATTTTAGCATAACAATATGTTAAATTGTGCAAACTTGCATGCTTTTTGAAATTTGCAGATTGATGCAGCCTTATCTCTGTCCCTACTCTGTATACCCCATGAACAGCAGCAGCATATTCTCTTTATATGTCTTCACTGCTTGTGCCGTATAAAGCAAAATGGAGTGAACAGTTGATGTGCATCAGAGAAGGGACCACAGTTCAGTGACAGAGCACCTGCTTTGCATGCATAAGGTCCTGGGTTCTAGCCTTGCTTTCTCCAGGTAGCAGAGGAAAATCTTCTGCCATTGAAGGCCTGGAGAGCTACTACAAGTCAATGTTGACAAGACTGAGCTAGATGTGCCAAAAGAGTGACTCGCTATATGACAGCTTCTTATGATCCTCTCACTAACAGTAGTGTGATCTGAAATCTTTGCAGAACTTTCAATTGTAGATGGATAAAATAGATGCTATACACAGATGTGTATACAATTACTCTGTGTGATATGTGTATAAATAATACTACATTTTACAGAAGGTGTAAAATCATCATGACATGGGATTAGGAGAGAATTATAATCACCCTGACACTTTATTCATATGCCTTTTTCCTACTCCAAATTGCTCCCCCAGCTTTTCCTCCTGCAGGGATTTAGGTGTATGTTTTGCTACATATATGTTACAATCCTATGTATACTTACCTGGAGTCCATCCCACTGAAAATAGGACAGAACTGAGTAGACATGCACAGGGGTGCACTGCTAAAATTTCATAGGGTGGGGAATTATTCTGTGGGATGGAAAAGTCATTAAGTGTCTCTTTCGCTGTGATTCCTCCAATCCTGGTTATTCCCCTGGAAGTGCCTTGCATAGTTTCAATGTTTCATAGTTTCATCAGGCTATTATATGATCTAATTTGGCACTGACAGTTTTTTGAAAATATGATTTCTAGCCCTCATGACCGAAGAGAAAGGGCAAATTTGGTGAACACACATATTACAAAATATCTGGAAAAATATATGGCCTTGGGCAGATTTCTTTGTCTTCTGCCATTCCAGTCCTAACCAAAATATGTTAGATACTGCGAATCTTGAAACTGGAACTTCTGATGTAAAATTAAGCACTGTTATGCATTGTTATAATATTGTTGTGCATATTACTTTATGCAATATTTACTTTGAGCAACAAATGTAGGTGTCCTTAGAACAGAGAACATGCATCTCTAGATAGTGATTTAAAACAAAATAAGATAGATGCAGCAGAATAATTTAATGATGGATAAAAGCAATTAAATGGGGCACAAATGAATCGAGGAATCTAAGGGATAAAGACCTAATTACCTGAATAGTGTTTTTCTTCCTGAACTGTGAAATGAGTGAGTGGAGCTAATGGATGTTAGCTTAGTTGAATAACTGCAGCATTTTTACAAGTGGCAGGCATGCTGAATCAGCATGATTGATTCATACAGTTCATGTAGAGATGCAGCCAACTGTTGCTAGTCCAGAGGGGCCCTTGTTGTTACGTTTTTTTGGTGCTCGTAGAATGGGACAGGACATGAAAGCTCTCTAAGCAATCCTCTGCTTGATGCAAGAAATCATAGTTATAGCATCCACAAGATGGGATTTCCCATCTTTGAACTGCATCCTGACTTAATCATGCATAGTTGTTGTTGTTGTTGTTGTTGTTGTTGTTATTATTATTATAACATTTCTATGCCGCCCCTTGCCGAAACCTCGGGGCGGCTTACAACACGGCTTACAACAGTTTAGACTCTGAAATCAGTGAGACAAGTTAAACACAATGAACTTAAGTCATGTTGGTTTCAGTGGGCCTACTGGAAGCATGACTTAAATTTGCAGCCATTTTTGCATTTTGTTGCATTTTGTACTGATCATGGCATAGTGTTTGGAGTAGCAAAGGCTGGCATGAGTGATATGGGCTGAGCAAGTGTCCATTATACTGGCCTATCTATTTCCCTCAGAAGTACAGTGATCACTGGAGATTCTGATAGGAGAGAGAGAGAGCAGTGTAATTTCTAAAGAGGAAAGTAATGATATACAGTTCTATGAAAGTTGCAAAATTTCAGAGTTCTATGAAAGTTTCCATTTCACCTCTTAGGAAACTTGATTTTATAAGTAAAGTAGAAATGTGCATATTCAAATACACCAACATATTTGGTTCAGTAAAAGATGTCATTTCAATATCTTTTTAAAATAAGGATGGGACATTATGTGGGACTGGTCTGGGTGTAGAAAACAACTGACAGAAGAAAGGAAGGAAAGAAGAACAAAGATTTGTCATTAATATTTTAGAAAATTTAACAGTTGCAATGCAATCCTATGCATGTTTACTCAGAAACATGTCTCATTGTGGCTGATTAGGTTTTAGTCCCAACCTAGGAAGTTCAGGACTGCAGCCATAGGCTACAACCTGCAGTTACATTTTTCAGAGTAAGTCCTTCGAATCCAACTGGGCTTCCTTCTGAGGATACAAGCTAGGGCTAAAAATAGTTAATGTCTATTTTTTTCTACCTCAGGTGTGGATCAGTCTATTTAGAACTAGATCCATTCTGCATGTATTTTATCATAAATTCCTTCAATTTCTGCACTACTGTGCTATTAAAATGCACACAGACTTGAAAAGGTACATGTGGTTTTGTACCTAATATTATCCCAAGTACACATTTTTGTATGAAACATTGCATAATATATGCATTCTTGTAAGCCATTTCCGAGCCAAAAACACCATTTGAAATTCAGATAAGTGCACAATGCAAAGAATAACTGTGTTTTGCCTGATAGGTCAGTCTGCTTAGAAGTGCAGGCCAAATAAAATCCTGCCCTATCCTCAGGTACGGCAGCCTCAGTCCATCTCCCAATTAAACTTTTTGCACTTTTGAACTAAGCAACTTGTGCAGTATTGTGTATAAAAAGAAATGGCTTTTTTTACCTGCGGTAGTGCTTGCACAACTGTGTCCAATAAAGCTCGCATCCCCGTTGCCATCTTCAGCAGTTTCAAAACTGTCATAAGAAAGAAGGCCAAGGGCTGATTCATTTCTAGGGATTTGCTATTCACAAAGGAGCAGCATGCCAAAGTAGTGATGCTTTTGCTGATTCATCTCCCAGCATCTCATCTTGTACTCTCCATTATTCAGTTCCTTTTACTTTGCAGCCACCAATCCTGGTACTGTCCATTGGACCTCTTTCTACTTTTCTCTTGCTTGACGTCTTCTACATCTCTTGTTCATTTCCACAAAACCATGCATGTTTAACCTTTCTCCCACTTTGACCACCTTTATCCCACTTTGAAAAATGCTATTTCCCAACAATCAAGATGCTGAGGATGTGCATAAGCCTGCTATTGGTTACCTGTGCTTACAGGAACTTTAGTTTCCCAGGTCTCCTGCAACGTTACTAAGGACTGAAATTATAGTACCAGTGACCTTGACATCCACAATGTTCCTGCAGCACCTATTAAAGGTTGAATCAGCAGCCCTCTTACAGCTGCTTCACTAAGGAAGTATTAGTGGGAAAAGATTCATTCTTATAGAAACCTACATTTGAGAAAGGTTTGGCTTGACTCTTTATTAGCATGACAGTTCCTACCTAGGGAGATTCATATTCTGAACACCCAAACTCTTAACTCTGGTGACATCTCTTGTAAGACCCAGGTAAATGCAAGGTTAATGCATCTGGCAAAACTCTATTCTGACTACTGCACCATTAGTTGGATGTGGAAAATTTGGAAACAAACAGTCCACATACTGTTAGAAATAGAATAACCATACATACTGAACAGTCACATTGGATAAATGTTGGACAAACTATATGTGTGTTTCTTGCATGCACACAAAAGATAGCCATTGACATAAGCATCAGAGTCATGTGGGCCCCCGGATTTGGTTTAGCATACAGGCCCCATGCTTCTTAATTCTCTCTGTCCCACACATTCTTCCCCAAACCAGAGCTATGCATCAGCCTGTGCTCTGTAGTGTCCTCTCTCACCTCGAGCAATGCGCAGCACTCTCATGATGCGGATGATTGTGGGGTTGATGGGAAGAGCTGCATTGATTTCAATCTCCTCAAGTGTGATGCCCATGACCGAGAGCAGAACAATGGCCAGGTCCAGCTGGTTCCACCTTGAAGAAATTGGGAACAAAAATAGAGCTTTTCCTGCCCCACTGAAAGAGGGAAACTAATGTTCTACATTATTATAAACAAACAACTGACAAAGGCCCTTCTAGACTTAGCATAGCTTATGATCTGGTTATTTGGAATTTTGAACTAATAAAAGTATTCCAATTTTTAAAATTGGAACAAACATACAAATCTGTATTCATTTTACTTCACTGGCATCCTTTATTCTGGTAAGTCAATTTGTCTTGATGAAGTTTTATCTTCTGCCAAATTTGATTTTCTGATTTTAATATATATACATGGAGATATACTGAGGCAGAGCACTGCTCCCTCTGGCCCAGGTTTATCTGCTTTGATTGGCAACAGCTCTCCCAGGTCTGCTCTCTCAGATTCCTTAACTGGAGATGACAAGGACTGAACCGGGGATCTTGTGGTATATTCTTGAGCTATGGGAACCGAGGAAGGAGCTAAGTGATGAAGAGAACACTGGAGCCAACCGCTTAATAAGGGAAAGAGATGAACAGCATAATGAAATGGTGGTGGAGTTCCACTGAGTGAGGAATTATGACTAACAATATATATGACTAACATTTATATCTCCTTTAGCTTCTAAGCATTACTTTGAAAACATTTTGGTGGCCACTGGCTTTTGGAGATTTTTCTAGCAAAATCAAGAGTTATGATTTTTTTTCTCATTCTCCCATGTGCAAGATTCTACAGGCTGACCAATTTCCAACACACTGTACAATTTATGCTACACCATGTACTTTGCTTTCTTATCTAACTACTCATTTCTGACAACACCAAACCACAGCTCTACATTGTCATCTGCAAAGGATATTAGGAACAAATCCCCTAGACTTTAATTGCTGCTTAGAGTACAGTAGAAGTCCAGACAGCTTCTGGCACTGCTATTCCAGATACAAATTGTGTCACCTCTGATCTTCCGCGCCCCACAGAATATGACTCACATTCCTTTCTGCTCACCTGTCTTTGAAGAAGCGTCTCAGCCCAAAGGCCACAAGCTTCAAAACTGCCTCCAGCACAAAGACCGTGGTGAACATGTAGTTGCAATACTTAAGGGCAGTCTCAAGGGACTATGAATAGAAGGAAGAATGTACATTAATAATACCTAATCTCCTGGATTCTATGGCCTGCATTGAGGAGAAACCCATTTTATTAGGTTGTAGCAGATGACAAAAGCACACAGTTATGACTGGCCTGCCCTTGTGTCAATAACAAAGTCTCCTCCCCCAGTGTCAGAGCCGGGTTGTACAGTGCTGATTGGCTGCTACTTGTGAAATCTATCTCCTTCTTCCACTTTAACATACAAAGCAAGATACTGAAAACATGCTTAATCAAATAGCAATGCAGAGCACCTACAAAACACAACATAGTGGACTTCTCAGTTGGTGGATGGGAGGAGGGGATGTGGAACACACAGTCAGCATTTTATTTGGACCTTGTGTGCCTGTGAGGCATGAACAGGCTTGGCTCAAAGTTGTGGTTTCTGAGCAGATTGCTCTTGGCACTCCACCTAGCTTACTCACAGAGGGGTAGTCTGGCCATCAATCATAGCAGCGATCAATTACCTTAGCAGTGGCATATTGTTTCCTCTGGTTCCCTTCAGACTATTTGTGGAGTGGCTTTATCTTGAATGAGCAATTCAGACTCCAGACTCCTAAGCTGTGTAAATGACCTGTTTCTGGTGGAAATGAATACTACTAGAATTGGTTTGTTGGTATGGATCAACACAGTGACTTGCCCTTGTTGTTTGGTCTCTCTTTGGGGATGTGACTATGGGGAGAGGATGGGGACCAGGACAGCTTGCACTTTAAAATTTACCATAACACCCCTGTGTCTCAGTTTGCATGTATATACTTGGATTGTAATGACTGTTGGTTCAATTCTATATGTGTGTTCTCAGAGGTAAATGCCACAGAGTTCAATAGGGCTTACTCCCAGTAAAATGGGTAGATAATTGCAGCCATAACTGAATAAACTGCTAAATGTGAAAGAGGAGGAAGGTGTGGTTATGACTGATATAGAAGGAAATGTGAAATATTTGTTCAAGTAACAACTGCTACCTCTAAAGCAGATTGTGGTCAGAACTGCTACCACAGTGTTTCAGGTATATTGTGGTAAGAAGTGTAGAACAAAACACAGTAAAACCCTGAAGTTAAGTGTAAAGCAGGACGTGATATGTATTAGATGTAGATAGCATATGTTACCACAGCAAAGTATGCAAAAATTAATCAATAAAGATTCATCCCATCCAGCTGGAAATGAGTCATATTGCATTTCATGCTATGATGCTAGCAGGTTATTTTTCTGTATTCGGTGTTCATCTGACTAAGCACGGATGGGTGCATGGTATGACAAGGGGCAAAGCAGCACTTCCTTGTAACTCTTGACATCAGCATTGTAGGACAGTTTTCACAATATTAACCCATCAGTAAGCAAATCAGGGTTCTCTAACGGGGACACTTTAGATGAAGAAGCTGAGAACTAGCTTTTCTGCTGCTTTTTGTGGACTTTTGCAAAGTCAGTGAACTTGTATGGAAGTCCTACGATTTATCAAAAAAGCTTATGCTTACCCTACTTGCAGTTCTGAGCACCTTAAAGTCTCATATGGGCCTTTTGTTAAGTGTGAATCATCCATTTCTTAACAGGTGACAAAAGTAACAGACCATTTCCCATGGCTGAAGATTTGGTGGATACAATAAGGAGTAGGGAGAGAGATGGAATAATGAGGCTTGCAGCATAAATCAAAGAAGACTGAGGTACAGGAGTATTGCATGCTCAGGTTACTTCCCAGGCTTTAATGTAAGGTATAAGCCATGGAAATGCAGAGCACATTTGTTTTTGAAGTCCAATGGAAAGAGAAGGCATGTTAATGACTGCAGTCCCAGACACTTCAGATCTTAGAAGTTAGTCCTTGTGTGAAATGCCCCTTGAACATCACAGTTTCTAGAAACAGGGGTTTCCTGACATAAAAAATGAATGGAATATTCTCTGGCAGAGAAAGAAAGCCCTTGCCTTTCACATTATATATGTTTTCTCCCGTCAAGCCAAAAATTTAGTTCCTGAACTAATTCATTGATATGTGATTTGGTAACAGCATCCTTCTGGTTTAGGATGAATTCTGTCTATAAGATCTCTTGTGGCATTTTCCCCTACTGGGTGATGAACTCCCTGGAGCTGAGCTAAATGGGGCATAAGGAACTGCAAATATGTTGGAACAAGGCATATAAATCTCATCCATTTTGTGGCAAGCTGCAAACTGCTACAGCACTTCAAGCATAGTGCTAGTGTTCATATAGAGGGAGCTTTTAAAAGATGGGGATGGGCTTGTCAACTAGGTTTACCTGATCTGCTATAGTCCCCCTGCTGGTCACCTTGATCTGGGAAAAAATGTACAGCAATATTCATCAACTTTTAAAAGATACAGAAAAAATGTAGCCCAGGTGGATCTGTTATTGTTATGTACCATCAAATCATCTGTGACTTCTGGCGATCCTATGAATGGTGCCCTCGAAATTGTCTTGTCTCTGACAGGCCTGCTCAGCTCCTGTAAACTCAAGGCTGTGGCTTCCTTGATGGAATCCATCCATCCATCCATCCATCCATCCATCATATGGGACCTTCCTAGTCTAGTCTAGTCTAGTGAGTTTACGTAGTATATACATTAATGAAAACAAGATAGGAAGTATGAAGGAATGGCAAAGGAACAGATACCCTTCACTTGTTATTACACCTCCTCAGCAACTGGACTGTTTTGGTTCCCATCTCATTTTCTAATGCCTTTCTAAAGCTTTGCTTGTAGTGTTTGTTTTTTTCTTTTTCAAGAGGGCATTCTTTTGATGAAAAGGGAGGAAAGAAAGCAAGGGAGGTGAAAGAAGGCACAGAGAAATGATTTAGTTCCTTGAATTGACTCACCACTGGTTGGTTGTAGTGCTCCAGGGACATGGTGACAACGTTGAGGCAAATGATGAAGGTGATGAAGATGTCCAAGTAGTGGCTAGTGCAGACTGAATGGATAAGGAGGCGGATGGGGCAGTAGGTGGCATAATAGGGCAAGCGCTGCGCTTCTTCAACGGTGGAGCAGGAACAGTCCAGGAAGGCCAGAAAGGAGGGCAAAGAGGAAGGGAAGGATTGAGAGGGAGGGAGTGAGGGATAAAGTGGAGAGGTGCAGAAACAAAGGGAAATAATTGAAACAAAAGAAATGGACCAAGCCAATATGAAAAGAAAACAGAAAAGAAAATAGAAGAAGATATAATAAAATACAGAAGGAAGGGAAGGGTAGAGAGATGAATAGAGGGAAGAAGGGGAAAGGATAGGAAGGTGTGAGAGTGACAGAAAGAATCTGTTAATCCTGTGTTTGTGGAAAATATACTGAAATAGCATTTCATGCATCCCAAATTAAGTTAACAAATGATAAGGGAAAGCAAGCAACTCTAGGATAGGAAAAGCTGAAGGAAGGAAAAGGTAAGGGACTCCCATAGTAACCGGAAGGAAGTGCATTCAAGCAAGGATTTAAGGAGACGATGAGAGAGACTGTGAGGGAAAGATGGGCTAATGAAGGCCACAGGTGCTTTTTTGGCATTTCTTTCATTATGTTACCAAACACACACACACACACCAGGGGTATACCAAAACAAGGATTCAGAGATGGCAATTGAGGCAATTACGGGGGCAATAAAGCTTGATAAAGGACTCAGATATGGTCTTCTTCCTTTGGTGGACCAGATTAGAAAGTGGCTAATGACATAGGGGCCATTTACCCAAGGGACTGCTTATGCTAAAGCTCTTTAAAAGTATGGAAACAAAATGGCATCCTTGTAGAAAACATCCAGCACATTCCTTGGGCTTTGGGACAAGGAAGAAGCAAACTGAATGACTCATTTGGGAGCATCTCAGTGACATTCCACAGAGAGGCAAGTAGTTCTGAAAGTTTTAATTACCACTTATGCCTTGTATTGGTCAGAATTTTTTTTAAAAGAGGAGAGTTCTCCAAGAACACCTCAGTCTATGAGCCAGCAAAACACTTAAGCTGGTCCTTACTTCTGCGTTTCTTCTCCAGACGCCTCAGGCGCTTCTCTTCCCGCCGCCGGGCCTCCTCTGCTTCTTGGTGTTGCCGACATTTGTGGAAGTTCTCCACCACCACCCCTACAAACATGTTGAGTACGAAGAAGCTGACGATGAGCAAGAAAGAAATGAAGTAAAGGAGCATCCAAGGGTTGTTGTTGGTCACTGGCTGGAAGTTTTATACAAAAGCAAAACACACACACACACACAAAAGAAAAAAAACACAAAAGGGCTGTGGTTAGCATGTTGGATGTCATTACACAGCTTATGATGAGGGAAGGACCAAGATAATGGTTTTGTTGATGGAAATCAGAGATTCTGGGAAATAAAGAGTATAGCTAAATTGGTGATTATTATGACAAATTAAGACCAGTGAAATTTCACAGAAATCCGAGGGAGGACCCATCCTCTCACCTCACAAGCAGGAGAAAACCATGTTGGTGCTTTGGTGGGCAGAGTCTTTATAGGTGGTTCTTCTTGCCTACATTCTGTTCAGCTGTTGAGAAGGCTTGGCTTATATATACAAACAGGAGAACTGTTAACAGCAATGCGCTTCAGTGCCTAAGGACAAAAACAGCTCTTCCAGTAATGCAGGAGCTTTTCAAGAGGAGACCGCTGGAGCAGGAGGCTAGGGGTGCCTAAGCCTTGCTGAGGTGCCTGGAGACATTGCCAAAAGGGGCAGTACTGTTTAGCCAATTTGCCTGCATCTGACTGAGAGGCTTCCTTTCAAGTAGGAGCAGGGAAGGAGGGGGTTGGGCTAGGCAGGGGCATGCAGGGAATGGAGCATCCATGTTTCGCCTGGGTCCTCCCTTCACCAATCCTGCTTGAAAGTCTACTTCTTGAGAAGGAGCAGGGAAGTGGGGCTGGACTAGGCAGGGATGCTCCTATCTCAGCCACACCAGAGAGGAAGTCTCTCTGACATGGGCAGAGGGGGAGCCAGCAACTGGATAGCACTGCTCCAAACAGGGGCAGCCTTACCCAGCAGATCAGCCTGGCTCCGGCCCCAAGGAAGATCTCTGAAGCAGGAGACAAATGGAACTAGGATATTTTTGACATTTGTGTCAGACTGGGGCAGCTGTCACCCATGCTGTCTGGCCAACTGCTTGGCATGAATGGCAGTGGCCATTCTTGCCAGGCAGCCATCTTGTTCTGCAGATTTCCTCATGTTGGCTTGTGTAGTATGACTTCACAGTCATGGTAGAGAGAAATCTTAGAATAGGTTGTTGTTTCTTATCATGGTTATCCACCATGATATAACAACAGTAAATAATCACAGCTGGGTTCAGGCAACAAGATAAACATTGATAACAGTCAATGGCTGTTTGTTGCATCTTACAAACCTATTTATGTATATTTTCCCTTCTTCTCCTTTACCACCAGGACCCAACTAGTCACTGTCCCACACACTAATTTATGTGAAGTGCTTAGGGAAAATTGAAATAATCTGATCATCTATTTTTACTTTCCTAAAGATTTAATGGGTCTCAGAGTCACTGGGTTCTTTCAAATGATTATCTTACACAAATTCTAAAATGGTATCATTCTTCTTTCCCTTGTAAATCTGTGAACTCAACTTTTGAAAAACTGCAGAATCCATCTCCTTAACCTCCTGTCCCATCAGGATGTGAGACCATGTGCCTATATTTGTGAGGGTTTGTGATGATGACAGTGGTAGCTGGAATACAGACATTATAACTACAGATTCAGGGAAGTGAATGATAATTATAATAATACTTTAAAGAACTCATTTGTATACACAAAAATTAATATTCAACCATCATTATTAAGCATCAGAACCATAGTACAGGCATTATAGCATCTTAGAAGGAAATGATTTTAGACAATGTGTGGGGTGAATGTGTCACCCATGATGCCAAAGTACACTTCCATGTGGTAGATAAAGGTAGAGAAGCCTAAGGAAATAAATAAATAAAAACATAAAATAAATAAATAAATAAAAAACAGTAGTAACAACAAACACCCTCAAAATTTTCTCTTTGCAATATTTGCAAATTAGAACAAAATTTGCAGTGATGGCATGGAATATTGTTCTGTGTACTCAAAATAGGGAAACATCTTGATGAAGAGTAAGGGGCAGAAATCATACTCTTGTCTGGAGCTTTTTAAGTAGCATCAGGTGAGATATGTACCCCAATGGCTGAGAGAGACCGCAAACCCCAGAAAGAATGATGTTGAAACAACAACAGCACTGGCTAATGAAATTGTGGGGGTGTCTGCAGAGTGAAGGAGTAAAAAGAACTATATGAGCATTCCTGTAATGAAAAGGGGAACTCTAAAGAATTAGAAAAAAACCAAAAATAGAATGTATTAAAAGCTCACAAAATGGCACAGGCAGTAGGGAAAACGGCATCATTGATAGCTACTGATCTCACAGGTACTGTTCAGTGAAGTCTCATGACATTTCTTCAACCACAGTCCACATAGCAATCCCAATTAGAGGTGGCGTGAACAGTTCGACAGAGGCACTTGCAAAAGCTCAATCCTTGTCATGCCCACCCTTGGGATGCTTGTGCAGTGTGGCGCGGTAGTTAGAGCACAAGACTGGGGAACTGGGAAATCCAAGTTCTAGTCCCCACTTGGCCATGAAGCTCACAGGGTGACTTTGGGCCAGTCACTTACAAGGCTCTTATTGATAGAAATAGAGTGGAGGATAACTTCAAGAGAAAAACAGCAGGGTATAAATGCAGTGTAGGAAAAAACAAATATTGACAAGTGAACGTGTTACACAGGCTTTAGTGGCAGCAGAATTATTCTTTCCCTGGTACAACATACTGTAGATTACTTGATGGAGGAAGAACTCCACAGCCAAAGCAATGCCTAAACATCCCCACCATCACAACAGCATGGAAGTTTGCACAGCAGAAGAGGATAGTCTGAAAAGTCCTCAGACTGGGAAGTCTGAAGTGCACGCAGAAATCCCTCTTGAGCCAAATATCTGTTTTTCTGAAATCATGGTATGCTCATGCATCCCATTGCTCATACATTCCCTTCTGTGTGGATAAACCATTGACTTGTTCCAGTGTTTTAGATGCCCATAGAACTCTTGTGAGGTTGGTCTAGGAATGGTTCTTGCTGAAGGACTGACAAGACCAGGTGAAACTGCTCTGCTTTGCTGAGAGAACAAGTAAAGATCTCAGTGTAAATTCAATATATCATCAGTGCTGTTTGGTCTCATGCAACTGCCATATGCAAGAAGGGAGTGATCTTGCATTATTAAAGTGAACAGGAAAAGCAGCAGATTTTAGCTGCCAGCAGTGAAAAGCCCTGCTTATGGGGGAAATTGAAGCAAGTGATTATAAATCAGAAGAGCATGTAATTTTGCCCCAAAGGACACAAACTGTGATTGCAAAACCATTATGAGATAAATAAGAAAACAGGAATAGCATCCTTTTTTTTTTTTTTTTGCAAAGGAATCACATGGGAACATTATACACATTTGTCCATCCAAGTTGCCTGACATTTATGATCTGTATTTAAATAGACGATAGTTGGACCACAGCAAATGAGAGCGATGATGACAAAATATGGGAAGGGAGATGGGAAGGCCCAGCAGAAAAGTATTTTAGCATCTGTAACTGCTGTTAAGTCACCAGTTTTGTATGCTCAAATTGCTTGCTAATGGTCAGTGAAGATCAGTAGTTGTTTCCTTAGTGGGGCTTAATGGCTGAACATTGCTTCTTCAGGTGGCTGCTATCAGTTTAAATCTGTGAGCCAGTCACTGTAGGTTTAAAGTTCAAATTGCATGGGATGCTGAAAGTGTCACTGGGAGCTGGTGTAATCTTAGTTCTAAATTTGAAATAGCAGGTTTATGTGCAATGTTTCAAAAACAATACATACAACTATTTCTTTAGTATTGCACAGGGGACTCTTGTTTATCCTTTAAATAATCCAGCATTCTGGCTTCATATGCCACACCATATGACGGTACTGATGGTGGTGGTATGAAAAACTGGAAAAGGAAATTTCTAAACTTACAGGTTACTGCTGGGTGTGAACCAGGTTGCAATTTGGTCAGCTTGCTGTGCCTGGCACAAGGCAAATAGGGGGTGGGGGAGGAAGAAAGCTCTTGCACTGTCCAACTGGCTAGAAGATGTAGCCATCTTAGGTCCCAAGCTGATGCTGCATGCTTCTGGATGAAGCTGCTCCTTCTATTGTTAACAACGACAAGTTTCCATGGTACCACATAGAATAAAATAGGCATGCTAGTTGGGTGTCAGGTTTGCTTTCATTTAAAGTATAAAACAGGTGGGAAATCAGAGCAAGAGAGAGGGGGGAACAAGGGTAGCATGGAAAAATGTGGTCAAATGACTTTATAGGAATGTAGGAAACTTGTGGCCAACTGGGTGTATAGATGTAGAATGCCCATGAGCCTTAGCCAGCATAGCCCTTGGTATGGGAAGATGGAATTGTTGGCCAGAGTACCTGAAAGGTGACATATGTATTTATATGTTTCATATAAATGTATTTCATACGTTTCATATGTATTTATATGTAGCTACATTTTGTAAACAACATGAAGAACAAAAGACAAAGGCATGCAAAGGCCAGGTTTTGAGGAGGAATCTGAATGAAGAGAAACAGCTCAATTGTACTGGGCAGCAAGAAACAGATCAGCATTGTCTGTCTGGCCCACTCTCTGTCATAAACAAACAGAAATTGGGGAAAATATTCTTCAGCCATGTATCATTCAGAAGTAAACCATGGGAAATTGCAGTAGTCTTCCTGAAACTTCGCTCAGCAAAACAAATGAAGGCTATCAAAGATGGCTTACCTAACTTACTAAATTATCCAGTTCAAAACAACATGACTAATCAGGTTGCAAAATGCTTTCTATACCTGTTGGTCAACAGCCACAGCATCCAGTCCATTGTACATAATGTTGACCCAGCCATCTTTGGAAGCCAGCACAAAAAGTGACATCAAAGCCTGCAATACACAGAAGTGTGTGAGATTGTTTTAGCTGCATTCTTGTCTTGCTCAAATGTTTGATGGACAAATGGATATAAAAACAGAGAAGGCATTTCCTTCCTGCTCCATCACTCTATACTGACTAGTAAGGGTTGATGGGAGAAGAAAAAGGATTGCCCGTGACAGAGGCTAAGAAAGAAAAATTTTCTGAGAAATTCTTCCCTAGAGAAGTACCTGCTCAGCCCAGTCAGTTGGCTGAATGACAAAGCAACCTGTTATGATGCACACCTTGGTTTCCTAAACTGTCACAAACTTATCAGATCCAAAATAATGCACAAGAGAGAAACTGAAAAACATTAGAAGGACCCAACATGCACCTGATTTATTTATTTATTTTAAAACTACCTCTGAACATTTTACTGCAACTTTTGCTCTCCCATGCCCTCTTCATGGCAAAAGCTGATCCTTTGGAGAGCTTTAGAAGGCCCTCACCATTAACTGGGTGGAAAAGAATATGGTGGTAAGTAGTATCTATTTAGAAAACATACAAGAATAGATGGTGAATTTCATCTGGATTAAAGGGAAGGCAGACAGGGAAATAACTTAGAAATATTTAATTAGAATTGGAAAGCATCCCATATAAGCACTAAGTGAGTTTACTTGCTTAAATACCTGCCAAAGACTGAGGCTTAGCAGTTTCCTTGGACAACCATTTTAATTTCCAAACAGTTCTTTTGTAAAAAGGTGACTCCTAATATCAGTCTATATATGCAACCTCTGTTGTGGGAGTGTGTAACCTGTGGGCCGTGACCCTCCAGTTAGTTTGGCTTACAGCTTCCTTGAGCCCTCATCAGCAGCACCATTCATGAAAGCTGATGAAAGGTATATGCCAAAACATCTAGAGGGCCTCAAGCTGCCCATCTCAGCTTTACTGCCACTTCAGTGTGCTGCTTCTGGTCCTTCTTTCTTTTTCCTGGTAAACTGTTCGTTCCTCCTTTGCTTGTCTTATTTCTTTACATGTATAAAGTGCCATCAGAACTCCTAAGGTAAAGTACAACATAAAATTATAAGAGCAATAGTTCCATTCATACAACTGTTGGAGTAGAGTGGGCATGTGGCCCTGCAAAGAGGATCATGGTGGCAGCCCTGGTCTGAAACCTTTATGCACTTACTACTTCAATGTAAAGCCTGCAGACTCTGGGTTATAGCTAGATTCTGTTCGGGCACTCTGCATGTTCAGTGACCCTTCTTTCATTGCATGAGCAGGATTAGAATGATAGACTTTTAGGGTGTTATCCTATGCATGTTCAGGCAGGAAAAAGTCTAGCTTGGAGTTGCAGGACAGGCTGGGAGCTGGAAGACTTTTCCTGTCTAAACATGCATAGGATTGCATTCTGATAAGATATTTGAAATACCTATTTATTTCAAGTTAACTCAACCCTACACATGCCTCGTTATTTTTTTCTGCATAGATCATGTGACTTTGAGTGCTTAAGGAGCATCTGATCCAAAGGCAAGTGCTTTACATGTTGTTAATGTACACACGTTCAACACATATATGCTTAACAGGTATTTCACTGTTTTAATTACTGCTTTAATAGCTGGCTTTTAGTATGATTGATTTTGTATTTGTTCTATTGTATTGGTTTTATTTTTGCTTTGACTGTAGGGCTGTATACAGATCAACACACATCTCTTCTACAGAAACTAGTGAGATTTGGAAGTGCTGAACATGACCTGGACTGTGCCCTTTGTCATTTTGATGGCTTTCCTCTGTAAAAGGCCTTTATCTTATGATGGGGTAATCAAAGCTGGATACTCCACTGAAGATAAAGCCTGACCTCAGTGGTACCATTACCATTGTGCAGATCTTCTCTGACACACAATGCAGCTGTTGATGCCTGTGTCTGAAGGGCCATCCCTTCCTTTAGGACTGAGGGTGTGAAAGAGTTGTGTGATCCAAAGAGAAAGCTAAGTACAGAGAAGGCCAAGGCAAGGCCAAGGCAACCTGCCTCCCTCCCCCTCTCTCTGTGTACTGTTTCTACATTTACCTGGCCTAGATTGTCGAAGTTGTATTTGTGATGTACCCATTTGTAACTGGCAGCCATGCAGTCAGATCTGTTGGTGATGTTTCGGATGTCCCCACCCAGGCAATGGTAGAACTTCCCTTTGAATAACTGCAAGAAGAAACATGTCTGTCAGAGACCTTGCCAGGAAGAACTGATGTGAGGACAGAGTTCCTGATGAGCCAAGCTATGGAACAAGCAGCTTTTGCCATTGGGTCACTGATTCCTACCTGGCCTCAAGCCTATAGTCATTTACCAGCAGGCATGAATTTGGAAATAAGTAAATGGGTAAGGGGACTACTGGAAACAGTTGTAACCAGTTCCATTCCTCAGGGCAGTCCAGAGTTATTGTGTTCCCAAACAGTTAGGAGGTATACTGAAGGTAGAAATATCACTTCTAAGTGTTAAGCACTAGGAAAATAACTCCTATTACTCATATATTTTAAAACTATATATGCTCAGCAGGGATTAAATCAATCAATCTTTGGTCTCTGTTCTCTCTTTCAAACAACCATGGCTAGACTGGGCATTCGCAGAGGCTCTGGGTGACTTCACAGGGTGGCAGGAAGTAAGTTTGCTCTGCAGCACTTCCTGTACGTTGTGAAGCTGCCAACTCTGGAAAAAGCTATATGCAGATTAAGTGTAGCACCTTCTTTACAATTATAGAAGTGCCACCTCCTCCTGCAACAGGAGCTTAAAATAGAGGATGTCACTTTTCTTCCTCTTCTTCAAACAGACGTGGGTGGATTCAGTGCTTGGGCTGCAGGGTGGGGGAGACAAGAATGAACGAGAATTGCTTTTTTAAAAAAGCAGGCAAGGGATCTGTTGCCACAGGTATCTCAGTTCTGTTCAATAACCAGCATGTCACTTCAGTATGATTTAGTTGAATGTTTGAGTATCCCTGAACACTAACTTTGAGATCCCACCCTCCTTCCTTCTCACCCTTGGCAACTGGATCTAGGAGTGCCTGTGAAGCAGTGAAAGCAGTTTTCCTATCTCTTGCTTCCTCTGTGTATATATCCACAGACAAGGGTCAGAAAGCTACCTCAGAAATAGGGTGTCCTATTATGAATCCCTCCCTGCATAAAAAAGAAAAAGAAATTCATCACCAAAAAAAAGAGAGGGCAAAATAGGAAAGCAATAGGATCTTCTGCTAATTTACAAGTATAAATGCAAAGTTAGAAATACTTAATGTCATTTAAATAGAAATACTATCCATCTGCCCGCCTGCCAGTTCAGCCTGTCTTGGTGCTAAATGTTGATGGGCAACCGTTCTTAGATTCTTTACATTTAAACTAGTTTTGGACAGAGCCTTCAAATAGAGGGTGCCTTCAAAGAGATGTTGGTTCTTGGGTAGTCCTTTGAAGAGAGCACAGTCTTCTGTAAAAGAGGATTTGTGGCTATGCTACAAATAACGACAATTCTAGGTAGATGCCATGGATAGTGCTTTGCAGGGATAACTCCATTGCTACAACAGAAGACAAAAAGCCTGTTGCACCTAGATTTATAATATAAATGGGGGAAAGGGATTAGCTTTAAGCAAGGGGAGGCAGAGTTTTAACTGCTGTTGCCTTAGACTAAAATGTGATGAGCTGATTTATTTATTTAAGTGTTCTGTATATTGTCTGTCTACTTCTGTCTTGGGATGGTCTTACAATAAGAGCAGGATAAAAATGAAGCATAGCATCCAGTAATAAAATCATACATTAAAAATCTAATCAATTTTTAAAATAATGGGTAAATAAAAAGGTTTTAGCCTGGTGCCAAAAAGAATACAAGTCTGTAATAGCAACAATACCTGCACCCCAAGGATGCCAAAGATGATGAAGAAGGCGCAGCAAATGAGGACGATGTTCCCGATAGGCTTGAGTGATGAAATGAGTGTCTCGACCACAAGCTTCAGGCCTGGGGCACGACTGATGACCCTGAAAAAGGATTACTGTGAGAGGCAACAGTACAGGAGCCCTGATGCTTTTCTCTCTGTACCGAGAACTGTTTGGACAATAATCCCAAGACAGGTGCTGCTCAAAGCTACTGCAACAGGCAGACACAGAACACATTTTGGAAAATGGTTGCTAATTACTGTCAGGCATTTCTTCACATTTGAACATTGGTGACTGCTAAAGCTATGAAATTAGTGAAGCCTAGATTCTTGCATAAAAACCTCCTTCAGCAATTGGATACATCTGCAAAGTCATGTAAAGTATGCAGTTAAAAAATCTCTGAAGCAACCAAGAGCAGTGCCTTGATACAATTTGGAAGAATTGCTGACTGTGTATGAACTTACTCAGCAAGTGAAGCAAACAAGGAATCCTAGGTGTAAGAATGACATTCTGGCACAATGGTTCCCATTTATTGTCTATGCTGAAGTTCCTAAAACTTTTGATCCAGTTCCACAAGTACATGCACACACACAAAATTGCATACAGTAGCATACAAAATGGCACACACTTGCACGTGTTCCTTTTATATGTTGTATAAATTATTATTTTACTCTTTCCCTAGTACTGTGGTCAAGCTGTTTTACTGTCGATTAAAACAGGATTCTTGTTGCCTTCCATTTCAAAATAACATTTCATGGGAAAACAGAGCAAATTCTTTACATTGATATCAAATCTGTGTGGAAAATTACATTTGTTCTGTTTTCTATGCTCCTATCAGGTGAACACATTTTTGTCTTTTTTGCCACATGTGCACAAGAAGTGCTGGTTGGTTGCAGGTTCTTTAAGCTTGTACAGTTGGCAAATGGAAATAACACATACTATTTATTTAATGGATTTCTGAATCATCCCTCCATTCAATGAGTACTTGAGATGATTTACAAAAAAAATCAAAAGATTAAAATACAAAAGTTCCAAACAGAAGAAAACTAAAACCACATTAAATAAAGCATATGCATTACTGTAATACAGGGGAACTTTCTGAAATCAGAGAGAAACATTGATCATCCTTATTAGAAACATGATGGTATTTTTCCTGCATTTTTAAGCTACTATAAATACTTTTAACGTTTCTGTTTTATGTTATATTGTATTTTATTGTTTTGTTTTATGCATTCTTGTAAACCACCCAGAGAGCTTTGGCTACAGGGTGGTAAAGAAATGGAATAAATCATCATCATCATTGAGCGGCTCAGCAGAATGGTATTGCTTCTACCAGCTGTCTCATAGAGCAGGGTTGAACCCATTTCAGCCTGAAGAGTGTGTTCTGCTTTGGAGAAGTTCTCTGGAGGGAAGCTCTTACTGCCAGTAACTAAACCTTGGACAAAAATGTGGGGGAAAAAACACAGACATGCCAGGATATCACCAAGCATTGGCAGTCGGGGCCTATGGGGCAGCACCAGGGAAGGGGGTCAGGTCTACTGTGGAAAAACGCAGACAAGGGGGTGCTAAGGACTGAGGACTATGCATGCCCTTTGTCTCGGTAGGAGCCAGCCTGGCTCACGTTATGTCTCTCAGTGTGTGGTATCTCACATTTTTGCATCTTTAAAATGAAATAAAATACCAACTGCAGTAACAAGTCCAAAATATAGTGTTTCTGGCTTTTCATAGGCATAAGGTGAGTGGTATTTTTAAAATTATAAATGTTTTTCAATTAACTGGTAGGTATATGCATCAATAATATAAGTGCAGACAAGTATGTGCGTGTGCATGCACACGCGCGCGCACACACACACACACACAGAGCGAGCGAGAAGCAGTCCAGTATGGTCAACATTATTAAGAGTTAAGGTTTGCGGGAGGGATTGGAGATATTTGTGGTTTTCCCACTTTTGCAGGGGTCCTGTACCCCTAACCCCCATGAATGTGGAGGGCCAATTGTATATATATATATATACACACATATGTGAGATAGGGGCAGGTTCAGTTCAGGGTTTTTTTTTTTTTTCATAAAAACTTACTCAGATTCACAAATGTATATATAAATAAATGGAAAACCTTTATTTTAATAACATGAGAGAAGCCAAAACTGACCGATTTGTCCATTCAGACCTGGGGCTTTGCTTTAAGTGCTTAACTTTTAAAAGTCTAGGTTGAAATTTCCATTTTTCAACCATGTTGGTTTTGAGTTAGGCTAGCCACTTCTTTTACTGACAGGTCCCTCACCTATACAGGCTGATACAGTCTGTTCTTCTTCATGCTGGAAATAGCTGTACTTACTGAATTTGGCTGTATAGATGGGTGAAAATGTCATTTCAGTTTGATTTTGATAAAAGTTGATCAAAATTTTAATTTTCTAAATAGTGTGAATGTGGGAGAGAATGAAATGCACAGATTCGTCTATTTGTAGTGTGGGTACATCCAGTAATTCCATAGTATCTCCTGTTTCTGCATTATTTCCCCTTTTTCCATGGGCTTGTTCTCCAAACAACTTTTTAAAATACTGGCAAATCTGCTTCACTCCAGACTGCTCACAAGCTGGTTTGTCTGCCTTTTAACCTAGCCATTTGGTTTTCTTTTTCCCTCCTTTCTTGTTCTTTTCCGTTTCATTGCACCCAGTCATGAAAGAATTCATGCCTGCCCCAGGCTCATGTTGGTGATTGATCTTGTTATTGTCCTGACCAAGTGTTTTATTTTGGCAAAACATCTGGGAGTACACACAAGCTATTTCTGAGTGTTGCAGAAGAAGAGGAGGAAGGCTTGCCTCTCGGATCTCACCTGAGAGGACGTAATGTGCGCAGAAGTCGGAGGACTCGTAGCACCCCCAGAATTTTGGCTCCCCCTGCAGATGCTACTGAAACCACAATGTCAATGATGGAGACGAACACCAAGAAGCCATCCAGGATATTCCAGCTACTACGGAGATAGGCCTGCTCCCCAAAATACAAGCCAAGTGAGACTACCTAGAGGAGATGAGAGAATGGATGAGCATGAAGAAGAAGACAATCCAACAACAGAACTATCCTACACTCCTAGGGCAGCATAATGGGCTACTCCAGGGTTGTGCTCAGCTAAGGAATGCTGGAAACCACCAGGCAAGGACGAAATGGAAAATAAATTGACCTGCCATTCAAGTATTTACCTCTTTTCACATCAGAAATTCTGTGGAAGGAAAGAGGAAACTGGAAGCTCTGAATTCACCTCATCTAGCAAACATCATTTAGAAAAGCTGCTACCAGCCACCAAGGTCCTAATGATCTTCCTGCTCCCTTTCATGCTATATATTCCTTCATCATCACATAGATACTTGGAAATGTAGGACTACAGAGATTTAGAAATGAAAGGGCTTTAATTTTCAGAACTCCTACTCATGCCAGCCTATGAGAAGAAACTTTAGAAACAAAACATCAAGAAGTAAGGTTAAGCTGGATATTTCCCCATTTTTATTTTTGAACTGAAATGATTGGGTTTAGTTTTGTTTGCTGGGGATGGAATAAATATTTCTTTGGATGAAAAAATATCCCTGAATCATGCACCTTTTCACCTCTCCCTTGCATTATTTGTTGTTGCTTGAGTTCCATCCCCCCCCCATTGGGCTTCTTTGTCCTTCCTAAAGCGATTATGCCAGTCATGCAGTTAATGTGATGATGTCACAGTGCTCCATAGCTAATCTGATCTGGCTATGTGCTGTTGTCCCTGAAGCCAAGAAAAAAAAAGTCTATTTAAGGTGAAGGCAATGCTCTCTGAATAGAGAAGGAGTTTTCACAATCTCAGAACATTCACCAAAAGAGAAGTATCCTTCAGTAAAAATGTTTGTGAAAATGGCATCTCTTTTCAGTTCAACCATACCAAGAAGGGACAGCATATAGCTGCCCCCCAGCAGACTGAAAGCATGGAAGGGATTAGTTGGGATGGTTTGATACCTGCTAGTGGACGACTTACCTTCAGTGTCATCTCAGCAACAAAGATTGCTGTGAAGATGTAATTGGATACCGTGAGGAAGATTCTTTCCTGGAACAATCAAAGGCAGCCTCAAAATCTATCTAACAAGTGTCATGCATTTCAAATTAGTGCTATAAGCTTGGCCGATGCTATCTAATTTCTTGTTAAGAACTGAGTGGCACTGAATAACTGGGCTATTTGAAGGGCAGTTGCCCAAAGTTTCACCCAATCCAACACCTCAAATAAGTTATAATTTGCTGTCTATTCTTATGGGCCAATCCTATTAGATGTTTATGAGGCAGACAGACAAAATTGCATGAAAACGAATAAGTGACTGAAGGTTTCTTCTCATGTACATTCGCAAGTATCTTTTGTATCTGCAAGATACTTGTATAAACACAATTCTCCTGTAGACTAAAATTGCAAACCATTAAACCACTGGGTAGATAGTATAGAAACCATAAATACCCAGTGGTCACAATAAAGTTAAGGATGAATCCTAAGTCAAGGTACACTGTTCACAGGAACCCAGATGTCAGTAAGATGTTGATATCCAGGTGGCCAGCAGTGGATGCCAGAAACCAAGGACTGAACCTGGGACTTTCTGTAAGGTTATTTCCTACTTTCAGTTGCATGGATTACCAGTCCATAAGAAAGAAACATCACTTCCTTCAATCCGCCCACTAACTGGAATAATTGGCAGCTATTCTAGTAAGTATGTATTACTTGTGTTTTGAGACGGAAGTGTTTTCTTCATATAAATTAGATATGCCACCAAGGATTATGTTTCTATGTGTCAAAGATATTGTACAAATATAGACTATCTTATTCATTCAAATTAATCTGAAACAAATGTTCTTGCAATTACTAATGGAGACTGAAGGCACCATTGCTCTAACTAGATATGTGTCCTCAACATTCCTTGCTGAAGGCCAGTTAATCTGTAACATATTGTATCCACTTGCGTCACAAATCAAGTAGTGACAAAGGATGGAATTCAATTACCTGCAGGGAGGAGGGCATTTTCTCTTCCCCTGGAGGTTCCCATGTGCCCTCACTATTGATTCAGGAATTTGAGGGAACCCTCCAAAGAAGACTTTGGGTGGGTGTGAGGACTGTAGGGACAGGAAGAAAAAGTCCCATTTTATGACTGGAAATCCATTTGCATGTCTTCCACACAGAATAGTGAGAATGCTCCCATAAAAGCTGGATACGAAAGGGTGGGTTCCATTAAGAGAATGGATTCTTCCTCATTCTTTCAAATACATCCTTTATGGAAGCATTCTCACTATCCTTTGGCAATCCCTCAGTCATGAACATTTTTGAAGGATCTTCATCATTATGAGAAAAATCCTTTTGGAAGCTTCTACTCAAAATTGTACAGAAAGAATGGATCATTTTTGTGAAAGGCTTTTAGACAGTAGTCCATGTTCTGTGAACACCTCTGTTCAGATGCTCTTGAGAGCACGTATGCAGCTGTCCCAACAAAGAATTTTCTGTTCCACCAGAATATGCCTTGGTAGAAGACTACTCACCGTGCTTCTCTGTTCAATCTGAGGTCTCTCCAGGGCAATAGTGA
Organism: Varanus komodoensis; assembly: GCF_004798865.1. Lineage (NCBI taxonomy): Eukaryota > Metazoa > Chordata > Lepidosauria > Squamata > Varanidae > Varanus > Varanus komodoensis. Next base: position 17,446,257 of record NW_025336481.1, on the reverse strand, counting down.
TGCAGTTTAAGAAAATGAAGGCCAGAACAATGTAATCAAAGAGCTTATGGGCAATGATAGTTTGGCAGAGGACACGAAACCTGGAAGACAGATAGTTTTGTTTGAAAGCACACATGTTTCTAATAGATTATAGAGACACTGACAAGGTCTGGAGGAGAAGGGAGATGGGGAAAATGACTGCCTGGGGAAGAAGGGAGATGGGAGATGAGGAAAATGACTGCTTTGTCTAATAGTGTCAAAGTTCTTTGTGTTCAACTTAAAGGTACTACTGATTTAATTAGTATTAGATCATAGAAATAAAAGGAATTTCCTGCTCTGACAGTTGGCATAAATTCCTTTCTGTCCGTAAGGTTTGTATTATAGAGTACTGTTTGTTTGTTCATTTATTATATTTACATCCCATCATTTTTCCTTCAAGAACTCAAGGCAACTTTCATACTTTCTCACGACTCAGGTAGCTCAGACTGAGAGCCAATGACTGGCCCAGAGTCACCCAGTGAGCTTTGTGGCTGAGTGGAGACTAGAACTAGGACCTCCTGAGTTCCAATTCAACATTCCAGCCACTATACCACACTGGTTCTTGCAGAATTTATGAATATAATCCATCAAGAGTACTATGTCTGGAGGGTAAGGAAAACTAGTAAGAGTGAGCAACAAATTTGGCTGAATCTTGAAAAGAATCAAGCAAGATGTCCAAATCAAAGCTGCCTTGAGTGCCATTTTCTTGGTAGAAAGTTGGGGTTGAAATCAATCAACCAATCAATCAAAAGCTCCTGCAAAGCAGGGAGAGAGAGAAAAAATCACAATCCTCTGAAAACATTGTTATTGTTAATAATTCTGAGATTAAAAATGGATTTAGGGACACAGACAGTGCATATACAAGAATTGCTATCCTACCCTGGCAGAAATTTCTTTACATCACAAAAACAGGGAGAGCAGGAAGGAGAGGAAGGGGAACAGTTTTGTAACTGGCAGATCTAGTTTCTAATGACAGAGAATGGCTTCACCAGTGTCTGTGGGGAGAACTGTTGAAAAAAGATATCATGGGCTCTTCCTCATTCAGTGCTTTTTGCTAGTTTTCTTTCCCAGGAACTGTGATGTTTAAAAGGGGTTTCTGGAGTTTGTGGCACTGGGAAGGGTGTAGCATGGGTTATTTGCCAGGAAAATATTAGATATTTAAATCTTTCTGATTTTGCCACTACTTGCTCAACATCCATAATTCACCCCTGCCCTATTGCACTTTCTGTGACTTCAATGCCAATTGAGCAGAAAAAAGGACAACTTTAAGCTGTTTTTCATTCACCATAGCTCCTTAGCTCCAGTACCTTCTAAAAGTTTGCAGGTTTCTTGCCTAGGGACACCTCTATGACGAATGACATTTTCATACAAATTAGTCCCCTACAAAATTTCAGAGAGAGCGAAAGGGACGCAAATCCCCCTCCCCACATCTGGACACTCTCATTCCACCAAAACTGTGGTACCTATACCTCTGAAAATTGTCAGGTTTCTTAGTTAGGACCATCTGTATGTGCATGTCATTAAAAAAAATTCATGCAAAGAACTTAGGGGGAACCTCATCCCTTTTAGAAATTGTAAGGGCTGTTCATGTACAAAAAACTTTGCACCTACTCATCTGAACTTTGGCGTGTTTGATTTCCTCAAAACAGTCAATGATGCTGCAAATGTAATTTGCAAATTCCTTTACTATCTCACTCTCTCTTTCTTGCCCTCAGATTGTAAAGCTATCTAGACTCAAACTCCTGGGTCTATTTGTTCGAATTTGGCAGGCTTCATCCCTTTTTAAGAGGTTACTTTACCCCCATATCTTATCCTTCTTCTGTTGTTTTTTAACAGAAAAAAGTTACAGCCATTTGTTGATTGGCAGTGAGAGCCAATGGGAAGTATGAAGCTTCAGGGTTTTGAAATGAGATTTGGATTTGACCCCCAAGTTATATCAGGTAGCCTTCCAATGGGTCCAAGGTGAATTAGGTGGAATTCCAAACCAAGGTCTGAACCAAATTTTGCAGTCTGGATCTTAAAACAATAGCTTCAAAGAAGGACTGGGGGCAGGTGATTGCCACCTAAAAATATTACCTTGTTGCTACTAATTTCATAGTGGAAGGGTTTGCACATCAATACCACAACTGAAGCCTAAAGTAAATGAATCACACCTGTTTTGTGGTGAGAAGAGATAGATGGACCAGTCTTCCCTCAACTCACACCAGTCTGGCTTATAGGCTTCTATCATCTTTTTGATTCGGAAACACAGGCTCTGTGGAAATAGAAATTGACTGTTAGAAGTCACCATCTTCTTAACTTCCCCACATAAGCACCATTCGCTCTTCATTCCCTTTATCACACACTGATAAATGGAGACTTCCCAATTCATCATCATCATTGATCATTTGCTACCTGCCATACCCCCTGTGGGGTAGAAAATGACTTAAAATCACAGTCACAAAGTAATGACAAGGACAAAGTATTCAGAAGTCTTGCTCTGATCTGACAAAGAATTGTTGGGCTGAAAGAGAACCCCGGGGTCATCAAAGCTAACCCCATGCACTGTGGCAGGAGTAATGAGCTAATTTACCTCCTAGAAAGCAGAAAATCAACTTGGCCATTTCAAAGTAGATTGGAAGCATTGCTGATTGTGCCACAGTTAGTATTATTAACAGGCAGTCTACCGAAGGAACTCAGAGTGTTGTCTATGACAGACAAATCTGTTGAGCTCTCCTTATTACTACAAGCTTTTCCAACATGGTGCTTTCCAGATAGTTCAGATTACAAATCTTATCAGTCCTAGCCAGCATAGTCAATGGCCAGCAATGCTGAGGCTGTAGTCCAAAGTGTCTGTAGAGGATCAGGTTGGGGAACATTGCTGTATGCATACCACTGGATTCCCAAGCACTGCGGCTTTGGGAGTTATGGGCAAGCAGGATTATGCAAAGCCCTTAAGGTCCCTTTAGTGGAAGGAGCAAGCACTCACATAATCTATCTCCTCCTCGTCTTCGCCATGGTCCTTGCGATTGTTCATTTCTGGGAAGATGTCCTTAGCAATATTGGGCATTTTACCATTGCAGTTTTGGTGCTCACTAGGCCCTGTTGTCACACCAGCTTTCTGTGCTGGCCTGTACATGGATGGAACTGATGGTGCCAACTCCACCAGCTCAGGCGAGCCTTTGGTGTCCAAGGAGAGTGTCCGTCGATGGTGGTGAATTCTCACTGGCCCCTCTCGTTCTCCATCCGACATTCTGTGTCTCTTTCCAGATAAGAGTGATTCATGCTCAGCTGAAGGAGGCTTGTGTTTGAGACTGTGTCCTCGTGCAAGGTTGTTCCAGCTGGAGCGTCGGCTTCCCCAGCCCCCACTCCGGCCCCAGGCTCCATAGTGAGAGCTGCGAGAGCTAGACTATAAGACACCCAAGAAAAGATTTAGCACCTCCAGCCAAACAGAACTGTTATAGGAGTCAGCTTCTTCAGTCACAGACATGCATCTAATCCCCCTAAAGTTCTCATGTTAGAAAACTAGAGGGGGAAAATAGGTGCACTCGGAAAATAAGTGTAAGCACAAGAACAGTTTTTCAGCTGTTCTACATTGAAGCCACTGCAAGCATATTCTGATTTTCAGAGACATCCACGATCTGAGTCTGAGCCAATGTCATTAGAACAGCTTTCTCCACCTTGGGGTTACTCCAGAGGTGTTGGACTGGAACTCCCATCATTGTCCATGCTGTTTGAGAACAATGGAAGTTGCAGCCGAACAACTATGTAGATTGGTGAAGGCTGAGCTAGATTAATCAACCAAAAATATTTTGACTGACCCAAAAGATGTCTCTGATTAAGCAAGCAGCATGCACACAAACACACACACTTAAATCTAAGTTATTAAGAATTGCAGATGGCAAGCACTGTCTTGGAGGAGGCATCCCGTCTTCCTCACACACATAGGAGGGAATGCCTCTTCTAAGAGGATGGCACAGACTGCAGCCTCATAGAACAAAGAAAGAGGGATGTGGGGGTTCTATTACCAAACTATTACTTGTAGTCATTTGCAAAGCATCAGTCAATTAAGTCTAAATTCATATGGTTAATTGACTGAGATTTCTTGAACTGGCTGTTAAAACTGTCCTGAGACATTCTGTAGGGGACAGAAAAGAAAAACTTTTAATAAATAAGTAAAATTATTAAAGGTTGTCCCTACTTCTAAGATTTGCCTACAGTTGTGCTTACTAGAAGGTACAAGACACTATGGAGAGCAGCAAACTGTGAAGGGGTCTTTGCTCAGTTAGGTTTCCCACTCAGATCCAAAGAAAGAGAGAAACAGTGACAGCGGACAGAAAGCATGACTGCATTTGTCTCCTAGATACAGTGTGAGAATCTCATAGGGCAACCAGCCATGGCTGCAGCACCAGCACTGCGCCCCTCCTACTCAAGCTCACTGGTTTCAGATAGTTCCTCATTCTGATAGCTTTTGCCCAAATATGAAATGAGCCAAAGCTTGAGATCTATGATGGCCAATTTTCTTGTATCACAATTGTAAATGGCCATAATGGTATAGGGCAAATGATGTTTTGCTGCACAGAATTTATGTATTTATTTGTATTGCAATTTATATCCAGCCTTTTTCCTACAAAGGGCTCAAGGCAGCTTACATCATCTCTCCTCCTCCATCTTATCCCCACAACAACAACCCTGTGAGGTAGGTTGGGCTGAGAGTCTGTGACTGGCCCAGAGTCACCCAGTTAGCTCCACGGCTGAGCGGGGACTCGAACCCAGATCCTCCGAGTCCCAGTCCCAGGCTCTTAACCACGGCGCCACACTGGATCTCCAATTCAACATGAGATACCAGACTCCTGCCTTTACTTTCACAATAATCTTTGAGGTTAGCCCAGTAGGAATCTGAATTTTGTCTCCAAATTCAGGACTCTATCCCCTGGACAACCTATGGCCCTGGTGATGTTGATTGATTCCAACTACCATCAGCCCTAGATAGGAGGGCCAATGATCACAGATGATGGGAGTGGTAGTGCAGTAACATCTGCTGAACCACAGTTGTTCAGTTTTGTTTCTTCATACAGACTTCCTGTATTGCACAGTAGCATATTTGAAAATTAGAAAAGGGGAGGCTGACATGAAGTACAGGTTTGATCAACTTGGCCTAGCCTTAATCATTAAATCACAGTGTACCTTGGCTACCAACCACCGGGGACCTTCTCTGTACCAAGCCCCAGCCATCTTGCACAACCTCGATTCATTTAAATGGTGCTGGAAAAGAAAAGGATGGTATTCCTTTTTCCCATGATAGCAATCATGTCTGGAAAAACATGGAGGATGTGCAGGACATCAATCAGGCATATTCAAATTAGAGGAGTCCAGGACTTGTACTAAAAGTGGTGTTGGCAGTAGGATATATGAAGGTCTAGGACATTTGGAAGAAGCAGTCAGCTGTAAGCTTGGAACTAATAGCTCAGTAGCAGAGCAAATGCTTTGAAAACAGAGGAGCTTGTTCCCTGGCACCGTTAAGTAAAGCCGTCTTCCTCTACTTGGTGCCCTCCAGATCTTTTGGATTTCACGTCCCTTTGCCCCCTCCCAGGATGACCAATCTTTGGCAACACATCTGTAGAGTAGCAGGTTGGGAAAGACTGAGTTGAAGGATCTCATTCGCAGGTATTGGAGGGGAAAATATGCTACCTGTGGCTTTAAAGTTACTCACCAGAGACATCACACTGCTTTTTCTGGATTCAAGGGCCACAAGGACTTTGTCTGGCTGCAGAGTGTTGTGGCAATGATTAGCAAATCCAACAGCTGTCCCAGGCTGGTTGAGACAAGGAAGGCTGGGGTCAAGATGTCCATTTGGGGTCATGGAAATTGCACAAAGCTTTGGATCATCTGAGCAGAAAAACAAAAAAGGAAGAGAGAGAGAGAGAGAGAGGGAGAGGGAGGGAGAGGGGGAGCAAAATACATTCCTTTCCCTTCTCCGTCCCAGAGAGGGTATAAAGAAAAAGCTTGTCTAGTGCTTAAATACAAAAATCAGTAACTGTTCACACACAAATCCCACATATGTAGATTCTCCTACAGACCTCTGGGTTATCTCCATAGCAATGCCTACTCAAGAAAAAAGGGCTCAGTATGGAAGAAGAAAACAGGTTATCCTCTCTCCCCATCACATAACAGCTTCTGCTTGAACAGTGCTTCAAACTTCTCCCTTTGAAGACAGGAGATTTTATAATTAATCTCTTCCTTTGTAGAAGGAAGCAGATCCTTTAATGGCCAGTTGCTTAACATTTACCAGCACAAAAGGGTTCCAGTGGTAGGTGCTCCACTGCAGAAGAAGGAGAAGCAATAGAATAGGACAATGATGTTGTAATAACAACCTTCAGGATTATCATTTTAATATTCAAATAAACAGATAAAAGCAAAACTTTTCTTTCTGTTTTCAAAGAGGTAGCAATTGTAGCTTTGTTCCCTGTACAGAGCCACAATATCAAGGGAGGATATGGAGCAATGAACAAAATTGGAGAAGAAATTAACTATTTGGTGAAAAAGACTTGAAAAATGCCTCTGTGTCCTCAAATCAGAACAGTCAATCGTACTTTGGTCTTTCTCTGGGAATTGGAAGCATTTATTTTATTTTTTTAGGGAACTTCTATGCCGCCCCATTTGCCGAAGCCTCGGGGCGGCTCACAAATATAAATAAATAACATCATATAAAACAATATAATTTAACAGTATAAATTAAGTCACCCTGGCAAAAGAATAAAATAAATAAATAATATTAACAATTAAAATAACGTTTAAATAAAAAGGTCTTCGCCTGGCGCCGAAAAACAAATAACAACAGCGCCAGGCGGACCTCTCTGGGGAGCGCATTCCATAGATTAACTCTAGACCTGCCAAAAAACTCTACCAACTATGCTACTCAAACTTTCCTGGTGGCAGAGCATCTGCTGAGCCACAGTTCATGGGAATCCATTCACTATTGTGCCCTAAAATGTTTGGGATTGTGCCCTAATCTAGTAAAAAAAAGGAGAGAAGATTATTTGGAATGGTATAAGCTTTGGGGTGCTTCCTGAACCTGATGCTCTCTGAAGGTGTTGGAATACAATTTCCATCATCTCCAGCCAGCACAGGGAGTTGTACTCCAACACATCTGGAAGTTACCAGGTTGTACTGGTATATAGGAAGAGTCAGGAAAGGGCATTGCTGAGAAAATACATCTCAGATGTAATTTCTAACCCTAAGATTAGCTTGCTGTTTGTCTTCCAATAGCATTCCAATGTCCTATGGATTCCTCAGAGGACTGCTTGATTGTTGAAGGGGTTTCCCTGACTTTTGCTGTGAATTCTGAACTCCCAGTGATATCATGTACACTGGAGTATATCCTTCATTGTGTCTCATGGAAATCTTCAAATCAGAGGTTCTTTCTGAAAACTAACTTATCTTGCCACCTGTATAATGTCCCCTCCTCTCAAGTTCCCCCTGCTATAATAGCCAGGCTTAGTCAATGGCATGTACAGCTGTTTGTGCTAAGCTACCATCTATATTCTATCTCTGCACAAACCTGAACTGGCAACAAAGGTGGGCACTTACTGATTGATTTGATTTGAACTCTGCTTTTCTATTAAAAAAATGACATTCAAGGCAGTTTTCAGAAAAAAATTAAGACTTGTTTAAAAATGGAGGCATGGGGGCAACTTGTGTGGGGGCAATGCTTTGGCTACCACCCAAACCTGTCTTTCACATCCTGTCTTCACATCTATACTGATTTTACTGATGTTTGAATGTGAAGGTTTTTGTTACATCGGTAGTCACTGGATATGTTACATAGATTTTTCATTTTTCTCTGATTCGCTGATGCAATTTGAACACCAGGGGCTTGATTGAAACTCAGTGTGGGCCCCTAGATCCATCAACGGTTTGATCACCTTTATCATAATTATTCTAGTTCCTATCAGCCTAAGAGTAAAAACTAACCATCCCAATTTTGCCAGGCATGCCTACAAAATCTCTGTTGTTTTCCAAAGTGAGACATATTCCTTTTGGAGGTAATAAACAGGATCTAGGCCACAACATGGCCCAAAGATGCCCAAGTGTGGCAAGATGCTTCGCCACAGTTTTTGCTTGAGAACTAGAATGCAATGCCATCACAAGATCAATTTTAGTGGACCCTGAAGCACACCTTGAACAAAGAAAAGAAGGATGGAGCTGTCTCAGATGTAATGTGCTTTTATATAAATGGGACCCCAGAATATTTAGCTAGGTATTTCTTTGAAAACCCATATCTACTCAAAAGCAATTTCCATTGAGATTAATGGGAACCCACTTCTAGTGTAGGTATATGGCTGCAGCCTTATTAAAAAATGTGAGATGCTTGTTTGAAAAGCAAAACTCTGCAGCTAAATTTGAGGAATGGAATAAAATGCGCTTATTATGAACCTCTTCATAAATACATTTATTTTGATCCTTTCTCTGAAGCTTCATTGCAGTGTCCCTAAGAGTTCCATTTCTCTCTTGGTGGTTTCATATATTTGAGACATACGTGAAATCACTGGGAGAGACTGTTTGAGTCAGGGGTTGGTGACACCAGTCTGTTGATGATATCCACCCTATCTGTCCTCTTCATCTAGATCCAGGGAAGCTTGCCTCACACAATGCAAAAAACCATGCTACCTTATAAGTTGGGATGTTGTCTGAACACACCTAGAGTGGCTTGTACATGATTAGTAAACCATGCTGCTGAATTAGCACAAACAACAAGTCACCCCAGCTTTATAAGACACCATGGCTTAGTGCTGTGTGACCTGAGTGTCTAATGTTGGTAATGGACTGAACGAAGATGAATAAATAAATTATTAATACAGACGAGGCAGAGATGCACCTGGTTAGTCAAAAGACAGGCCAGGGAATAGGGATTCAGCTTGTGCTGCATGGGATTACACTCTGTCTGAACACTCAAGTTCATTTGGGATGCAGTCCCAAATTCAACACCGTACCTGGATGCCCAAGTCTCAGTAATAGCCAGGAGTGCATTTGCACAGCTGAGCCTAGTCAACAACTGTGCCTGTTCCTGCAGATGTCACATCTGGCTACAGTGACACATGATTCAGTTACTCCTTTTTAGACTACTACAACAGGCTCTGCCTTGGGCTGTCTTTGAAGAGTTTAGAAACTTCAGCTCATCCAGAATGCTGTGGTCAGACCATTGACTGAGGCTGGTTATAAGAAGTGTGGGATTTCTTTGCTTATTGTTCATTTAAATTTTATTCATTACATTTCTAAACTGCTTTATAGTCAAAGCTCTTTGGGCATTTCACAACCATTAGAGCCATAAAATACACTGTAAGATTTTAAACATATAAAACTAATGCATGAAATAAAAGCAAAGGCCAATGCAAAACCTAGAAATCATAAAAATACTTAAAATACAGTAAAAGATTTAAAAGAACAGAAACTGAAAGACTAAAATTCCCAGGTAAACAAGAAAGTTGTCTTCTGGTGCTGCAAAGAGCACAACAGAGATGCAAGGCAAATCTATCTGGGAAGCTCATTCCACAAGCAGAGTGCCGCATCAGAAAAAGTCCTCTTCAAAGTAGCCATCGACCTCTCTTCCTTTGGTTGGGACTCCCAAAAGATTTTAGGGCCCAGGCAGGTATATATGGGAAGAGATGATCTTTCAGGCCTCAAGCCGCTTAAAGCTTTGAATATTAATACAAACACTTTGACTTGGGCCTGGATGTGGACTGACAGCCAGGGCAGATGGTCAAGTAATAGCCTAATATGATCATGTTGGTCCGCTCTCTGTAATAGCTTCACAGATTACCAGCCAGTTTCCTGATACAATTCAAAGTACTGGATGTACATGAAGCCCTACAAAGCTCTACCTGAAAACATTCTTCCTTCTCCCTTATGAGACTGCCAGGGTTTTAAGATCTTCTGAGCAGGCCCTTCTGTTAGTCCCAGCATCATTAGAGACAGAGGAGAGGGTCATAGGAGAGGGTCTCACAAGTCAAAACATGGAAATGCTTATGACTATTAGAATACAACAGGTTTCTCCGTGGATTTTCCATGTTTGGGACTTCCTGCTAAGGCAAGCTAGGTTACTTCCCTCTCTGTTGTCCTTCTGCTGCTAGGTAAAGTTATTTTTGTCCAAGAAGACATTTGGCATGTAAGTTCATTTGTGGCTGAAAGCCTTTACTAGGTCAGGATGTGGTTTATTAAGTTTTCATTTATTTGTTTTTATTAATTTGTTTATTTAAAACATTTTTATGCCACCCCCATAGCAACAAAGCCTCGGGGCAGCTTACAACAAGAACAAAATATACAAATATAACACATTATACAATAAAAATATTATGTTCTATTTGTTTTAATATCTATTTTATTAATATTAGCAGCCTTGATCACCATTTTTTTCTGGAAAGACAAGATAGAAATGTAATGAATGACCAAACACTAGGTATCACAAACAGATCTTCTCAAGAATTGGAAGAGGCTACCAGTCTTTATCTGGCAGACTTCCAGATGCTACAATTCTCACTGTAGTTCAGAGTCATGCAGAATCTCTGCGCACTGTGCTCTTACCTGAACCATCCTGGAACTTGTCAAACTCTTCCATGTTTGATGAACTCTGATCCTCATCTGAATACGATCGGTTAGCATCACCCTGTGTTGGGAAAATAAATGCAAAGACCTGGGAATTGTGAGCATCCTGTAAGCAAAGAAGACATCTCCTTCTGATTATAGCATTTTACCAGGAATTTTCAAAGGAGGGCAAACTATTTCATGAATAAAATGGCATGCTATAACAATGCATGGAAGAGATGACTCTCCTTTAGAGTTCAGGATAAGTCATGTTACATCAGAGTTCAGTTTGTTCACTTCTTCATATACTTCTGTCTATAAATGCATGACTTAGAGCAGGCTTCTCCAACCTTATGCCCTCCTGTTTTCAACTATAAACCATCATCCCCATCCAGCATGGATAATGGAATGGGAGTTGTAATCCAACATCTCAGGGGTGCCAGGACGGGAAAAGCTGACTAGAGGATCACTGGACATCTGATTGCCTTGCTATCTTTCTCAACTCTTTAAGCTCTCTCTCTCCCATTTAGTATATAGACCTTTGTCCTTCTTAAAGATGGGCAGATTTTCAATCTCTGTTTTGCCATGATTGTTGGTCAGTTCTGTCTCAATTCTGTGTGAGCTTGTGATGATGATGATGATGATTTTGAACTCCATATGGAAATGATTATACATTTTTGTAATACATGCATTTTTCAGTATATTTTTAAATGTGCCCCTGTTTTGGACTCATACACTGATTGACTAAAGTGTGTTTGAGCGCATTTTGGAAATGAATGCCTTTTCTTTTCTCACTTTTCAAATCTTTGCATGTTGGTGATCATGTTTTGTTTTGCCTGACACATCAAAACACACTGAAATGCAGATTTCTGGACACATATTCAGTCTGGGTCCACACTCAGACCTGAGATACACAGCCTGAAGAGATCCTTTAAAAAACTGCTGTTGACAGATAAAATTCCTCATTTATCTCTAACCATTTCTGCCTGGAAAGAGTTGTTATAGCAACTTACCTCAGCCTGGAATCCCTCCACTAGGATGGCCACCAGCAGATTGAAGAGAACATAGTTGCCAAATGTCATGAGAGCCACAAAATAAAGGGATGCCCATGGGGATGTTGAGGCCATCCCATTGTATAGCACAACGTTCCAATCCTCCTGAGTCAAGATCTGAAGCACAAAACCCAAGCTTGTAAAGTCAAATCAAGATCAAGAGGATGCTGACATGGTGATAATGCATTAAGCAAGAAGGAAAAGTCTCTGCTTCTGTCTTTTACAGCTGATTTACATGCATGAACTATTATTATTGTTTCTGTTCTTATTCTGAAATATTAGCTATCAGGAGATGCATTGATCATTTTGTACTGTGCCAATGTCACAGGCACTCTCTGAAATCCAGTGGGCTTGTCATTCACAGATCACTGGCAAGCAGCAGATACAGCACAGCTCTGTTATAGTAGGTTGTGAACATCGGTAGGTCGCAACTGATGGCACAGTGACTCTGTGTGCAGCCCTGTCTTCTACAAATGGTGGTAAACATGGCACCATGCCAAGAAGACTGTTCCAGTTCCATCCTCTCCTTACCATTCTGGGCTTCTGAAGAACATAACCTCCTCCCCATCCCCTTCCTCCTCCTGCCCTGCCTTGGACTCACCTGGAATACAGTGACAATGGCCCATAGCAGGGAGTCAAAATTCTTCCGGTCAGGGACTGTATCTCCTGTATCTGTTCTGAGGCTGAATTTACAGCCAAAAATATGCATGCCCAGGATGCTGTTGGGAAGAATAGGCATTGTGTGTTTATTCTTCCATACCTTTCTGCAGTATGTTAACAGTTATTTAACTATTCTTAGTTATCTATTTATTGTTCACATTTATATCCTACACCTCCAGCGAAGTGTTCCATGGAATGCATACGGCCTGCCCCATTTTGACTTTACAACTCTTTGAAGTAGGATTCCCAAGGTCACTTAGAATACAATTCTATACATATTAAGACAAAAATTATCTCTACAATTCCCAGCCTTTCCCTAGCCTTCACTGTTGATATTGATGGGGGTATCTGGCTTCAGACAGCTTCCTCGCTTGCTAGTTTCCAGTATGCATTCTCAAACACATAATGTTCATTATTTTATTTTCATCATCCAAACATGCGTTCACTGGAATCAGGTTAAAATTTAACAAAGCATATCAACAGTTCTGAAGCATACCACACCCTTTTTTGGAGCATGCCGTAATTACATTAGAGACAGATTATTGTAACACCAGACGCAACACATGAGAAGTTGCAAAGCAGGACAGGGCTCAGTCCTCTAAGGTTCTTCTGTTCTCTGAGTTCCTTAGACTTGCAGTGATGCAGGGGCAATTGTCAGTAAGAGGAACCATCCATCCTAGTCTCCAAAAAGGCTGGGTCTGAGGTCTTGATGTTCAAGTACATGCAAGTGTGGTGGTCTATGGTGCAGGTTTTGAGAAACAAAGACAGATTTCAAAGATATGTTTGCTATTCTTTTGCTCCAATCTAATTTTCTGAGACTTGTTGGCAAATTAATTTTCATCATGTTAGTTTTGTATCCAACACCAAGATCTCACAATTTGGCTTATCCCCTCCTCCCTAACATTGTTAGGATACAAAATTGTTAGCATACAAAAATTCTAAATAAATAAATTGTGTTATATTATTTTCTATGTTCTTTCTCCTCCTTTGTCCTTCTTCTCCTTTGCAGAAGACATTGCTCCTGCAAAGAGAAAGACAACACACAGTATCTCTTATACTGTTGTCAAGTGGGAAAGAGAAAGTATTGATCTGACAATGCTTCTCCAAGAAGGTGCAAAAACCTCATCAAAATATGGTATCACATGTTTTGGATGCTTATCTGCTAAAACTGATAATTATTTGTGTGTGTGTGGTAGGAGGGAGGTTGTCACTATAGTGGAATGAACCACATTTGGTATTTGCCTTTAAAGTGGGGGCAGGAAGGAAAGACACACTGCCTCTGTTGCTGGGGGTAATATACAGCCATATCATAACCCTGTTGGTTCTCTGGACCTCTCAGCAGCTTTCAGTACTATCAACCATTGTATCTCTTCTGGGACAACTGCCTGAGCTGGATGTGAGAGGTACTGCACACATGCACACGCACACACGCACGCACAGACACACACACTGGGCCCCTGAATGACCAGGGAGGTCTTTAAAGGTCTCTACAAAGATGACTGTCTTAATCTGGCACTGAAAAGATGGCAAATCTAGTGCCATGCAGGCTGGAGCAGGGAGGTTGTTCCAAAGAGGGGGGGCCACCACAGAAAAGACTCTCCCCCTAGTTGCCACCCTCTGAACCTCTTTGGGGGTTGATATCTGGAGGAAGGCCCCAGAGGCTGAGTGTAGTGTCCAGATAGATTGGGGTTGGGAAACGTGCTTCATTAGGTATTGTGGTCCCAAGTAATGCAGAGCTTTATAGGTTAAGACCAGCACCTTGAATTGGGACTGGAAGCATACAGGAAGTCAGTACAGGTGAGCCAGAACTGGACTTATATATTTGAACCTCTGGATCACTGTTATTTAGCTGCTGCTTCTGAACCTTGTTCAAGGGCAGCCCTGCATAGAGTGTGTTGCAGTAACCTAATTTAGAGATTACCACAGCATAGATTACTGCAGCCAGGCTGTCCCTGTCCAGGTACAGCTGGGCCACCAGCCAAAGCTGGCTGTCTGAGACATTGATGCCACCTGAGCCTCAAGTGGCAAAGATGATCAAGCTATGAACCTGCTCCTTCAGGGGGAGTGCAAACCCATCTAGAACACTCCTCATCTGATCAAAGGTATCACCCATCAACAACATTTCAGTCTTGTCTGGATTGAGCTTCAGTTTGTTAGCTCTCATCCAGCCCTTGGCTGCAGCCAGGCACTGGTTTAGCACATTCACAGCCTCACCTTTCAGCAATGAGAAGGAGAAATAGAGCTGTGTGTCATCAGCATACTGATGGCAATGCACTCCAAAATTCTGGATGACTCCACTCAGAGGTTTCATGTAGATGTTAAATAGCATGGGGGACAGAATAGACCCCTGAGGAGATGGCCTTCCAAGTAGGAGCAAAACCACTGCAACACGGTGCCCCCCACTCCCATCTCAGCCAGCCGTGCCAGAAGGATACCATGGTTGATGGTATCAAAAGCCACCAAGAGGTCCAGCAGTATCAACAGGGTTGTACTCCCTTTATCTCTCTCTCGGCACAGGTCATAATACAGGGTGACAAAAGGTATTTCTATGCCAGAACTAGGCCTGAACCCTGATTGAAATGGATCTAGATAATCAGTTTCATCCAAATTGCCTGAAGTTGATTAGCAACCATCCTCTCTAGAACCTTGCCCAGGAAAGGAATATTTGCTACCAGATGGTAGATGTTCAAATTTTCTGGGTCAAGGGAGGGTTTCTTGAGTAGTCTCACCACCGCCTCTTTAAGGCAACATGGTACCACTCCTTCTCGCAAAGAGGTATGAATGACCTCCCTGGCCCACCTGGTTATCCCTTTCTTGCTGGCTTTTATAAGCCAGGAGGGGCAAGGATCCAGTACAGATATAGTTGCACATACCTGTCCAAGCACCTTGTCCATATCCTCAAACTGTACCAACTGAAACTCATCCAATAAAACTAGACCAGACTGTGCTCTTGATAGCTCCAGTGATTCGACTGCTTTAACTGTGGAGTCCAAGTCCTGGCAGATGCAACAGATTTTTTTCCTGGAAGTGCCCAGAGAACAGACTACAGTTGGCCAGGAATAGTTCCAAGCTGTCCTTGGGGCCAGAATGTAATAAGCCCCAGAAAATCTTGAAAAGCTCTGCTGGGTGGCAAAGAGAGGATTGAATACAGCCAGTGAGGTTTTTCTTTTTTGCTGCCCTCACTGCCTCGAAATATACCTGATTGTGGTCACATGCAAGGTTTCTGTTGCATTCACTGGGAGTTCTCCTCCATCTTCACTCCAGCCATCTCCTAAGTTTTTTTTATCACTCAGCACCAGGATATACCACAGAGTTGTATTTGCTCTACAACAGAGAGGTCATTTAGGAGCAATCGTGTCAACCACCTGGGTCATTTCGGTATTCTACAGAATGACCAGGGATTTGACAGGAGCACCAGACATGTCAGCCCACCCCACCCCACTGAGGCCTTTAGAAACCATCTGGATCCATTATCCTCTGAGGGTGAACCATCTTAATGGGTTTCCTACCCTTGAGGAGGAAAAAAGCCATCGTAAGTGTAATCTCAGCAGGTGGTGATCTGACCATGAAAAAAGGACTGAGTCGAAGTCTCCCACACTCACAGCACCATCACCTTATCAGGCTGAGAAGGCTAAGTCTAGAGTAAGCCCTGCCACATGTGTCAGGCCAGTGAAATGTAGGGACTCTCTGAGGGTTGTCATGGAAGCCATGAAATCCTAAGCTGCCCTGGATATGGTGCTGTTAGTGTGAATGTTGAAGTCCCTCCGGACCAAGAGTATAGGGCAGTGATGGCGAACATTTTAGAGACCAAGTGCCCAAACTGCAACCTAAAACCCACTTATTTATTGCAAAGTGCCAACACTGCAATAAAACCTGAAAACTGAGGTTTTAATTTAGAAAAAACAACTCACAGCCAGACCAAGCAAATATATATATATCCTTGGCAGCGCACTGACCAGCCATGCAAAAGCTAGACTAGTCGCGGCTAATGAGTCGCGGCTTGTGATGCCATCGCCTGGCACCACTACTCCTTTTCAAGCATGCGCATGGCCCCTATATTGCTGTTATACGATGCTCAGCTGCTGGGGCAATGCTGGCATGAAATGGCTCACGTGCTGAAAGAGAGGTTGCTGTGTGCCCGCTGTGACAAGCATGTCATAGGTTCAGCATACACTAACCCTAACCCTAATCCTACCCTGGGGCAATACCTAACCCTAATACAGAAGTCCCCCGAAATTTGTGGGGGTTGCATTCCTAGAGCACCCGCAAATTGTGAAAAAACACGAATTTGGTGCCGGCAATGGGTGCCGGCCACCAAGGTAGTGCAGGTGGGGAGCGTGGGCCGGGCCGGGCCGGGCCGGGCTGGGGGAGGGAGCACGTGGGAGTGGTGAGGCATGGGCATGGGATGGGGCATGCAGAGATCGTTTTCTCTGAGCGAGTCTAAACCAATCTTTGCTCACAAGGAGATAGATTTGGACTCACTCAGAGAAAAGGACCTCCTTGTGAGCAAGCCGCCACACGGAAATTCCATGAAAGACTGAGGCCATGAACGCTGAAGCACAACTTCAAAGGGGTATACTGTATAAGGATAAAATACAATTCAAAGGGGAGATTTTGGAAAAAAGCCTTCCTTGAGTAGCTTTTTCTGCACAGCTCATCATTTCTGCCCATTCTAAACACATTCCAACCATCAAAATCATAGCAGGACACCACATTTTTCTAACCCTAACCCTAACCCGGTGCATACCCCTAACCCTGATGTAGGATGAAAGTTCCATTGAAAAAAGGGTGAATTTGAAAAGTCCATCCGTGAGTAGGTTTTTCTGCATATCTCATCATTTCTGCACATTCTGAAGACATTCCAACCATCAAAATCATGCCAGGACACCTCGTTTTTGTAACCCTAACCCTACCCTGGTGCACACCCCTAACCTAATACAGGTCCAAAGTTCCATTGAAAAGTGAGTGATTTTGAAAAAGCCTTGAGTAGCTTTTTCTGCACATCTCATCATTACTGCCCATTCGAAACACATTCCAACCATCAAAATCATACCTCATTTTTCTAACCCCAATCCAGTGATGGTGACCCCTTTAGAGACTGAGTGCCCAAACTGCAACCCAAAACCCACTTAGGTATATGAGTCCTGGTGTGTCACATCATTGCCTGGCGCTGCTACTCCTTTCCAGGCATGCGCATCACCCCTATGTGTGCTTTTATCCTATGCTCAGCTGCTGGGGTGATGCTGGGTTGACTTGGGTTGCATCCCAACAGAGAGGACTCTGTGTGCCTGCTGTGGCACACATGCCATAGGTTCGTCACCACTGGCTTAGGAGAATCCAACATCACATCCAAGACCACCTCTGTCAGTTCAGTCAGCCAGGCTGATGGGTTGCAGGTCAAGTGGTACACCACCAGAATCCCCATCATGTCCTGCTGGCCCAACACAAGTTGCTACCAATCCAAACTAGCTGTCAGATGGACAGGGCTCCTGGAGAGAGATATAGAATTCCTATAGACCATGGCAACCCCCCCTCCCCGGCTTTCATATATACCCTGATGCTGGACCAAGAACCTAGGTGGCACAACTGGGAAAGATGAACTCCTCCTTATTCACCCACCCAGGTCTTGGTGGATGGATCCCATGCTAATTAGTATTCCGGTTTTATGTGTACTGGTATTTTGTGGTATCATCTCATCTTGTACAAAGGATCCGTCTCCTCACCTGAATATAAAGATAAATAGCATAAGCAGCATGCAGAAGGTAGCCACATTGTCCATAGTCTTCATTAGCACCACCAACTGACGCCGCAAGGCAGGCATGAACCTCACCAACTTCAGCACCCTCAACAGCCGGAATGTCCTCAGTACAGACAGACCTCCATCAGCTTGGCCTATGATTTCCCAGATGCTACAGACCAGAGAAAAATGGAGTAAGAAATATAGACAGAGAGAGGCAGGATGGGGGTGGGGAATTGAGATTCTCTCTCTCTCTCTCTCTCTCTCTCTCTCTCTCTCTCTCTCACACACACACACACACACACACACACACACACACACACACACGGAGAGAGAGGCGGGCGGGGAGAGAGAGCAAGGGTCAGACCTAAACTTTGGGAAAAATAGCAGAAAGGAATCCAAAAAGATAATGAAAGGCAGTGAGATTATAAATGCAAAGAAAATGTATTTGAATGATCTTTAATTAGAGACCAAGCCGACTGTGCATCTGTGAGACAAGAGAAAATAAGAGAGAGAGAGAGTAGGAGAGAGCAAAAGACAGAGAACGAGAGAAAATGAATTTCTGCCTCAATTACACTGGTGTCTATGAACCAATTTTCTCTCTGTGTAAGCAATATAAAGTCTGTCTGGATTAATCATGTGTGAACAAAATACATTTTTAATAAATATTATATTGAGTCAGTCTTGCATATGTATATACATTAACTGGGAAAAGAGAGTGTGTGAGCATGCATGCCATTGGATTTTCACTCCCTGACATATTCCACATGTACTACTAAGTACTTCTTAAGATTTCCTTAGTAGCTTAGTGGGATCCAAGGAATACAAGCCTCAAAAGAACACGAGCAAATGAAAGCTGCAAGTAAATTAGGCCATAGGTTTCAGCAGCTTTCAATGAAACCATAATTTCAACTTCTGAAACAGTTTTAGAGTTACCTTTCATTTCTTTCTTCCTTTCTCAGTTTGAACATTTAGTTTTGGCTGCCACATCCATACTTCCCTCTTCTTGGAGTGTACCATAGCTGGATTGATATTAACATAGTATTATAATAACTTGGGTCAGATGATCAAAACAAGCCACAATGGTTTGCATAATCCAAAGTGCCATTTTCCTAATGACCTGCATGGGTGAGGCTTGTCATGATATCTAACCCTGGGTACCATGGTTTATATGAGGGAGAAACAACCCTCAAGTAACCCATAGCCTACTGTAAGCTCATTTAAGGCACAGTGGCTTGTTTGAGTGAATGGGATTATTATGCTTGGAACACTGTACTCTGCAAAGTAGTTTTTAAACTGCTGAGACATGGAGGAGGAGGCAAAGAAACCATGGCTGCCCGTACCCACTATGAGCACTGTTTTCCCTGAATGGCTTAAACCATTCTCTCTAAATCCTGCCTCTATTCTGTGATTTGCTATTTCCCCCTATTTTGGGGTGTGGAACTCAGGAACATTTTGAAATGTGCTGAAAGGAGTTCTGATGTAATGAGAACCACAGGAGCTGTAAAGTACAGGTTAAACATTAGATTACAATCAGGAATGGGCCTCAGGGGCATTTGACAGGTGCCCATTCTGTGGGCAATAACAGTATCATCTAACATAATTTGTGTCCAGTAATGGACACTTCCATTTCCCACTTCAGCAAAACAACTGGCAGCAAGTTGCCTATGGGCAAGGCTAATGATGACCTGGGACAGGTGGAGCAGCAAGAGGTCTGTCCCATGGTGCCGTACTGAGCCCATGCATAATGATGTGGTGAAAGAAAAACTGGTGGCAAAGTTGGAAGTAGAATCCAGTTCTTCCAAGTTTCTAGTCCTCATGCACTTGAGTGACTCATTTTGATTAGCCATTTTCATATTTTGCTGTTAAAAGGGCTAGTTCACAAAATTCACTGAAGTTCATAATTCCTAATGATGCTCACATTGGATTGATTGAGAAATAAGCTGAGTTGTCCTCCTTCATCCCAAACAAAAACAGGAAATGGGCCCATATATTTCTGAGCCAATCCAAACTGAATGGCCCCAAGGTGAGCTCTTATGTTACATCTCAAAAAGCAAGATACCATGGCTTTGGCTGTCATTACCTGATGATGACAATGATGCTGTCAAAGATGTTGTAAGGATTGCGAAGATAATCAAACAGACCAAAAGCAGCAAGTTTCAAGATCATCTCCAAGGCAAACATGCTGGTAAATACAACATTGCAGATCTCCAAAATATTGGTCAGCTCCTCTGGCTAGAGGAGAAACAAAGAAATCAGGGAATGAGAAGCAGTTGACTCGAGAAACATACCAATCTACATGATAGGAAAGAAATTTGACCACCTGGTTAGAAAAGGCACTCCTGGGGTCTTTCCAGTCTTTTATTGTGCAACTAGCAAATGGATCAATGTTTGCACTAATTGGATTAGTCATTAGTTTGATCCAGTTGTTTGAGCAGGACATACTGTACTGTCTTGCCAGCGTGAAGCCATTGTGCAAGAACCCTTGGGCTTGGTCCTGATGTGGACTGTCCTATGACAGGAAAGAGGGGGCAGCCAAATAATTCTATCCCCCTGACTCTTCCCCATAGTTTAAGACTGCATTGACTGCCAAGCAATATGTTGGCCAGGGAAGCTTCTCACCTAGAGACTGAAGGTGGTACTCTAGTCTTCAAACAGATGGATACATGAAAAAGAATTAAAATTAATTAATGCATTTTAAAAGTAAAATAACCAAGAGGCATGCATTCCTAGAGTCCACTAAGCATGTGTGTCATGTTTTTGGTGTCATCTGCAGGACCGTATGGAAGAAGATGCTTCTTCAGGTAGAATTGTAGAATAAGAGTTGGAAGGGGGCAGTAGGCCATCAGGTCTAACCCCTTGCTATTGCAGGACACTTAAACTCCATTCTCATGACTGTCCAGATGATTTTTGGATGTCTCTAGTGAAAGAGAGCCCACAACATCCCCAGATAATAGGATCCATTGTAGTAGTGCTCTGACAGTGAGAAAAATCTTCCTGGTGTCTAGTCTAAATCTGGTTTCTTTTAATGTAAGTCTGTTATTCCATGTCCTGCATTCTGGAATGGATGAGATCTCCTTCTTCCTCTTTGTGACAACCTTTCAGGTTCCTGTAGAGTGCTATCATACCACCCTTCATTCTTCTTTTCTTGAGGCTGAACATGCTAGTTCTTGCAATCTTTCTTCATAGGGCTTTGCCTCCAGTCCCTGAATCATCCTTGTTGCCCTCCTCTGTACCCTTTTGTAAAGTTTTTCTGCATCTTTTTAAAACTTAGCTGCCCAGAACTGGACACAGTATTCCAGGTGAGGTCTAACTGGTGACTAGGTAGACTGGTCCTAAGCCATTAAAGGCACAGTTCTACTGATTGCACCCTTGATGATCAGAAGACTCTGAACTCAGAGGCTTCTAGTCATCTGACGCAAGGTGGGACAAATGCCAGAGGTGATCTTTGTATTTCTGTCTTTCCACCTTGCATAATTTGCTGTGGAGGGAAGGAGGCTGGCCTCTCCAGTCTCTACTCCCCTTGCCCTCTGGAACAACCCCTTCCTCCCTTTCCAAGGTTGGTCCCCCTGCCCTGTGCCTGCAATGAGACAGGGGAGCAGGAACATACCTCAGAGACCCCTTTCCAACAACAGAGTACAGTATCTGGCCTCAGAATGGGGAGTCCCCAGTTTCTTAATGGCCTCTCAGGGTTACCAACCAGCATCCTATCAGGGTTTTGCAATGGATTTGAAGTTTTTCAGGACAGCACACTGAAAGAGTTATATACATATTCAAGAACCTTGCCTAAGTGGTTGACCACCCAGAGATTATTCTGACCACTAGAAGAGAATGTGTGTGTGAGAGAGGGGAAGGGGCATCTGTAAATTCAATGTGAATGTTTATTTGAACATCTTTTTCGGACTTAGGTTGCCATCTTGCTCTGTTACCTGCTATGGAGTTACACAGCCATGTCTTTTATGATGTTCTTAGACTATAGATTTTAAAGCATATTTTTATTGTCATGCTGTGGTATTGTTTGTTTGTTTCAAAATCTGAAGCTTTTTATGATCATTGGATTCTTTCTTCTCTGTTAGATACTGGGGATTTAGTGCCCTCCTTTTATTTTTGCTAAGTTTTTAAAATGGTGAATAGGTTATATTCATCAGCTCCATCACCCATCGCCTAGATTTAAGATAGTGGGCTACTAAGATCAGATTCAACCCTGGGATAATACACTAATGTTATTGTTATTATTGATATTGTTACAATGTAATTACATCTTTTTTTCCACTTACAAGTAACCTAAAGTGGCTTATGTAGGTCTCCTCCACTCCATTTTATCCTCACAATAACATCCTTGTGAAGTAGGCTAATTACTTCATTCTGGTGAAGTAATGAAAGTCGATTAGGCTCAAAGTCACCCAGTAGACTTCATGGACAAGTGGTGACTAGTGGGATCTCCTAGATCCCCAGTCCAACACTCTAAATACCATGGTATAATATCTCTCTCTAGTATGTTGCTTATCTAAATGATACAGATCACCATGTTCTTAAAGGGTGTTTATTGTATTAAAGTCTTCAATTTTCCTCGGTGCAAGTAAATGCATAGATAAAAATGAAATATTTTTTTAAAACACTGTGGAGTAGAAAGACATCCCACCCCCTAGTTATGGGTGTATGAAACATCCCCAGGTGGCTTATATAGTCCTCCTGCACCCATTTAATCTTCGTAACAAAACCCTGTGAGATCGAGTGAGGGACTGGCCCAAAGTGGGACCTGTCAGTGGCCAGTGAGCTTCATGGCTGAGCAGGGACTAGAACCTGGATCTCTTAGGCCCCCACTCCAACACTCTCACCACCATGCCATGCTGGTCTCACACTATTAGGTTACCCTGATGAGATTAGCAAGCATGTTCAATGGTGATGATCATTTTTCCCACAGCAAAGTTATGAGGATGAGGATGTAACTATGCAGGATTCATTTAATCACAGTTGTTCTGTTCCTGGGCTTGTACCAATGTATGTATTTATGACATGTAACATACGAGCCTGTATTATAATTCCATAAAGTGAGCACACAGCCAATCAGGCTGCTCCACCTGTGTCCGTATGGTAACAGAATAAGTATTTCAAGAAGACTGGTGATTCCTGTTACTTCTGGCCAATGAACAGACCCCTGAAACAAAGGTATCCAGCCAGGAATACATTATTAGACTTCAAGAAATTTCTTCCAATAAAGGCTGTGATGATTTATGGAACCCGGTGAAAAGAAGATGAAATGACTTCACCCATCGATCTTCTTTTATGTTCAAAGGTATGGATGATGCTTGAATCAAATGTGAGAACACATAACATCATGAGTGAGCTCAGTTTCCACATAACAACCTTTTCCAACCTGGTGCCCTGCAGTTGTGTGGAATTACAACCCCATCATCATGACAGCAGGGGAAGGTGGGAACTGTTCAAAACATCTGCACAATGCCAGGTTAGGCTAGACTGTTTTACAGTCTTCCCAGAAGTTTCAAATAACATCCTACTGCAGCCAAAAATAGTTCTGTTTAGATTATTATTTTTAAATCCTAAATCAGTAAATGAATGAATAGCCTGGCCTGCTCCCTAGCCACCTGCCCTCCTGTGCTTTCCACAGAGTTCCCATTCCTCTTCCTGAGCACTTTGTCCCATACAATCATCTCTTCACTTGTACCAAGTGGTTTTGACAACTGCTGTGTTGTGAAAGTCTGTGTGCTGAAAAAGCAAATGCCTCTTCTTTCTACAGACTCCTAATTCAGTCCTGATCATGGACTTTGTACTAATTTGAATATGGCAAAAAGTGTGTGTAGTAAAACCACACACCTTTTCCAGGCCAGAAGATTTTATTATTATCTGCCAGTTCCCCTAAATGCAAAAGTTAAGACTGGACCATGGGGGTGGGGAATGCAGGAATTGGAATGCTGAAATGGAGAGAGAAACAAGGTTTCAATTTCTTCAGGTAATTACATTTGATAACAATACAAGATCTGAAAGGTAACAGATGGAAAATGGAAACTAACAGTGCAATCTTATTCAGATTTAATGAGAACCAAGTCTCATTCCATTCAATGGGGCTTTCTCCCATAGAAGGGCTCCTGTGATTGTAGCCTCAGAATACACACGGACTGGTTTAAGCCCCATTGTCCTAAGTGGGGACTACTTCCAAAAAAATATACATAGGACTCCATTGTAAAGGCCTTCCTGTATGCTGATAGAAAAACTGCTGTCTAGCCGTGTGAAGGAAGTATTATTATTAACATAAAGACAAGGAATTGTTTCAGTGTGGGAACATAAGCTGCCTCCTTGCAGAAAAAACCCCCCTAACCCTTTATTTATCTCTCCCTGATAGTTCTTGGGCCAAAGACCCACAACTATTGGAAGCTCTCTAGAACTGCATTTTTAGCTTTAGTGTGAAATCTTGCAAGCCGGCAGGGGACAGTGCATGGTGTGAACAGCTTTGCAATACTGTCCTTAAAAAAAGTTATAGACCTGCTCTGGCTTTGCTCAGCATGGGAATCCAGAGGACTGAGGAAATTTAAACAAAGTATGGTCAGAGGCCTGAGAAGCTCCTGGTTCTCTTGAAAATGGGTGTGATAGCCAAAGCTGGGGTTTCATCACTGAGCTTAGCACTTTGTTGTAGATACAAACATTAACTTTTATTCTCACATCTTGGTCTCCAGGGTACATGTTGCATTACAGTATATTTTGCATTTAGCTCCTTTGCCCATCTTTGAAAATATGTAGGTCAAGCATGTGTTTTAACTTTTATTGAAAAAATAGGTTATAAACCAGGATGGACTACTTCTGGCCATTGTAATATTTTAAACTACAACTCCCATCATCCATCACCATTGGTTATGATGGCCTGGGCTGATGAGATTTGGAGGGCAATATCTGCAGAGTGACAAGTTGCCCAGCCCCATCGAAAATACACATTACATTAGTACAGCCTTACTATGCTCTCTTAATTTGGAATCAATTATAACATTATGGCAATTATAACATTGCACTATGTTTTACATTTTTTCCGTGCCCCAGTTGAAAGAGAAAGCATGGGTCACTGGAAATACAATACTGAATGATGTCTTGACATGTTTCTCAACTTTCATGCTGATACGTATTTCAGGCTTCAAGGGAAATTCCACATTGTGCTGTGCTTTTACAGATTTCCCGGCTCTTTTGAAAATTGGAACAAGGATCACGCTAGGGACATTTCAATGCCTCAGTATTCATGGGAGTGATTGGCAATTACAGCAACAATGAATGTGCTATGTGAGGAAGTTACTGCAAGCACAAGCAAACTCAGGGGTGATTGCTAGCACAGACAATGTCTGGAAAATTCAACAGCTACTACAGCAGGAATATTGAGGGAAGATGTGTGGCTTGCATAAAACAAATCAGCAACAGGTGCATATTTACCTCACTTAAAGAGAACTAATGGAAAGGTTATAACAATGGGGTTTTTCTAGCTGGATGCTCATGTTTATCTGTAGATTTTTGCCATAGAGGCAGAGAAATATCAAAGTTGGCTAAAGACACCATCCTATGAATGTTTTGGGAGAAAAAAATCTTGCAGCTCTCAGCATTTCCCATCAGCACAATTTGTTGGAGAATTCTGGGAATTGTGAAGCTTTGATCTGCCTAAATATATACATTATTGCACCCTAACTGTGTGCAGTGCTTCTGTTGATCTCCTGTTTGGATGTGCATTTGTCTGTGTGATGGTGAGCAACACAGATATGAACATAAGCCCAGAAATGCATCTGCAAACAGCCACCCTACGGAAAGTCCAGCAGAAATGAGAAAAAAGCAAAGATACCAATTCCAGTTCAAAGGTTAATGAGAAAAGTAACGTGGCATCAGGATATGGTGGTAGATTGTCTTGCTCCCTTCTGCTGACACATCTGCTCCCTTTCTTTTTCTGTGGCAAAGCAAAGACCTGATGTTTTAAAAGTCAAATTTGTCTCTCTTCTAAGGAAAAGGTCACCTGTTCTGCTCACTCTCCTCTCCTCCTGACAACTGTTTTTCTAGTCAAGTGCAAACCTGCTAATCTTTTTCTAATGGGCTGTCAGTCACCCGGGGAATGGTTCTACTCAGAGTGGGGTAAGTAGAGAAGAACATCAGAGAGAGAGACAGAAGATACAGGAATGGAAACATGTTGACAATGTCATGTTAGAGGAAGAAAAAGAAAAACAGAAAGCAGATATAAAACTAGAGATCACAGATTGAAAGGGGGAAGGAGATCAGAGAACATGATGGAAAGAGGAAACCAGAAATGTTGTTTTAATATTAATATCTGAACTGTTGTTTATTCAGAGAACTATACTACTCTATAAAGTGAATGTGTGTGTCAACAAGTGAATTAGTGACCATTATTGTAACAGTAATGTTCTGAAACTTATTTCTGTTATTGCATTGGTGTTTTTGTGTGGTGAGTTGCTTTGAGCACAGCAATATGGCAAAAGGGCATACAAGTGAAAGCAGCAGCAGCAGCAGCATACAACAACCAATTAGGAGGATGGAAAATAAGAGGAATGGAGACAATACAACCTCATACAGCATAAAGAGAGCCTGAATCACTACCATGGCTTCAGAGATGCAAAATCAGTGTGAAAATTGCTATTTGTTTTGTGTCTGGGGTGCTCAGAAGCTCCCTGCCTTCTGCCCTAGCTCACCTTCCAAGAAATTCTATTCCATCACTTCTGAGACTGATGTGATTACTGTAGATCAGGAGTGCAAAAATATCTGATGAGCAGAGCAATTCTGTGGCTGCTAGACACCATCTAGGTGGCCACATGATTTTTCGAATTCCCAGTTTAAGAGGTCAGAAAATTGCTTGGGCCCTCTAACTGGGACTGCATGCTTGAATCTCCCTCCCCCGTTCAGAAATGGTATGGGAAGAACTGTGCTGGCTTATTTTTCAAGGTCATAAAAGCAGCCTCAAAGAAGACAGAATTTGTCCTGGTAGTGCCTCAGCCTCCTTCCCTCTAGCTTCAAAGTGCTGCACTTAGATGGCTGATATTGGTCCTCTAAGTGCTCTACAAAGTGAGGGAAGTGCAAAAGCTCATTCTGCCTCTATGCTTCTTCTGTCTTGTGTAGGGTGCCCACAATCCTGTGAATTCAGATGGTAACTAGCAGCTGCACAGGATGGAATTCTAAGCTGGTGGCTGGCGGTATGAAAACTGGAGGATCTTCATTCAGGAAGAAATCATAATCACCACAATCTACTGTATTGCTGAAAAAGGTCAAAGAAAAGTAATATGTAGAATTTTATCACAGAAAGCTGAAACATGAACATACTTGGAAGTTGTAAAATATTTATGTTTAGTACATAAATAGCTCCACAACAAGTTTCCTGAACATTAAATCTTCATGGAACTGGCAGTGATAAAACAGACTATTCATATATATACAAATCAAAACTTGGGACTCTGGAGAAATCTAGCAAGAGTGATAATTGGTGGGATAATATTAATATAATTGAACTGCTCTTGCTCAGTAGATGTAATAGGACCAAATAACTATATCCAGTTGTTATTTTACAGCTATTTAATCATCTGCAGAACTGGCCCAAATCTTTTTGTGATTCCCAAGAGTTCCACTATCAACTTGAAAATTCTACAACCAGTATCCCATGATTCAAGGAGGGCTTGTGGATCATTTTTTATTTCATGGAAACTTCCCCCAAATGCCACTTGGGTATTCTGTACAGTTGAGCCCTTCTCATTTCATACCAACAGTATGTAAAACCAATCTTAAAGGGTATTAAATAATAAATACATTAAAATCATCATATGAACAGAGTAGTTCAGTAAGAAGTCAGGAAATGCTTGAATAAATAGAGGGTCTTCAAGAAAATAAATGGAGAACAGATTTAGGAATATTCTTAGCTATCATGCCTATCTCCCATTATCTGTCTAATGCCTTTCTGAAGACAGTGGTCATCAGCATACCCTGTGACAGGGCATCCTATGTATTAATGATGCAGCCGTTTGAAAGTTGATATAAAAAGGGAGATGCCAGGGGCAGTATACCCCTGCCTGGGACCTGCAGCTCCTGGCCCTTGATGCATGTAATTGGGCTGGCATTCCTTAGAGGTAAAGTCAAGGCATGCTGCCGTACTTGCTTAGAGCTATTTGTGTCTTCATTCTTGCTTACTACCTTCTAGGGCTGAGCCCCAGTGCTGATTTTTAAAAACCCATGGTTCTGAGGCTAAGCAGTGGTCAACCCTGCCTCAAATGAAATGCTTCCTGGAGGTGCTACCTTGTGTGGTTGTTTTGTTGAGATACTTATAAAAGTACATTATCTCAGGCTAGCACAAATCTCAAAAAACACTTGTTTTATCTCTCACCTAAATCTTCCTTTTGCAACATAGCTTCTGGATAACCTCCTCTCTCATATAAGACTTGTGTTTATTGCTTTTGAATAATGGTAGATGATTATCCTGACTGACCTCTGTCCTAAGTCATTGCCAATCAAACAGATATCTGTTCAGCTCTGTTAATCTTACTTTTGTGCCAGGTCTTCCCTTTTAAAATAATGATTTATGTTTTTACAGTGCCTGCCTCTGGACATCACTCCCCTCCCGCATTTGCCTACATTAGTCTTATTATGCTAAATAGGGCTTTTAATCAACACAGGCGCTCTTGAAAGATTATGCCCACACAGTCTGATTCACAACAGACTCTGGGCTATGAATATTCCACAAACATCGATTGTGGGCTGGATAGTTGGCAAATGTGAGGATATTATACATACAGCAGAAATGTGAGTGGCATTTTCCATGATCAATCACTATCCTACCAAGCTTTTACAGGAAAAACAAAATAGAATCAGGGGACACTACTTGGTTACGTGGATATAAAATGGAAGCTGGGGGGGGGGGAGTGGCAACTTGTTGCTCTCTAGTTGTTTTTTCCTACAGCTCCTATCAGTCCTAGACAACATACCCAATGGTAAGGGATCACAGGAGTTGTAGGGCAAAGTATCTGGAGTGCCACAGGTTACCTTTGTTGCTATACTGCATCTTTAATATTCCCACCATGCCACTGCTGCAGACTGTGTGCAGGATTCTCACAACCACCAGTCTGTAGTGACACAGCAAGTGCTTGCCTCCTATGACAATGTCAGGAATAGGACCCCTGACTCTCATGGTTGACCACTTCTTTCTTTCCACCACCCGTAGTTTGGTAGGATCCTGGCATTTATGCAGTTTTCCCAACTTTGGAAGGGTTTAAAGGCCTCTCCTAAGGCTTAGTTACTAGCAGTAAGCACATCAAACTAAAATGTACTAGTTGTATTTTACCCCTTTGTTGCACTTTTGCCTTCAACCTTGCCCACCACTAGTATGTGAAAGTTTCCCCACAATAGAATTCAGCCATTGAGCTCAACAAAATTCAACAGCCCTGTTATAATGAATGGAGCTGAAGGATAGCTGCCACGCCTCACTTGCCTCATAATGCAAAGCAGCATGTTATAAACTGTCCGGGCAGCTTCAGCTATTGGGTGGCCTGTAAATTCAATAAATAAATTCCACTCTGTCAGCAGGTACCATTAAACATCAAGTGGTAATAATCAGAAGTGGAGTAGTAGGTTCAGAGTTCAGGTAAATACAACAGGTTGAAAGCATCTTGTTGTACTTGGACTACTAAACTCAGTGGCTGTGGATGAGGGTCCAGCCTCCTCCTCAATGGCCACTGTGTTTTCCTCTTGGGTTCCTGTCTCTGCCTCGTCTGCATCATTCTCAGATGCAGCTAGATGAATCAAGCTCTTCTTCAGACAAGGACTCCTCAAGGGAAAGCATGGCTAAAGGGGAATTAGACACATTTGTGAAGGACAAAGCTACCTAGGGCTACTGGTGATGATAGTGCTGTATTTCCCCCAGTATAGGAGGTTGTATGCCTCTAACTGTAGGTTGGTGGGGAACATGAGGAGGAGGGTGATATTGTGAACTTTCCACTGGCAACTGGTTGACACTGTGGAAATACAGTGGTGCACCAAATAGGCCTAGTGCAGGATGGCTGTTACAGGTTACAGCTCAAAACAGACCTTTTGGGAAATGCTCAGACCTAAAGAGGTGAGGAAAGCTCTTGACTAAGCAAAGCACTCACTGACCCTGTCACACTCTTCCCTATCATTGCAATGTCCACTCTGGTTGTTCCAATAATAAACTGCTCTGCTGCATGATAAACAAACCATTTTGGTGGGAGAACCTTGACTGTATCAGTTGCAAACCTCCAGAAAGCAATTGATACTGTTTTTACTAACTTTTTAGGCAAAATAACAAACACAGCCTGGCCTTCCAAACCTTTTGGGATGTTTTTCTCAACTCTATATCCCCTGATGTTTAACACTCCTGGGATTCTCACATGCATGAGTTTCAGTGGAGTGCACATACCATAGCCAGCTAATTAATGTAAGGGGTGAAATGCACAGTCCAGTTACAGCAGCACTAAAAATGCACCAATAACAAAGAAAGGCTGGGAAGCAAAGTGTGTTGGAAGCAGGCAAGCATCAGACAAAACATTAAACATTCCATGCTTGCTCTTTCTGAAAAGTCCTTTGCAGTAGGGCCAACTCTAGGTTTTTGATAGCCTTTGGAAAAAAGTACCCTCAATGCTCCCCATTCCTTAGTGGGTCAAGTTTTCACTGCCATTGCATCATCTTCTTTCTCGTCCTTGCCACCACTTGCTTGCTTGACAGGCAGGCAGGTAGGAAGCAAGGAGGCAATGGCAGCTCTTGTGCCTCCTTCTCCATCACCACCACTGCCTGGGCCCAAGTGAAAGCCAGGTAAGCAAGCAGGATGCCATCGTGAAGAGGAGCAGCACCTGCAGGGGCTCTTGCTATTGTCCCTTGCTAGGGTGTGGTCCCTTGGCAGGGCCCAACCATGCCAGCTTTAAAGCAGACATCATCTGAGTAACATCGCCCCAACACACACACACACACACACACACTTTGGAAGAACCCCATTCATCCTGCTTGTGATTGGCAGGATAACTGGCTAGCCCTGGTCATACACAGCCACCTCCCCTTGCCTCGAAACAAGTTTCAAAGTTTCAAGTTTCAAAAGAAAACCTGGTAAAATGTTTAAAATAAGGCAGCAAACAAACATTCAATCACATAAACCACTGAGGCCTGCCTGGCACCAACATTGCCATCTTTTTGGCATCAGGTTAAAGGTCTTCTACTCTCAGGCATTTAGTGACATATGATGGAACATGTCAGTTGTTTTAATCAGGTCTAGTTTTTATTGACATTTAAAACTGTTTAAAGTGTTTAAATTTTATATATTGGAAGTATACATCAGACACTGTGTTTCATTGTGTCTGTTTTTTTTTTATTGTAACCATTTTTATTGTTGTACTTTGATGAATTGTTGTGAATAACCACAAAGCTTTGGCTATTGGGTGGTATAGAAAGAAGAAGAGGTGGAGGAAGTGGCAGTGGCAGCAGCATGAAAAAATTATCATTAAAAATCTTAAAAGGTGGTGGTCAGTTCCCCTGAATTATGGAGTAAAGTCAAAGATGAATCAGCATTGGATACAAAGGTAAGGGCATTTTGGCGGTGGGGGGGGGGGTGGAATCGGGCTCTGCCAAGTGCGAAAAAAGAGCACTGCTGTCTAGCAGTGTTTTGGGGTAAGTTAGAACACAACTTGGGAAGCAGCATTCTTGTAGGGGAAATGTGGGTGGTTTTGATGGGGCTGCTATTATCTTGCCTAATTCTTCTAGTGACTGAGCCATGTCACCCTAACAGGCCATGTCCAATCTTACATACTGCCTTGCCAATACATATAAAAGATGTCCTGAAAAACACAGAAAGGATCACAGTCTAATTTCTGCTGATCACACATTGGAGGACAACCCTAATTTGTATTGTGCAGTCTTGCTTACTATGGGGAGAGGTGTAGAACATGCTGTGACAGGCCTTCCTGTCAACCTTTCTGCACCAGAGTAAGACAGCCCCTCTGTACTAAGGCATCTGAAGACATCTAATTTTTATTTAATGGCTTGATGGGAGCTTTCATGCCAGATTTTTGTAAACAGATCTATTTGGTCAGCTCCCAAACAGTAATCTTTAAAAACAGTTCTTAAAAATGTTGTAGTGTGGAAAATTATGTATTATTTTTATAGTGCTATGTTCTGTTTTTAAGAATGGTTGTAAACCTTCCAGAGAGGTTTGCCTATTGGCTGGTATAGACATAAATACATATGTGGGGCTACCCTTCAAGGCAGTTTGGATACTTAATTTAGTCCAGAACAGAGTAGCCAGGCATTTGATGGGGACCAATAGATAT
Source organism: Varanus komodoensis (assembly GCF_004798865.1). NCBI lineage: Eukaryota > Metazoa > Chordata > Lepidosauria > Squamata > Varanidae > Varanus > Varanus komodoensis. Next base: position 17,413,924 of record NW_025336481.1, on the reverse strand, counting down.
GCTCATATAACACTGGTCCTGTATCATCTGCACTGGCTACCAAATGAAGTCCAGCTCCAATTTAAAGAGATAACAATGTCATATAAAGCCCTAAATGGTTTAGGGCCTGGGTCTCTAAAGGAGCATCTCCTTCCATATACACCTGCCCATCCCCTTTTCAAAGGAGATTAGAAGAGTGGCTACCTAAAAACTTTCTGCAATAGTGTCCCACCTCTAGAACCTGCTCCCCAGAGAGTTATGCCTGGCGCTTTATTCATTTCGGCACCAGGCCAAAACCATTTTACTTCCCCCATATTTTAAGGATTGTGCTTTTTTCATGTTGGTTTAATTAGATATTTATATTCAGTTTTTGTGCGCTGCCACTGTATTGTATTGTACTGCCATCCTGGGACTTTTGTATAGGATGGGATAGAAATGCCCCCAAATAAATAAATAAAGCTAACTCAGTCAAATAAAAAATGCATCTTAAACAAGCACTCCAGATAAACCCATATTCCAGAGAATGCATTAACGGCTAGGCAAGGACGCACTCAAATAATCTCATGCTCTCACATTACAATGTGCTGAATGAAGATCACAGGAACAGGTGCCAACAGATATGGTTCACCTGGGTTTGATAAAGAATTGACTTTTTCATGCAGAAATGGCTGCATTTTGTGAAGCAGACTGTGGATTTCTATGAGCAAGTACACATCCTTAATGCATATTCTTTGCATCATAAACTGGATAACAGCAAACACACATGTGTGTGCATGTGTGCTCATGCACACACATTTATTTCACAAAGAGTTATGATGTATAATGTTCATTAAAACAGGCATATTATCAACATTCTATAGACACCCCACATTAGCATGAAGCTACTTTGGAAATATATCTGGTAGCAGAATGCAACTAATTTGCATGAATTAATTGCCTTTGTTAACATAAATTGCCAATTGTTTTCATGAACTTATTTGAGGCCAAATTAGGAACTGTTACATTCTGATGTGGAAAAGTTTAACCAGCTCTTGAAAGACTGGGGTAAAAATCCTGAATAATGAAAAGCAACAAATGAGGAAATCTTTCACCAGGTTCACAGTTATTGTACTGCATCTGGTAGCGAAGCACTTTATAAATAACAATTAGAACAATAATCCCTACACTTAGAATCCCTCAGTATGTTGCTATAAAATGTCAAAATAATGTTTGCAACAAGGCCTGTCTGCCAACTCAGAAATAAAATGACTGCTGTAGTTGTCAAGTGCCTTCGCACACTTTTCTGAGCCACATATACATGCCTAGAAAACTGCATCCATCACACAGGCAATGCTGCCATGGGACAGGAGGGCGGTCACTTAGGTTATCAATAGTAACCAACCAACCAGAATGCCATAAATTTATCTCCAGAACCGGCACAGAACATAGTAAATGCTTGATGATGATGATGATGATGATTTTAAATGTTGCAACAGCCATGAGGACTTCTTTAGGAGTGGAGCTGGTGGCTCTTAGGTTGCAACCACACTCAATATTATGCGGCTGAAATGCATAATTCATTGTTATATGCTGAGGTTTTGACAATGAAGAGAATCAAAATGGTGTCTTGACAGGCAGCTGATTCCTCTTATCTTGATTCATTCCTTACAGATAATAAGAACTTAAAAGGTGGGTTCCTGCCCCCTCTATGTCTTGAGAGGATGAAAGGCTTAAGCTCAGCTCATGTAGGCCCTACCTGACTCTCTTAGACCTCTGAACAGACAGGCTATGCCTGTGAGTCTCTTAATTAAGCGGGAAAGACTAGCAAGCGGATAGATTTTGTTTGAATAGTGGGTGAAGTACCTCTGCTGTCCCCAGAGGGTATATTAAACTAAACCAAATAGACTAAGCATTCAGTTAGCTAATGAAGGGAGAAATGAGATAGAAAGTGGGAATGTGGTGGGAGGTGGGAGGTGGGGGTGGCAAAGATGACAACAGAGGGGAGAGATCCATTTAAATGGGTATTTGGGAGAAGGACAAGAGAAGGGAGAAAGAGATGGGAGAAAAGCTAGGCAGGAATGAAAGGCAAATGTGAAACAAGAAAATGACAGTAGGTGGAGGCAAAAGGAGAGGAAGCCCACTTCATTTCTAATTTGTTACTAGGTAACATTTGTTTAGCAGCTTAATAACCGATGTTACCTGATGGCCATAAGAGCGACTTCTGTTGAAAAATCTCAGTAGGGTAATACTTTTGTTAGCACCAAGCAGAATGCTGTAAAGTCATCTCCAGAGTTGATACAGAACCAAGCAATTGCTAGATTTTTGTTTTGTTTCGTCTCAAAATAACAGCCATAATAGAATCTTTGTCCCAGAAGCTTTCAGTGCCATCTGAAATCTCTAGTACCTAGCTCTGACTAATCTGATTAAATATCAACAGCTCTTTTTAAACTCCACCTTAAGGCTGTTGCTAACTGCATACTTTCAGGCTTTAACATAATGCCCTATTTTTTCTCTTCCACCCATGCATTTTTCTTTAACTTTCAGCCTGAATTAGTGAACTAGAGAACTCAAGCGTTTCCTTGTGACTTTTGGTTGGCTCTAATAAAGGTATTGCTCTCCTGTAGCTTTTGATTTTTTTTTTCTGATGGACCAACACAGCTGCCTGTGGTTTTTATAGTCTACTTCCATCTCACTCATCCCGCTGCCAGGTTCTTTATGCCATTTGCAGAGGTATCCAATCTCTTCAACAGTCCTCAGTCCACCAGGCACTGTTGCTACTGCAAAGGGTTTCCTTCACATGTGATGCTTAGGAAGGAATGTGAATAAGAGCAGAGCTTGAAGGTTGTGAACAAGAAATAATCACAGAAAAGGAGAATGGGAATAGTTCTGAGGATAAGTGGCAAATACAGAAGACATTTTTTTACTTCCTTTCACTTCCAATTTGCTTACTGCCCAGATGAAGCCTCATGATTCTGTAAGTGGGTCTCTGACCCCATGATTTACCAGCCCCAAGGGATGCTAAGATGTCTAGAGAAAGGGCAAACCAATTTGGACATTGTTATATTCATCCCTGTAGGTCTATCAAATGTCACAACATGCTAGTCCACCCATTTCAAACTGCATAATATCATCTCTGACTGCCAAATTAATATATTGGCCTCACCTGCACCAGTCTAATTACCTGTTCATGATGCTCAATGCCCATGCTGATGGTGTTCACAAGGATGGCAATCATGATACCACGGTTGAAGTACTTGCTCTCCACGATTCCCCTCAGTTTGACCCTCACTTCTTGCCACATGTCACTGCAGAGTGTCAACTGTCCACCATCTTCTCCATCCTCTTCTTCTTTTTCTGGGTCTTCAGCCTCCACACTTCCTTTCCTTCCATCTCCCTCCTCCTCGCTATCTCCCCCTTCTTCCTGATCTGAATCAGCACTGTCGAGCACCGAAAGTCTCCGGGCTGTTTCCTGTTGGGTCTTGTGACATCTTGGACAGTCGCTGGGATCAGAGGTCAATGTCATGGCAATAGGCTGGCCTATGCCTTGAAGCACACAATCAGCAGAATTTATTTTCTGGCAACGTCCTGCATAATCAACAATAGACACATGGTTCAGACTTAAGGACTAAAGATTCATTTGTCAGAGCAGTGTAACAGTTCCGCATCTAAGTATTTAATTAAGCAAAGCAGCTCCTACAATTGGGTTGCTAGCCATTTTAACAGTGAAGAAAATTAAGCACTGGAACTGCCTGCCAAGGGAAGTGGTAAGCTCATAATCACAGAGGGACTTGAAATGAAAATTGCTTGTCTCTCAGAGACACGCTCTACTTCAGCCAGAGTAGATTGGACCTGATTGTGTTCAGCTATGTAGCTGGGGTAGAATAAATCTCCAGGCAGGAGGAATCATTAAACAAGGGGCCATGGCCTGTTTTATCCTGGAATTCAAACAAGAAAAGAAACAAAGAAAAAGAAAAAAAAGGATGATCTAATAGCTTTTTCTCTTTATAATCTGTGAAGACCTATTGATCATGTAACTGCAACTTCCATCACAACAATTTGGGGGGCACCAGGTTGGCAAAAGTTGACATAAAGACATATTTCAAAAACACATTTAAAAACATGGAAAAGGTACTGCAGGAATTGTCCTTACTGGTGTCTGTCAGATTTATTTTATTGCTTCCTTTAGTTTTTGGTAAATTTTATTTTTTTCATAATTATTCCTAATGAATTTGTAGGACAGATATGAATATGAAGAAGCAAGCTTCATGTGGCACAATAAGTTTCAAATCTCCCTGATTTCAGGTTAGGATGCTCTTACAGAGATTGGTGAGAAGTCTTACGCTTATTCTCCTTCCCTTCCATCTTTTTTTCATGCACTAAGGGCCACCTCACACATTCTACTTTATATGAACACCTAAGACAGTTTATTATGTGCATATGCAAAGTGTGAATGCAACATGCGGCATGCATAGCTAATCAGAGAAGAGAAATATTCACCAAGGAACTAGGACTCAGTGCAGCTCTCTGTACATTGTTTAGGAAGCGGAAAATGCAATGTGTGAAATCATCTAAAAGAGTTTTTCTTGACAAATGGAACAATACTGGATGGGCTTGTCCAGTTTGACAAATGTGTGATACTTCTTTAATTACCATGGCAGTTGTTACAGCTGAAACATGAGTGACTTAGGGTTCAATTCTGCGCAAGTTTGGGTTGAAAAAATATCCTAGCCCTGGTTCACTTGATGTGACAACCCATCATGGGTTGTCACCTGCAAGGGTTTGTCATGTTATGCAAACCGGATCAATTCCTGCTAGGTGGTTTTGAGTGCAACAATCCACCCTGACAACCCATAGTTTTTTCTAGAGAGTGCTGTATGCATTGGTTGCTGTGCCATCTGAACCTGTATATTGGGAATCCGCCAACAAATCACTTGACAAGAATGGCAAAAAGTCCTTCCTGTTCTTGCCAAGCTTGAGTGGGCACAATCAGTGCCCGCCACTCTACAAGGGCCGAAGTAGCACTCAATAGCAGCTGGAGGCAATGGCAGCCAGAAAGCTGGCTCACTGTGGGAAAGGATCTTTGAGGAGGTCTTGCCCAAGGGCACCTTGAAACCCAGAGCAAACACTGCCCTTCTTCCTTGGCTCCTTCTAGTTGCTTGGAACAGATTTGGAGGTGGTGATGAGCCAGCCTCTCTTTTGCTGCTGCAGGTGCTACCATGGATGTTTGGATGGGAAAGGGCATAGTTTGTGGCAAAGGCTGGTGGGTTGGGGGCTCAATTCATACAGGGACTTGGAGTTCATCATCCCGAGTCTATGTTGTTATGAATCTTTGGCCCTATCATTATTCCTTGCATATCACAGTGAAAGTGGACAAGTTTTCTTTGAGAAGAGGACTGAACATCAAGACAGGAGTGATCATGCTGAAAGAAATCATCAGCTCCAAGTGATAAAATGCTGTTATTATCAGAAAGTCTGAGATGGCAGGCCTGAGAGAAAAAGCTATTTCTTTCTCCTCATCAGCCCCACCTTTGCGAATTCATCTTGATGGAAAGTTAAATACTAAAAGGGAGTTTTGAATGTCATGACTCTCAGATAGAACTGCATGTTCAAACATATAGTCAGCATCTCCTATGAAGCTGCTTAACTGTACCTAACCCCATGCCCATGAAAGGGGATACTGCTACTACTGTAGCAGTGGTTTTCCTTTTGCAGTGCCACTTGGGAGCATGTCCTTCAGGAAGGCTAGGCTGTTTGATGCCATAGTGAAGCAAGAAAAGACCTGGACAACTGGAAAAGCATGCTAGAAGCAGCAACAGGGATGGGGAGGGCATTCCAAGAATTTGGGGTCACAGGTGAGGCATGGGTGGGTGTGTAGCTTCAGTAACTTACTTGACTAGGACTGAAGTTTATCCCACTCGGGGTAGGAGCTGAGCCAGGAATTCTAACAAAGCATGGTGCACTAGCTGGCATGATTCAGGGAGCTGCGAGAAAACAAAGTCCTGCTTGGTCTAGACTAGGCCACAACAGCTGGGATGGATAAGGAAGGATGGTCAGGCACAGGAACCTGAGGAAGGTTCTTTGCATATTTAGGCAGAAAAATGCCTTACAGTTCCCTGCATTTCCAGTGAGAGTGGCTGGCTGGGAAATGCTAGCAGTTGTAAGACTTCTTTTCCTGTCCAAAGGTACCTGGGATTGCACACTAAATCAAGGATCCCACGCAGTTTTCCCAATGAATAGACAGATTATACTCATTCCTTCACCAAAGCATTGTTCTCTGCTTGGGCCTACTAGAGAATGACTTCACTGGCATAAATGTAGGTCATGTGCTTCGAGTAAGAAAGAGGGAGAACTTGATTTGGTCCTCATTTGTAAGGAACTCAACTAATTTTTACTTTCCAGACTAAAAACTGGGTTGGCTGTAATTATCCTTTGGACTGTGCATCCTAAGTTCTCAACTTAAAATGTATTTAAATATGCATTTATTAAAGAGGAGTGCATAAAAATATGTGCATATTTTGGCATTGATTGTATACAAAATGAGGGGTTTTTTTGGGAAATGTAAAAATTTAAATGTGAATTCTCAGACTTCTTTTTTTCAGACCATGGGACAGGATGGGCTTTTGATTCCTTGCACATGAATCTGAACCAGGGCAGAAATAGCCTGCTCCCTCCTTCCTAAATTTTAAATATCCTGAACCACAGAAATGATCTTACTAGTCACTGTATTTTACTTCCTAACCCCCCGCCCCGCCCTTAGTCCAGAGGTTTGGCCTCACTGATCTTACTGTATTGCCTCTGATTGTTCCTGTTCTTGCTCCGCTTGGCAGCGCTTGGCTCTGTTCGGCCCAGGCGTCGATCCTGCAGGCTGTTATAGAAGCCGAGGGTGCGGCGTTTGGCTTTGCGCACAATGTGGCAGACATACTGGAAGATCTCTTCGTAGCAGTCTCCTGGTTCCATGTAGCTGGCCACAGTGCTGGAGGACAGGTAGCGTGCTCTCTGCTCCTGCATCAGCTGGTGCTCTCTCTGCTTGGTCTCCGAAAACTGTGTGGCAATGACCACCAGGCACAGGTTGATCATGAAGAATGAGCCCACCTAAGCATCAGTGGAGAAGAAATACCTCAAGTATAATTAATAGTTGTGCATGTGTGTGTGTTGGAGAATGCCAGGAGACGAGGGGGGAAAGTAGAAAGTATAGTTGAAATGCTGCTTCATAGTGTAATAGATCAGTTATCATTTCTTATTTATTTGACGTACTGTTGATCTCGCCTTTCTACTTTATAAGAGACCTCTAAATCAGTAGACAGCAAGCAAAATCAACCATACAGTGAGATTTATATATTTTTCAAAAAGCAGTGAAGGCTTTGGGGGTGCATACAAGGATGCAAAATGTCCATTCTGCAGGCTCCTGGTACTGCCACTACTCCTATGGCTGCAGGAACAAACCTATTTTTGGCTCAGGTCCCTTGAGGAGATTTTCAACTGCATTTCACCGGGGAAAACACTGCATTGTTTATTTTTGGCTTCATCATTACACAAGCCTGAGCAAAGCACTTTGGCTGATGGGACAAGAAGTATGCTTTGGTCAAACGTCTTGCTTGTGTTTGTCCATCTTGCTCTTTAAGAAATGCTCCATGATGCACAAGTTTTCAAATATCTTTTTTTAATTCACTAAAGATTTCTAATTTAGTATTTATCTTCTTTCATTTTCTTCCATTACATCTTTTCCCTTTTCATTTGCTCATGCATCGCTTCATGTAGGTTGTAAGACTGCAGGCAAGATTATGTTGTTTTTATTCTGTTATTTTTATTTCTAATGTTTCTATACTGTTCAGTGTCTTAGCTTTTAAAAATGCTTAAGGAATGCTAATAATTTATTCAGTAAGATAATTTTTACTGGTGCCTCTGCTATTGGGTTGAAAGCATCCGAATTACTAATTTTAATTTAAATGATGAAATATTTATTACAAAGATGGCAGATGAAAATATCAGGCCTGCATCCTCATTGGCATGGCCAGGACTGGACCCCAGTGCCAAGATCCATGGCTCCCCAAATGACCACTTGGTGAGCAGCACTGCAAGCATCTGTTTTACCACTGGACCATGAAAGCTGGCCAGGGATGACCCTGGCCACTTTCCTCTAATTTTAAAATTGTTCTATTGTTAAGAGGCAGCCAAATGGACATGTACATGGTTGCACACATTCATGTATCATGTTTTATCTTTAAAATATATTATTTTTACAACAAAACACTTTGTACCACACTGCCAGGTAAGTAATTTAAGCAACAGGGCAGTAGAACCAAAGTCCATTTTATTCCCGTAGGAATGAGGATGTTAAAATTTTTATTTTATGTATTATTTAAATACACAAAACAAAAAGGGTTGGATTTGGTGCTTTATTTTTAGCATTCGATTCTTGGGTTTTATTCTATGGTGCTTTAGTCTTTTAAACTTTTCTTGCTCATCTGGGATCTGTTTCAATGAGGAGCAGCATATAAATATTGAAAATAAACAAATTTTAAATGAGTGTAACATGTGAAGCTGCACATTTCTTCTTTGTAAAAACAGGGCTGGCAGATAGGATTTCACAAGGGGTTCTTCTTTCCCTTTTGGCTCTAATATATCAGGAGTATAGAAGCAGTTGAAAATTATGAAAAGGTGTGAGAAAGGAAGATAAATGCTAGTTTGTTCACACATGGTTGCCTAAAGCCCCCCTTCTCCATAAGACAACTCAGGAAGCAATCTTATCCATGTCCAGATAGAAAAAAGGCCTACAACTCCCAGCATTCCCCAGTCAGCCATGCCAGGGAACGCTGGGAGCTGTACGGCTTTTTTCTGCCTAGAGATGCATAAGACCGTGCCCTAAGTACTGGTTCTAAAATTCTCTAGCTGCATCACTACTTGTCATGTCCATAACAGTGAAGGCACAATTGTGGGTTCATTCCAAGTAATAGTCAAAGGCCCATTCACTGAACTTGCTATCTGAGACTTCATTATTATATCCTAGTGCCCCCTCCTATAGAAGACAGACATATAAAAAAAGGGTATTTACTGCCATCACCTGCAGCCTACCCTGAATGTCAGGAGAACAGAGACAAACAAGAAAACATGTACCCCAAGTCTGTCTGCTCAAAGAGCAATTGCATAAGGCCCACCAAACTGAAAAGATCAGATGAAGACTAAAGCATGAATGGTCCCTTCAATCCCCTGAAATACTCACATCACAAAAATGGTAGGTGGAGTGTGGGGATGTAGTGAGTTCAAACATAATTTTCTGCAGTACTAGGGACTATTATGGCTTTGCATTCCTGCTGTCCAGCGGACATAGACAAAGGGCTTCAAAAGCACCATCATCATATGCAGTCCATTAGCATTCAGCATTTCAAAGGCACCACGCCCCTGCCAGTACTCTTTTAGGCCTTTGAAAGCTGAGCATTCCTGGCCATCTTCATTATTAGGACAACATGCTGCTTCAAATTAAATATGGATGTGTTTTGTCATTGTTGTTTTTCAGTGGCTTTCAAAGCTGTTCTGCATCTGTTTTGAGGTTATCCATCCAGTCCTCCTCTACTTCAGCTGTTCTGCTCTTTAGAATGGCCTTCCTCAACATAATTCCCTCCAGATGTATTAGATGGCAACTACCATCAGCCCCAGCCAACAAGGACAATGACTGTGGATGTCCAGCACATCTAGAGGGAGCTTGAGGGAGGGTGATTCAGAATCTTGGATGTGGGCTTGAAGGAAAGAATAGGAAGCACTGTTTAGTTTCAAATAATCCCTATAATCAGTGAGGATTTTGCCACATGCATCCTTGTTCATTTTCTTATTGCCAAGGCTGTTTAAGTCTAGTCTTTCTCAAATATATGTCCATACCCATTCCTATTCTCACCATTGTCCCCTTGTACACAGAAATTCTGACTGAACACAAATAGTGAAAGTTCTTGTCTATAGCTTCTTCAAGGAAGTGTGGCAATCCACCCCCAGTCTGCAAGGTGGTAGATGAATGGAAAAGGAACATACAGAAACAGCAGAAAGTACCACTGCTATTCATCATCAAGTTATAAAGGGGTGCAGGGTTGGCCCTATCATTAGGCAGAACAAGGCAGCTGGGAAATATGCTGGGAAGCAGGCAGGAAGCAATGGTGAGGTACTGGGAGACAAAGCTGTGTGTTTTAGGTGACCTGCCCTGTGCCTCTGAAGCCAGCCAGCTGTGTTCCACTGTAGTGAAGTATGCTGCCCAATTGGTGCCATTGAAGGAAGATTCAGCTGCCTTATATATGGAACGAGAGCACCATATTGTACTTTGCTTTAGTCAGCAAGTGTCCTGGGTCAGCCATGAAGGAATGCTTGCCAACTATAATTCCTGCCCCCTTTCACCTAAACAGTCCACACAATAGCAATTCTAAGGGTCCTGGGCACTCCTCGCATTAAGACAACCAGACAAATGACTTCTTCAATAATAGTCCAACACATGTCCCGCATTTGCTGATTCTAGGCAGTCAGCATTGGTTGTGCTGCCTCCTGGAACCACAACAAAGACCATCTCTGAAGGAATGCCAAGATGGGGGAGAGCCCTATCTTTCAGGGATCTATGGGAGCAGCTGAGGGGTGAAATGCCAGGTTTCTGAATTTTCCTGGGAGCCACACAGGAAAGGTTTGGGAGCCTGGGAGAGTTCTGGTGAGGCATATGAACAGAGAACAAACAACACTATCGCATTCTCAAGAGTAAAACAACTGCAGTTGGACATTCTTTTCAGCTGTCACCCATGATGAAGTTCTTCAATCCCATGGTGACCGGCTGTGTTTAAAATACTCCCCACTTTCCTCTTTTCATTAGCTTTTATTGCTTCTTCTTAATCTCCTCCTTAACTGAGGCATGGGGACAATAGCTTGGAAACACAGGAAAGTCTAAGAGCTTACATCTCCTAGTGATGAATATGACAGAACAAGTAAAGCTGGAATGACTGCAATGCAGGTTCAGATTGTCAATGGTGCATCAACTTCCTATTTGCTCATTTTATCTAAAATTAATTGAGCAAAAAAGAAGGTACCAAAAAAAAAAATGACACAAAAATCTCTGTACCCATTTTGGATCAACATTTGGTGATATTTTGGTGGTATTTCTGTCACCATCAGTGCTGCCTTTTTCCTATCATCCACTGTGTCCCATATTCATAAATCATTTATTATTATATATTCAATGTATATGCCACCCCACTAGCTATAGGATCTCTGGGCAGCTTACAACAAGTCTTAAACCTACCTAGATAGTAAATTCTTGTGAACAGAGACTGCAATTCGTGGGTATGAAGAGTATGACACCTATCAAACATCCTCAATTATAAAAAAATATCATTTAAGTAAGGAGAACAGGAGAAATTGTGGAGAAGAGTTTCTATGGATTTGGAGTGAAATCTAGCTTCCAACTGTAGAATCACAATACCAGAGAGCTGATTCATAAATTAACTAGAATGATTTAGATATTTCAAGAAGAGGAGCAGAAATGTTTTGTCATCTAGAATTTCCTATAATTAAAAAACAAACAGACACTCTAGGGGTACTTTTGGAAGAACATATGCCACCTTTCAGGCTTCCAAGTAAATTAGGACATAGGAGCTGGTTGACTCAGGTGAAAGGACAGTTGTACTTACAATGATCAGCAAGATGAAGTAGATGAAGTTGTAGAATGAATGAGCATCCATCACATAGTACATGATCTCCACCCACCCTTCTAGAGTGATAACCTGAAAAGGGGAAAAAAAGAAAATATTGAATATTTCAGTAATTAAAGAAGGGCAAGATGTTTGAATGACCAGATCGATTTGAAAGTGCATTACTTAGCCAGCAAGGGATCTCTCAAAACAACATCAGCAAAAAAATCAATGCCAGTGGGGAGCCTTTTCAGCCACACAGCCAAACTGCAAATTTGGAAAAGTCTCAGGGTCCACATTTTGCCTTGGATGGGGCCAAATGTGATTATTACCATTTGAAGCCTATGCTGAAGTAAGCAGGACAAGGCTTCAGCATGTCTGTTCAGAGGGAAGTGGGACTAAATCATGTAGCAGCTCTTTCAAAAAGCATTCCAAATGTCCAGCCCCTGAATGTCCAGCAAAGTGCATACTTCAGTTCTGTGCAATAGCTTAATTCTTTGCAGAGCGTTCAAAAATTATCTGCCTTTAAATGCCTCTCTTGGAGAAAACAGCAACAAAAATAAAATAAAATAAAATAAAATAAAATAGCATGATCCTCTACAGGTGGGAGATTCCCTATCTCTGCTTTACGTCTTGACAGACCACTAAAGTAACACTAGTCTGATCTGGGTTAACTGGGTAGCATCTTTCCCCTGTGGCATAAATGAAAGGATAGATCTGAATCTAAATTACACATTTAGCTACATGAGCCAACCAAAATTAAGCATTTCTATGTAAATCCTACTGATTTAAGGAGAAAGAGTTAACTCCCTTAACATTCTTAACTCCCCCAATTAAATGAGAGAAGACTTACTGCTAGTCTAGTCATGCTCTTAAATTCTTGATCATTTTAAATGTGAAAGTACTTTAAAGATTTAGGGTGCATGCCCACATCCAGCTTGCCATGTTCTGAAAGTCAATGGCTTTTGTTTTAAGTATAAATGCTAACCAGATAGACAGTCAACCAAGTAAATATGCAAATAGCAGCAGTTCTCTCCAACACATTTCAGCAGTTTTAATAGCAAAAGAATTGCAGTTGAAGAAATATAGCCAGAGAAGAGTGTCAGAAGTTATATACTTGGGGTAGGCTACCTTTGGGGCCTTGTGGGCAAATCTGACCCCTTGAGAAGCAACATGAGTAATACTACAAAATGGCTGCCACAGGAGGTGAGACCAATGTCCCACCCAAGTGTACAATGTAAGAGATGGGATCTGAGCCATAAGATGCTGAACCCTTGGACCCAGAGTTCAGCACCTTTTCCTTTTCCTTCTTATCTTTCTTAGTGGCTCTGTGGGCTGCAATCAGATGCTGACATTTTCATTTTCCCAAGAATGTCTCTGAGCCCTATTACATAGCAGTCATGGGAAATCAAGATCAAAGCACCTATAAGCCCTCACTTTGCTTTCAAGCAATCATTGCTACCAGTCAGAAAATGTGATAATTATCAAAAAAGTGAGAAGGCAGGACACCTTGGTGAGCATCAAAAAAGGTGTCCGAGGGTATATTGGTTCCCATGGACACCACATTCCCTACCCCTGTTATTCACTAATATCATCAGAGTTGAAACCAGTAAGTAAATTCACACATTCAGTTTAAGTGATAGTTGTGGTAGAGGATCTATATGGTTGAAAACCATATTCCCTGACAGGCTTATTCCAACTGACTGCTGAGGAAAATACTCAAAGTGATAAAATGTAATAGTCCACCATGACTGACAAACACATTTTCAAGTTATCATATAATGGCTGGAGTTAAGTTCAGTTTCTAGTTTACCCTGTTCTAAAGGCCTACTAAGTTAACAAGTAGTTTAATGAATTCTGCTTAAAATTAGATGTAAAATATTGTTGTAAATATTGTAAAATTAGATGCTAAAGCCCCCCCACCTCAGTTTAACCTTATCAGGAAAAGTCCCCTTCCTCTTCAGAAAAAAGTCTTACTCCAAACCGCATTTTTTACCAGGATCTCTGATAGTATAAACTGGGTATACTATTCTCTGCACCACTAGGACAGACTTTTGGTAACTGAGAGAATTCTCGGCCTAGTCTTTGATATGCTGCATATGACCAGAACTGGAACTTCAGTTCTTCAATGCAAGCAGGACCATGTGACTTTAGGAACTAAGCCCACTTCTCCCAAAATGTAGCATTTCAAAGTTGTTACCTCAGAATCTGAAGTAAAACTGGAAGAAGAGGTGGGGTCAGAAAGGCCAAGGCCAACAGACCCAGTGAAAAGCCAAGAGTTGGGTGGGAACCAGATCATGCCTGGTTTGCTGAGAAACTCCACTGAACAAGCTCAGTTAGAAGGGAGTGGATGTAACATGATTAGTCCTATAGTGTGGCATGGGAACAAAAGGATGCTCCCATTGCCCAGCCTACAAGCAGCAGGAACCACCCTGAGGGTGGAGTTAGTTCCTTTTGGTTGGGAAGGGAGAAAAGGGATTCCGTCTGGAACAAATTGCTTAGCATTACTATTTCCCTAAGAGGTGGTATTTTAACTTTGCTAGGATCTTTTGGTAATGACTTCTGCAATACTCCTCTTTTGGGTCACAAAGCCAGTCTAACTGGCTAGTTTTAACAGTAATTAAAGTCTGTAGTTAGAAGCCATTTCTAGATCTTCTTGGGGAGGGAGGTGTGCGTGCATGTGTGCACATGTGGGGGAGGAGACCAGCCTATGACAGGAACTAAGACAGGCCGCATATAATTTCTGCTCCAAACTGTTCTTCACTCTGGCTGATTCATCTGGTGGGGAAACCACACAGATTGTCTCACCTTGCCTCTGTTGGTAGCCAACCTCCACCCTGACTTTGACTGCATTACTCTGGCACTTCCCTTCTGAGATCACTAACCAAGAATCTAAGACCACTAAGCCATCTTTGACTACAGCTCTCTCTGCCTCTGGCTTTGATCCTGGTTTGCCTGATCTGATGTTTGACCTTCAACCTGCCTATGTCCTCTTGACCCTCACTTACCTTTGCCAGAATCATACCCCAGCAGTAACTATCATCAAGCTTGTCTGCTGGCCCAAGACTTTTGCTATCATCACATGAATAAGACAACATGTGCACAAATACATCCAACAACTTCAGCAAAGGATTGGCAAATCACAGTTGAGATGTTGTGCAGACCTGAAATATGGAATGAGTACTATACCAGGTCCTGGACATTTCAGCTCAGATTACCTGAAATATAACAATCCAGGCATAGCCAATATTGTCGAAGTTGATAGCCCCTTTGTGCGGGTTGGCATTGCCTGTACGACACTCATTATAATACTGGTTCCAGTTGACACACATGCCACTGACATTGAACTCTTGTCTGACAGAGGTGTAGTAGTAATAATCATCCTTGTCCAAACAGCATTCATGGCCCCGCTCTTTCAGTGGGGGGATCTCGTGGCAGCCCATGATGCCATTATCTCCTGTCAGCGAACATATGAAGGGCATTTCATCGTCCTCCTCAGGTTGATAATAGGGAGGAAGGGTGATGTTACCCTGTCTGAGAGGACAGAAAGAACACACTAATGAAATAGTTATGGCAAATGCTGGAGTTATTATTATTATTATAACATTTCTATGCCGCCCCTTGCCGAAACCTCGGGGCAGCTTACAACACAATAAAATACATTGAAATACAATAGAACATAACTACAGAGACTGGGAGTACCTAATAGCTTCCCAAGCATCCAAAACAACTGAAGAAAAGGAGATTGCTTATTAAGGCATTTACAGGAAGGCTTTTACTAGTCCTGTATTCACAGGAAACAGGCTGTAGTTTTGCAAGCTTCTTCACCCACACTTAATTTCCTGTTTATCAATAGCTGCATTTGCTGTGATGGCCAGCTTGGCAAACTAGGGTTAGTGCTTACCCTCAAAACCAGAATTAGAAACAGCAAAGCACTGTTCAGATGTGTTTACCCTGCATGTTTAAAGAACAAGCAGAGCTGTGGATAGCTGCTCTGCATCTCACATCCTGTTCTTAGCTGCCCCACTCTGACCTCCCCATGTTGAGGAGAAAAGTCTGAAGGGGGCACTCCTTGTGTGTTGAGCTGAATGCACTAGAGCGCACCCTGCTATCAGGAACCCCATTCTGGAAACCTGAATTAATCTAGAATAGAGCAGCAAGGCTACCTACTGGGACTGGCCTCTCAAGCTTATTACACTAGTGCTGTGAACTGCATTGATTGCCAACCAATTGCTGGGCCCAATTCAAAGTGCTGGTGCTTACCTTGAAAGGCTGAAACAGCTTAAGGCCAATGTACCTTAAGATCAAGGCCTTCTCCTATGCGTTCCTATATGGCTAAGATCATCTTCAGAGGTTCTTCTCTGAGTGCTGTGCAACAGGTGATTACCTGAGAAAAAGCCTTCTGTGTAGAGAAACTTTCTTTAAGGATCCCTTCCCAGGTGGATCTGCCTGGAACCCTCACTGTGTGCATTCAGATGCCCTTTTAAGACCTTCCTTTTCCAGCAGGCATGCAGTCTCTGTGCAATT
Organism: Varanus komodoensis; assembly: GCF_004798865.1. Lineage (NCBI taxonomy): Eukaryota > Metazoa > Chordata > Lepidosauria > Squamata > Varanidae > Varanus > Varanus komodoensis. The sequence continues at coordinate 17,397,788 of NW_025336481.1, read as the reverse complement.
GCTCTGCTTATTAACTTTACTGCTAGCTTTTAAAAAAAATTAAACATTGAAATATCTTGATATTTTCTGTATGCATTGTTCTTGATTGTTATTTTGTATTCATTTTTGTTTGCTTGCTTTTTATGACTGTAACCAACCCTTAAGAGCACTGACCAGTTGGGCAGCATATAAATTTAATAAAAATCATGTTTAACAATCTTGACAGTGCTTTCAGCTGAATGAGTGAAGAGTACTGGAAGTGCACAGGTGGAGCCAACATTCATGCAGATGCTGGTGGTGGGGCTAGCAAACACATTCCTCCCCCTTGCATGTGCTCCAAATAAGGTTTGGGTTTATGATTGTGGTTTGGAAGGCAAATGTCAATAATGTTTTGCTCATTCTGGGGCCATGGCAAATGGCAGTTAGTGCTCAATGGGCAATGGAGGAAACAAACAAGAGGCAATAGGGAAAAGAGAAGGAGAGAGATTGTGGCCCATTCAAGATGACCCAAGACATGGTTTGGAGGCTGATCTCAACTGACCAACAAGCCCCAAGCAAAATCCAGTATCTCTACATTGGGAAAACGATTTTGAAAAAGGTCACAGTATGAGTGCAAGTTTTTATCAATTGCTTTCCCCCAAGTGGTATACTTTAGATAGACCTAAAATAGATAGCAGATGCATGCCTCATACAGCAAATGGGTAATCTGGTGCTGTGCCAGTGTATGGAATGATTTAACACACTTATTTCCTAACATCTGACAGTGATGCTTCCCATAATATTGAATCCAAACTTAAAAGTGTAGAAGCAAACCCACAGGAATCGAGATTGGTAAAAATTACAATTGAATGAATATTCTTAAAATATTACAGCACCATTTAAGCAACAAGCTTGCTTGCTGTAATACAAATGCAAGGCTATTTTACAGATGTATGCCAAAGATGATTTGAATGTATACCTGAAAATATAATGTGAAGGCAACAAATAAATATTTGTTTATTACAATATTGAGCTGCTTTGGGAGAGTTGTGCCTGAAAGGTGATGCAAACATACCAGAATAAACGTGGTTTTAAAAGCATGTCTCCTAAAGCTAACTCTCACCAGGTAATGGGGACTGACTGCAGTTCTTGCTGGGTAATGTGTTAAACAGTCCTGAGGATAAGCTATAACCTTAAAAGAGCTGATCCCTGCCTTAAACTGCACTCACATGATCTGACATTACAGAAGGACTACAGATCTGTAGGGCCAAAGCACTGGGGCCAGTGCCAACAGACAGGTGATCTTGCCGGAAACCAGAGGTCTTAACACTGCCCTCCTCCTGGTCGCTGTCAACTCAGCTGGCATGACACCTGCTCGAACAGCAGGGGGTGATTTGGGGAAGCATGTGGCAATTTGCTAAGCAACACCTCAAAGAAGGGGGGGCAGGAGTGGTTAATGTGCATATACTGGGCAAATCTAATCAAGTACCCATTTTGATAGTGATTCTGATTCAAATTTAATAGGGCCATTTGTTCAGTGACTGTTTTGACAGGAACACCAGCCTGTGTTGAAAATGAAAACATATTTTCAGTATCTCACAGAAAATAGCAGCAGTTCCCTTCCCAAATGTAAACATTCCAGAAGCTGGAGGAAAGTGGGGGAGTTGCATGTGTTCCAGGAAGACCACCACCACCACCACCACCACCATATATTATTATTTAAAGCATTCATATACCATTTGATTAGCACAATGCTCTCAAAATGCTTTACACAATGGTAACTGTCACACATCATCATAGAGCTTGCTCAGCACCTTCCCTCCACTCACAATCCTGGTCCCGTTATCAGTCGAGTGCAGAGTGGTTTGTGCAGTATGTGGGATCCAGCATACGGCAAGGTCATGGGAACACAGGAAGCTACTTTACACTGATTCAGGCCCTGAGTCCTACTAGCCAGGAGAGTCCGGTGACTCCTATGACAGTGGGGCTCCTTAGCCATTGCAGCTTTTATGCTAGGCTTTATAGGAGCTGTCTGTGGTGGTGAATCTATTTTGAGGTGAATTTCAGCACCATGGATAGCTCCTATAAAGCTCAGAATAAGAGATGCAAGGGATAAGTAGGCTCCATAGACAGAGGAACCACTTGCCTGCCCTGCATCTAGCCCAGCAATGTCAGCTCTCTGAGGTTCCAGGCAGGAGTGTTTCCAGCCCTACTTGGAGGAGCTGTAGACTGAACTTGGGGTTTTGCACATGCAAAGCATGAGCTGTAGCACTGAGCCACCATGTTCAGCTAGGCTGCACCTTTCCCTTTTCCTAGCGATAGTTTAATCATTTCATCCCTTATGCAACACAGCATATGAAGCTAGCACAATGCAAGGTAAAATTAACTGCTGGAAGCAGCATCCACTTCTGCTGATATGGGACACCCTTGTAGGATGAAATGCTGGCACATATTACAGCCATTCCCTCATTGAATCTGGTAAGATCAGGGCACCCTGTTTTATGATCTTTGTTTTTAAAGTTTGCCTCAAAGGGGCAAGGCCAGGCAGGGTTGGGAAATGTCTTGCCTGAAACCATAGAGAGTCATTGCTGCAGTCTGTGTTGACAGTACTGGGCTAGTGGACCCCTGGTCTGACTCAGCCTGAGGCAGCTTCCAATGTTCCTGTGCACGGAATGTCCCCAGCAACTCTGTGATACTGTGATGATTAATTGGATTTTCTGTTGATGCCACAAAATGTGACAGTAGCCTCATTAACCCCACAGGTCCTTTAAGAGGCAGATGGCACTTTTAGCATTTGTACATAAGGAAGTAGGAGTTGGGGAAAAGCACAGACTGAGATGCTAGGGTGTGGGGCTTGTTCAACAACAAAGAAAATAAAAGCGAGAGTAGGTTGAATTCACCAATAGAAAAGGGGATAATGAAATCATCTCCCAATCACTCACATTGTCAAGTTCTCTTCCATGAAACAGCGGTTTCTCAGTAGACCAGCCCAGAGCTGCACTCCAATGATGCCAAAAATGAAGAAGACAAAGAAGCAGAGAAGCAGAACATTCCCCAGCATGGGTAAGGTGTCCAAGAGCAAATTAACCAGGATTCGCATGCCTGAAAGAGGGACCAGAGCCAGGAAGGTAGAGGGACAGATCATGGCATAGGAGCAGGGATGGTGGTCAAGAAAGGAAAAGGAAAAGGCAGAAAGATGATTGCAAGAACAGAAATAATGGGGAAAGAAGGGATAAAACATTATTGGAGGAAATTATAGGTGAATAATAAAAGAGAGGCAACAAGAAAACCCAATACAGTTTGGTAACTTGGAATTAGGAGGAACAATATCACATTTCATCTAATGGTTAATCCAGTCATGATTTACAACGCTATATATATTTGAGATATTCTTATCTCAATGTTTTACTTTGATGATCCCTACAATGTCCTAAAGTTCACTTTTTGAAGATAGAAGCAACCCAGGCTTTGGGGCTGCCTTTCTTGTAAATTTTCTGAATTTAAAAATCTGGAAATCCAAAGGTACCCCTCCTGCAAAATAGCAAGATAAACCCCATTTTGACCTAAAACTGATGGCACTTTATAATAATTTTACCACTTCCTCAGGGAGTTAAATATCTTCTGATTTGTTCCTTTACAAGTGTACTTATGACTAAGGATAAACTGCCACCAGTATTATCACTACTGTTATTTGGTCATATATACAGGACTTCATAATGCAAAGCATTCAAACAAAACTTGTGTCCAAACAATGATTTGGCAGGTCCTCAGCAGTCCTAAAACCACTTCCTCTGAAATAAAATCTCCTAACAAGGAGAGTATTTTAGTTCAAAATGTATTACATTTTGTCATTGAATTCTATTTTTTTCACCCACTTTTATTCTGTTTGGTCATGATCAATTGGCTACCAACATCTTCTTGTGTTGTCCATGGCTGCTTTCATTCAGTATATCCTCCTCAGTATCAATCACATTCCTAATCCCACCACACGTACCCCAGCTGTTTCCTTCTTGTCTGCTGAGAATCAGTCCTGCATGTGGCCAGGGAATTTCACTTTACAAGTTGCTGCATGTAGGCCAGCATATAATTGACTAATTAGCTATTTATAACTAGTTCATTACTTTAGATGGCTGGGGAAGGGGAAGGGAGAAAGAAAGATAAGATTAGGATTCAGTGACAATCCCCCGAGGCACAAGTTAATCCCCTTTTTATGTCCACTGCCAAGTAATTAGCCACATCAAGTTGTGCTTTACACTTTTTCTCATTTTCCTGTGTTATCTGTTCCTGCGCCTGGGAATAAAGGACTCTGAAAGCTAAAAAATAAAATACAGAAGTGCATGGCATTGGATAATATAAAGGATTAGGGCATTCACAGGTGCACGTTTATTTATACAGGTATAGATGCTAATTCCTATGAAAATATCTTGAAGTATTTGATGAATAATTTGGGTCCAGCGACCTTCTTTCTTTAAGATCTGTGAAATCCAAGTCAAACAGAAAGAAAAGAAGAGATGTCCAAAACTGCTCACATTAACACCAGAGGCAAGAGTATAGCACTTATATACACAATCCATTACCACCAATTAACTACAGGGACTTTGATTTGCATTAACAGAGTAAGACAGTTTTATAATAATTTTACTTGTCTCAAAGAATTAAATGTCTTCTGATTTATGCCTTTATAAGCTTATGTATAACTAATGATAAAATATAGCCCTTGGCAAATGGAGATAGGAAACTGAGTCTATAAAAGTTTCACTTGGGACAGATTTATGGGACAATTTAGAGGGAAGCTGCAATTCTAAGCCCACTTTCATTCCATTCATTAAATGTCTACACTGTCCAGTAGCCAGTGTTCTCTGGGCAGTTTACAAAATTTCAAACTTTAAAAATTCACTCTCATAAATAATATAAAACCTATTTACATGCAAACATATCAATAGACAAAACACATGAGCGAGCACATACACAATTTAACAAACATCAGCAAGATACACTGAAGTATTAAGCTCCCTCCAAACAAAGTAGGACTCACTTTTGAGTAGGGATAGAGAAGAAATTATTTTAGTTTGGAATGAACTGAGCTAATCAAACATGCATTTTTAAACCAATATAGGAACAAAAACTACATTATCCTTCAAATGTACACTTCTCTGAATTTTGTAATAGAGCTTTGTATGCATCAAAACATGCATGCAAAATGTGTAAATTAGGAAGAAGTGCATGCAAATCCATATATTAATAAAACTTCATTACATTAGAAAATCTATTTCCAAAAAGGTGTATATGAGGCATATGTGCATAACAATGCATGTTTTAAGAGAGATGCATCCAAACATTCACATGAGTTTTCTTGTAAATGTAAAAAGACAATCTCAAAATTTGGAGTAAACCAAACCCAAGACTGAGAAAATAAGAGATTTCAGACCTCCTGCTATCAGGATGTCACACCATGAACTGGTTGGTTTGTTTCTACAGCACCAATTAGTCATTAGTTAGCAAACAGTCTGGGTATCTTGCTCAGGGAATATTGTGTGTACCATTATAACTTTCTGATACATGCTAATAAAAAGAACAACAAAGTTATAAGTCCTGTGGAGAAAGCTTCCAGTTTCTCCAACCTCCTTCTCTTCTTCTTGCACATGCTGGACCCGGGCACAGCATGCTCCCACTCCAGCATTTGTCAGATGAAAATGGATTCACTTTTGCCTTATGTGAAAAATCAACCCCTCACAGTAAGGGAGAGAGCAAGCAGCATGAATGTGCCAACTGCATGGGCTGCAGGAGTTGACATGCCCTGCAAACAAGTGCAGCAAAAACAACGTCATGAAGCTTATCCATGTCTGGGTACCTTATATCCATTTCTTATCCTATCATGAAAGTCCAGATACGATAAAGCACAAGTCAAGAATGTCTCCGTTCTTTATAGACTAAGAAAGTTAATTTCCTAATCAAAAAGTCCATCTAGAGGATATGCTTTGATGATGGCGATGCACCCTTAAGCAACCAGTACCCTTAATGAGAAAGCAAATATTAGGCTCCTATCTAATACGTGCAGTTGGAGAACGTGGGTATAACAATCACCAATGTCACTGCCTCAGATCACATCTTTGTTAATTTGAAGGCTAAGAGATATATGTACTGTGTACCTTTATATTGTTTTAAAGGAAAAGCTGATATATTTTATTATTTCTAAGTAGAATTGCATGAAATTTGGATAGTTGCCTCTTTCTGTGGAGATCAAGCCTGCCAAGTTTCAGATGAATAACTGTGAGAGGATTTGCATAAGAACAGCCTTTACATTTTGGGAGGTTCTCAAAAGAATGTTCTTATCCCCCAGTGTTTCCTTGCTTGGTTGGTTTTGGTGAGCAATTGTTTTGAAAATGGGCATATAATACAGAAGTTGCCCTAGATAAGAAACCTGCAACATTTCAAAATAAAAGCTGCAGAAACATTTTTTATAAAAGGGGGAGGGGAGATTTGATGTGCTACCTTTTATTCCTTCCATGGATTCTTTATCAGTTTGTATAAAAACAGCATCACTCATTGCTGTGCTTCTTGACAAGACACCTGCAAAATTTCAGAAGGATAGATGCAGGGGCTAAAGAGTTTAATGGGTGGAAAAAGAACAAGGTTTTTCTTTCCTGCTCACTTGGCATCCTTGTCAACATTTAGTGCCAAATGTTGCTTTTAGTAGCATGAATCAGAAAGTGTGATAGGAGAGGAGTGGATGATGGATGCGGAACATGTAATCCAAAAGAACTTGATTAGACAACATTTTCCAAGCAAGATGTCTTGAGCTGAGGTTGCTCTTTTGACCAATTAACAATCACAGTCCATTTGCCTTGCAACTTTTTTATTGTTCCTAAGTGCAAAGCACCCAGGATGGATCTCTGAGCATGAATAGAGCTCAGAGGTTCTCCTTATGAACATGCCTGGTCCCATCCCCTTGGGAGGAGCTCTCTGAAGGCAAGCACGTTTTCTTTTTACAAGCTGTTCATCCCCACTTCTGCCATGGGGTCAAGAGTGGGGGGCAGGGAGCTGATCTGCACCTGAGAATTCCTCATCCTCAGAGACTGCTCCCACTGTCTGTACATCTTGCGTGTCCCCAGGAGTTGCCTGGCTCAGTGAAGCATCTGGCCTTGAGAATATCCCCTCCTCTTCCTGCATCTCCGAGTCTTGACCTAGCCCATCCTCCTCAATCTCACCGAAATATATTTCACTTTCCAATTCCGAATAGTCTGGAATGCAGTCAGCAGTCTGTGGGAATGATTGCCCAAGACCACCATCCTTCTTACTCCCAACATAAGCACCCAGTACCACACCCTTCCAGGCACCACAGACTCCATCAAAACTATTTTAATATTCCTGCTACTGAGGGAGAGAACTAGACTGAAATAAGTGGTATCTTACTTCAGCACTCCTCCAGCAAAACACTGGGGTTTGAGAGACTGCGTAAAATTATTCACTCTGACTAGAAGCTCAGCCTGTCAATCAGAAAACTTTCTCCCCACCTTTACCAGTGAATGACATGGCAAGTCATGTGTTTCCAGGGAAATTAGGGAAATCATGCATTGTTTGAGTAACATGTGGGGCATGCATGAGAAACCACGGCTTCTCCCCCACCCCCACCCCCACCCCCACCACCCCATAAGCAGCCAAACCCAATTTCTGTGTCCATTTCAATCTCAGAACTACAAATGTATTTTCAGAAGTGTTGAGATTAGTATTTGGTCTACTTTGGAAGAAGCCCACTTTGATTCGGACATTCCTGAATCTGTCTAAGTGAGCACAATTCAATTCTGGATTTGAGGTTCTGCTGAATCCAAAGCATACTCATGTTGAAAGGCATGAAAACATGGCAAAAGATTGGCTTAAGCATTCAAAAAGTAGAAAGTTCATATTAGAGTCTCTGCCAATTCAGAAAAGCATTACCGTATCCTTTCCTCACCTTAGCAGGCTGAGAAAGGCTGCTGCTATAAGCAGTGCATGCAAGGGAGAACCTAGTCACACTTCTGAAAACACTAGAACTATTTCTCAACCACCTTCTGCTTTTGACAGTGCGTATATTTGTACAGCAGTATTCCCATGATTAAATCTTAAATGTAAGCTGAGATCATAATTAACTGGTGATTATCTCTCCAACTACCAAAGAATTAAGCTATTGCTAGTTACTCAACAGCCAGGTTTGTCTTATGCTCCTACGGTAATGTGAAGAGGAGACCTGAGTGCCTAGGCATGCCCCAGAAAGCCCTGTACTGGCTGGGGCTGCCCGCATGCTTGCCCCACAAGAGCAAACAAATATGTCTCTCCTTCATACTCGCTATATTTTACTGCAAGCGTCCTTGTTGGAACCTGGCTGTGCTCACAGCCTATGGCATATTGGCCTCTACCATGTTCACGCCCATTTCAAACTAATTATACAAGCTGCATACGAAGAAAGCACACAAAGTGGAACTGACATTTTTTGTTGTGATAGTAACATCCAGTGAACCTTTCAGAGCAGCTTATTATACTTTTCCACTATGGCCTTGAGCAATTTGCCTGGATACTTGCTCTCCAAAACCAGATAGTGCTGAGCATCCAACACCATCACAAGAGTGTCAAAGACTTTGAAAACACTACGTTGTGTTGTGTTGCACCGCATCCTATTCCATACCTAGGGACCCCATTCCCTAGAAAACATCTAGACTGGTACTACCGTTTGCAGTGCTGATGTTGAGCTTCTCCTCTAACAACAATCACATTTAAGAACCTTTATTTCAAAATCTGCATATGGTCAGAAAGGTAATTTCAGAAAGCCAGGTATGATTGCCCTACAAAGTTCCCCCTATTCACTCCTTTCCAATGTGCCAGGTCATAACAAATCCATCCATCTGCCAGCTATAGTGACTATGACTCAAGGGCTAGAGCACATAGACATGAACACATGACACATCATCTCAGAAGCATGCTTAGAGGGCCACTAGGAAGACCCAGACATCCAATACCATTCCACTGGTTGGTAACTCAGGAGGCAATTTTGTTTAATACTCCTAAAGTGTCGTATTGTGCACTTGGTGGGGCCGTTCATATGAGACACAAAAGGTTCTGACTCCTGATCAGTAGGAGCTCATTATGAAGAGCCAGTAGAACATTCCAACTACCACAGGTAGCCTAAGGTCACAGCCAGATGTCAAGGTCAAATAATTAATTCTGCCTGCTCTGCCTCCAAAAACTCTGGAATTTGCTTCAGTATGTCATTTTGTTCATTTCCTTTCTAACTGAAGCCTATTGCTATGCAACAAGCGACATGTAGAATGCATTGCTTTCACTAAAGGGGAAAAATATAGTCCTGGTGTGTTAAATTTATGGAGTCAGTTAATAAAAGCTGCAATCTGCTTTGAGGAACATGCGGACAAAAAATGCTATACCAACCCGAGATGATTTTCAATGTCTGTGCTTTTGATTCTTATAGCCAGGTGACAGTGCTATTGCTGGCAGTCTTAGTCAGAATGGCTGAGGTCGCAGCACTATTTGAGAAGTGTCATAGCTCAGTGGAAGAGCACTTGCTCTGCTTTTTTGATGGTCCCAGTTTCAACCACTGGCATCTCCAGATTGGGCTGGGAAAGCTTCCTGGTTGTGTGATACCCCTGTGAGCTGCCGCCACTCAATACTGGCTGGCCAGATTGCCCAAAGGTCCAGCCTGGCATAAGGTGGTTTCTGTGCTCCTCTTTGCAGTGGCCATAAGAAGGTGTGCAGCTTTCCAATGCCCCCTACTTTCTCCCTGCAACTCCTATCCTCCCTACCGACTGCCTTCACCCTAGCCACACTCCCCCCTTGCCATGTTTGCCAGAAGAACACAGTGCTGGAATATGGGCTGGACAAAAATCCACCAGGGGGAGAGTGATGTGATCAGATATATATGAACTCCTCCCAGATCTCCAAAGTTGAATGTGCAGGTGTGTGCTGATTAGAGGGAAAGAGTGATTAATTAATGCCTTCTCAGTTTGTGTCACAATGAAAACTGTGCCTCTCTCCCCCTTCATATGAGTAAGACTGCTTAGGGTCAATGTGGCAAGCAAGGCACTCTCAATAGCCCTCCGCCCTCCATGAGTCTACCTTCTCCCCAGCTGCTATTGCTCCTCTCCCTATTATTGCTATCACTTGCTTCACAGGCAAGGAGCTGGTGGATAGGTTGGCAGTAGCATTTGGTGCTCCTCCTCCTCACCATCAATTTTGCTTGGGTCAGAACGAGAGGTGGATGGAGCAGGTCGCAGTGGTGGCGAGCAGCAGCAACTTCCTCCTCTTGTCTGTGGGCCCCTGCTGGTCTCTGAGACCTCAGCAGGTGCCCAACCATGTTGCCGGCCTTGGGTAACAGCCCATTTTGATGGGTTCAGATTCACATGAGTTCCAGAGGGATAGCCTGGTAGACTGCTGTGAGTGGCCAAGCAGCTTCAGGACTAAAACTGTTATTCTGGAATAAACTTGTGTGGACACCATCACCTTCATCAGAGCTGTGAGTGGTATCCTGTGACTGGCATATTTATATTTATGAATCTAAGCCTCTATACATGTGCCAATTAAGGATAACACTTCATGCATCTAGCAAAGTGGACAGTGATCAGGAAAACTTTGGTCAGGATATGTTTGTCAGTCTTTAAGGTACCATAAGACCCACTGTTCATTATCATTAGGTAATTTGCACCATTTCCTCATCTCTATTGCCCACTTTGGTCTGAAGTGTGTGATACATTGCAAAATTTGGAAGGTGAACAGGCTAGTTTGGGAACCAATAGGTGCCTTTTTGATAATGGTTTCTCAAATGTCTTGGAAAACTGATTCCTTGCTTTTTTTTCCCTCTCCTGCTGCTTCTGTTTCGTTCATATAATTTTTTTTCTGTCACCCTTTCTCCCCATTTGCTTTTTTATTTTTAATGCTGTCTCAATGTGTCTATTTTTCTTGCTATTCTCCTCTGCCTCTCCCTCCACAGAAGCTGTTGTTTGGAAGTCTCCATTCTCCCCTCCTCTGTTTGTCCTTTTCCATTGCCTGAGCAGAAACCACACTGGTTCACAGCGAGGAGCAGCAAATATGAAAAGGACAATGACCTTTTCTAAGGCAGTCTCTTTAAAAGAAAAAAAACCCCATCACTGCCCAGCCATTCCATGTGAAAAGAGGAGGACCCAGGCTGTCTGGAGAGAAAGCATGAAAACACTGAAAGCGCCACATCTGGCAAAAGAAGTGGCTTTCCAGGACATCCGTATGAAAAGCTTCACTCTTCACAGTGAAGAAAAGCAGACGCATTAAGTATGCATGAACACTAGGTATGGGTCCTGAGGAAAAGAAATTGCATCCCGCTCACCACCGTTTTGGGCAGCGATATAAGGGATATGGCTCAGTCTCTCAAAAGGACCTAATGGAGAGTTCTAACTGGCAGCTTTCCCCTGGAAAAAACAGGTTGCGAATTATATTTTTCAGTGTAACACCTCCTTGCATTTGAATGCTGAAAGGCACCATGGGTGTGAGCAGAGGACTGCTGGTCTGATGAATGGGAGAGTCTGCTTGCAATGTCAGCCACAGGAATGCTGCACATGGCCAAAGAAATGGTCAGTGCAAATGTCTTGGTCAAACATGGCGCTTCTGACTGGAGCCATGTGTGTGACTTAACACCTCATGAGTAGCCGGCAGCAGAAGGGATTAAGAGAAGACACTCTTCATGCCCTCAAAGCCAAAAGAGAGTGCTTTTTGGAGTTGGGGTCAGGCTGGGGGAGCATTTCAACTCCTTTTTGGAGCTGGGCAGGAAGAATCTCTTGCCTAGCTCTGAAGGTGCCACAGGGCCCTTTCTGACAAGCGTCTGTCAACTTCAGAGAGTCCATATCTCCCTCTGGACAGTTCCTGTCAATCCCTATTAGCTTGAATGCCACAACTGAAGCCATCTTGAGTGAAGGAACCAGCATGTGCCGACCTTCAGGAGAGTAGAAACAAAGCAAGCAATTTAGAAAGAGAGCACAGGGTGTGAGCAACGAATGGCAAGGCATGTCTTACAAGGATGTTCCAGCTCTTAAACTATTAATATACCTCCTCCTTCTCACCTTTTCCAAAAGCAGGTCATCTTCCCATATCTATCACTTTTTACTGCACTGACTTGTTACAAAATCAAATGAATGGTTTATTACACTTTTGGGAAGTACTCTTTTCCTAAGCAATAATGAATCATCATAGTATCCAGATAATAGTATAATAAAAATATAACCAAGGCTAGTTCATGTGCCTATTTTCTCCCTCTCCACATTGGTATGAGCCCCAACCTGTAACTGGGAACACAGAGGCAAAGACTCCTGTGATTGTAGACACTGGGAAAGGTGCTACTCCGTGCACAAAATGTGTCAGTTTCTGCTGAATCCACGTTCATCTTGAGTCATACTTTGGGTTTCCCATGAATGTGATTCTGAGCAGCTGAGGACGGCCCAAGCATGTCTGTTGGGAAAATGTGAATCAAAATCTTCAGCATTCATTGTTCTGACTGAGCTGATGGGAAAAGAATGCATTGCAGCCTTAATCATCATTTTACCCTAGGCTGCAATGAAATTATGTTTTACCAGAGCAAGAACAATAGGGATTTATGAGAATTTTGTTTCCATTTGGAAAACACTCAAAAATGCCCTGTTTGCTATCCTGCTAGTGAACAGGAGTAAATGTTCTCTGAAAATGGTTACAGATTTTTGAAGTTGCATTCATGTTCCCAAAAGGTGCATTTCTCAAAATGTGCAACTTTTAAAATGCATAACATAAAAATGCAAAACTTCAAAGCCTGCATTTTATGTACTTTTTAAATTCTCCATTTATGATAGTTCATTTTCATACTTTAGTCAAATGGGTAAGCGTTCACATCTTTGAAAAATATGCACTTTTCCCTGTGCATTTCCTTTTCTAAGAACAAACTGGAGGAAAAATGCAAATTATATTTGCAATTTGATTGCAAATGAGAATGACAGTATGCCAAACCAAGCTGTGAAGTAGAGAATTTTAGTGAACTTGAACTATCCTGCTTCTCCTTTCACTATATATTTTGATCCTCACTTGTAACTCCACTCTTTAAGGGAATAAAATCTCCTCCTCATTTTCTCCTAGAAACAGTACAATGATTTCAAGCAGAATGTCTTGAATGGACTGAATTTCTCCCAAGTGATGCTTCTTTCTCTTCCCATTATATGCTTTGCCAGTGGTTAATTGAGCAGCCTTAAGTAGCCTTAGGGTGCTGAGATCAGGTAAAAGTACAGAGACAGTCTTACATAGTCAGAGAAAACCACCACCAATTTTCATGCTATGTTCTGCCTGAAATAATCTCCACCACCTTCATGCATTGCACAGGCAGACTTCACCTTCCTCGTGCCTTTTCACAGAATGTCCCTCTTCCAGGGTGCACTATATTCCACCCACCCAGTGTGAAGTTGAGCATATTTTAAAAGGTCTGAATATATAATAATTAGACACAAGATCCTTTCCCTCTGGATTCTTGATTCTCTGTTGCCTTTTCTTGCTATAGTAAATTTAAGAAGCGCTGATCTTGCAAAGAGTTGCAAATGCCAGGAAATTGACTTCAATGGTATTATTCCCACCTGTGATGTGCAGCAAAATCCAAAGCTTACCAAAAGACTACTGATGTCTTTCCAGTGACTTCAGTGTCATTTGAAGCAAGCCAAGTATTTGAAAATGTTCCCAAGTCCACTAACTTGTAATAAAAAATATTTTTTTATTGGCTCACTCAAAGCAATTGCCAAAGCATTTGTCCTAAATGAGGTGGACACTAATAGGAGAGAAACCTTTTACCTGCTGTTATAATTTTAGAATGTGTGGTCACGTTGTAAACTTTTCTTGTTTGGCCTAAACAGACAAATAATATGAAAGAGATCACACACATTGTGACTTCACACAATGCATGATAAATATGTGTGTGGTCTCTTTCACATGTGGAGAAAACCTGCTTCCATGGAAGAGTCTGCGCAGATACCACTGGACCGTATTTCAACACTAGCAATGGGGCAGAATCACAGGGTGGAATTCCATCTCATCCAGCCTTCTGTTCACACCATGGCAGGACATGAGTGCATCAGCATCCTCTTGCTCCTGTCTCCACTGCCCTTGAGGGGAGCTAGTTAAGGTACCCCCACCCCCACACACACACAGCTCTGTTCTCCAGTACCTCCTCATGGCCCTCCCTGCATCTGTCACCTCAGGTGGCCAAGGCAGCCCTGCATTTGATGCAGAGACTGTGTGAACATTAATTGTATTAACTGAAAGAGCCACAGAATAAAGATGGGCACACTCTGTGGTTTATGGGCTGTCCACAAATTGGAGAAAAGAAAAAGACTACAAACTGTTGATTCAACGCTTATTTCACAAATGTTGAAATATTTGTAGCTGGAAAAGTGAGTAATAGCTTTGAAGTCCTTTTTTGTTTTCACATTTCCATCTCTGCTCACAATCTCAGGCTACACCATTTCTCACATTAATGAAAAGAATTGCTTCCCTGAATTTTCCCCTTGAAGGATTTTTTTTTGTGGTGGTGGTGGGGGGGGGGGGGGGATTCTACTACTACATGAAGGAATCAGAGGCCATGCAGAAGGCAGTCCCATAGTGAAATTCTGTTGCTCTGATCTTCGTCTGAGTACATGTTAGACCTGATTGCCCAACCTGATGTCCTCCAGATAGGCCAGACTACAAGTGCCATTATCCCTAGCCAGCACAACTATTTCTCACAGGGTTGAGGAAGGCTGCCATGCTTAATACATCTCTGCAAGGTAATTTTACATGCACTCTCCAGCCCAACGAAGCCCTCCATATCCAGAAATACATGAGAAAAATCATCCTCTGCCGTGCTACAAATAAATCCCTGTCAAGGGATTTATTTAGCACCAAGCAACGTAAATGCAGGAGTGCATACAGCTCAAAGACTGGCAATTGGAATGCTGGAGGTCACCTTTGCCCCTGACCAAAGCGAGGCCTACAGTTTCACAGCAATTTCATTGCATTACTTTTGTTAAGTGAGTTGAAGACAGGACTAAGCATCAGGAGAGGGGATTCTATTTTTGATTCGGTGACTCACTGAAACCCAGGCACCCCCACCTCGAACACAAGCCTAATAATAGCAAAAAACACACCTTGAGTTTGTGGAAATTTGCAGGTAAAGCTTAACATGAGTGACTGATTCCACACATGTACTGAAAAAATAATACCAATCAATAGTAACAGATCATGATAAAAGTTGTAATATAAGCTAGATGCAGGAATATTTTCAGGATCCTCCAAGGATGTTCCTACACTTTTTATAAAGTCAACCTATTCTACTTGTGTTCCGCCTAATGCTACATTCACTTAATATTTATTTCTACTCAGCAGGGAAATGTTTTTTTCCTTATTTTCGCTGTTCCCCTACCTGCATAGGATAAGTGCTTGCTTTATATGTTTTGCTCCCCTGGCCAGTGATATAGTGGTACCTTGTGAAGTGCAAGCATTTATCACGGCAATCCCTATAATCATGCCCCCAAAGAGGGTCAAAGGATTCAGGCAGTTGTGCTGGACCATACCAGCACAACCATTCTTGCATTTCTTATTTCTATCAGGAGCAGACCTTTTGTAAATCTACTGGTTCCATTCAAGACGAAACCCCCTTAGCTACTGTGCAGATTGCTGCTAAATTCAGAGGAGACAGGGACTTCTAGAAATGGGTGGCAGTTGGCGTCAGCTTTTCTGCTAATCAAAAGTACTGACACTTCACCCTGTGAGCCCTGATTCCATTATGCCACTGCCTGGGCTCAGAATATTTGGGCTGTTAAATTTCTTACTCTGGGACTACTCCACAAACCCTGCTGACTGCCTCTGCACAAAAACCTAGGTGGATAATGTCTCCACTATTATTTCAGAGAAACTGGCAAGCCACCACAAACCAGGACTCCTTGCTCTGTCATCCTAGGCAGGGCCATTTCTTACCATACTTCACCCTATACGCACCACCCAAAATTGAATGTAAACCTAAACACAACCTGTTGTTGAAGTCCATAGATTTCCAAGCATGTGATTAATGGATATATATTCACAAAAATATATCTTTGAACAATGTGCATAAAAACATACACAAATATATCCTTTAATCAGTAGGGGGGGAACTGCATACATTTAAAAGATGTGCACAGTGGCTACGTATGTCTGGAAAAAAGTACATAGATATGTATGAATTTTTGTGCAAGAAGAAGAAAGCAAAGCTTATGATCTGGTGCAGGTGTCATTGGAATGAGCTAGAATGGAAATGTAGTACTTGGAGAACTAGAGAAACTTATGTTTTGTTGATTTGCACATCCCTCTTCCTAGAACTTAATTTTTGCTTTACTTCACTGCCTCACTTTCTCAAGATGGATGTTATCCTGATGTCCTTCACACCACCCCAAATCATGGTGTGCTTTCATGAGGATTATGGCTTGTTCTTCATTTAGGGATGAGTCAACTGAATTGAGAGGTACAAGCTGCTGTCAGGAGAAGCATGAAGGTACTCACACTCCAGACAAACTCAACCGACTTTAGATAAGGGTTGTAACTCAATGGAAGAGCCTGTGCTTTGTATGCAAAAGGTCCCAGGTTCAGCACCTGCCAACTTCTCCAAACAGGAGTCTCCTCTCTGAAACCCTGGGGTGGCGGACATCTCTAATTAGTGCCAAGCTTTGCATTGCTACAATCTAAAGCCAAGGAAGGGATGGTCCAAGGGACACAAGGATAAGGCTGCCCTTCCCTAATAGCTTCACATATTGTGTTGAAACACATTGGGGAGCATTACTTCATTGGACAGACTCCACAATTAAATATTAGGGAGTCTGTGTAACCTCAAATTTAGAAAATCTTGGCCCCTTTTATTCATGACAAATTGTGGGGAAAAGTCCAAAGACATTTACAAAATTGGAAACAGTTGCAAATATTCTAGGCTGGGCATATATCTGTTTAAAACAAATGTGTTGCCATGATTACACTTCCTATTTTTGAATACTTCATTACAGGTGAACACATTGCTGAATGGCAAAAAACTGATGGTACATTGCTTGTGGGGAGGGAAAGAATCTAGAGTAGCAGCCAGGCCACTAATCAGCCATATAATTTAGGGGGCATAGCATTCCTCTGTCTTACACAGCATGCATGATGACTTTAAACTGTGGTTTATATTGAATAAGGGTCATAGAATATTGTAAGTTAACATCCTACATAAAGAGATGCTCTTTGGCATTTCGATAGAAAGCATTTCAACATAATAAGGGAAAATTCCTGTGTTATGAATGCGCTTAAATATAGCAAACATCTAACAGTAAACTAAGTCCTCTTTTTCCTTTTTCGCCATCAACTTCAATACATTATAATGAACAGATAAATATAGATATGTTTTGGTAATAAGAAAATTTGGGAAAATGATTTCATTGATATTAGGAAATGGCACAGAAAAGGGCCAGTCAAGAATTACAGGGAAATTAATGATCAATCAGGCAAAATCATATTCTGCTTTTCCAATACGTACAAGTAAGCCATATAATTATAAATAATGTATTTATGACATAATTGCAAATTTAGGGCACGATGCTATGCATATTTAGACAGAAAAAGTCCTATGACTCCCAGCATGACCTAGCCAGCCATGCTGAGAATGCTAGGTCTTTCTGTCTAAATATGCCTAAGACTGTGTTCTTAATAGCTAAATGTGGTTTCTTCAGGGACTGTTCTGAATTTGAGATAATAATTACAGGCAATTTATCCAGGGCAACTGTAATCTAAATCTAAAGAATACTGACTAAACAAGATGCTTGGAAAACTCATATCAAGATATCAAGTATGAGAGTGGACCAGGATATGGGGGAATCCAAGTTCTACTCTCCACTTAGCCATGAACCTCAGTGGGTAACTTTGGGCAATCACTGTCTCTGAGCCCAGCTTTCCTCATAGGATTCTTGAAAGGGTAAAATGGAGAGAAGATGGATTATGTAAATTGCCTTGGGTTCTTTGCAAGGAAAAATGTGGGATATACATATAATTAGCTAGGCTATTGGAAAAATGTCAGCACAGCTTGAATTAATGACTGGTGGCTTGGCTCACAGGAAGTGTCTACTTGGTCGTAAGATTTTTTGAAGGCCCAGCTACATTTTCAGCAAAAAGAGCTCCAATATTGGAACTGTGACTTTGTGTTTAGTGCCCTCCCCACCAATCTGCAGCTGGCAGAGTAAGAACCATGCTGGTTGCATCTCCAAGGTCATACGAAGAGGTAACAAGGGTCTGGGGGATCAACATTGTTGCACTCGCTCTGTTTCCACCTACAGAAGGTCATGCATGAGGGCAACCAAACCCATTCCCATCCTGAAACCCAAATGAAAGAGGACAAAGTAATCTGTGTCCTCCAAGAGCATCTTCAACTACACTGCCACCAAGTGGTGCATCTCAAGCATCTGGCTCGAAAATGACTGTTAGCGACCAAGCTGCTGTTGATAGAAATTTCTGGATCTAGGGAGGGTATTCAGAGGAGTGGCTGCACCATTGCCTCCTTCAAGGCAGTGGCTGCCATTCTCTTGCACAAAGGCACATTCCTCACTCCTTGGAACTACACAGCCAGCTTCCACTTAGCTAGCTTGAATAAGACAAGCTGGGATGCTTGCCAAGTTTCAGGTGTCTAGGTTTCACTGTGCTATGGCACTGTCAGGCATCTGTTTGTATATATTGAATTATTATCACTGATAGACATAACATACATCTCACCATAGTGGATAAGACTGTGACCAGGTGACCTTTGTGCCCACTCAGTCTCCTGTTTTAGGTATTATCTCTTGATGAACAACTTCAAGACCCCTGCCAAAACACACACACACACACACACACACACACACACATATGGGGGCGGGGGACAGGGACAGCATCTCTCCACTCACACCATATATGTACCTTCATTTAATTATTGATTTTAATATGCACACATACCATGATTCACCAATGTACTGCACAACTTTACAGTAATAATATAATGCAATAATGCATGATGCATTCAGATAGATGGGTCATTGTTGTTGCAGTTGTTCATTTTTCTGTCCATTTTTTCCCTTAATTATCCCACATCCTTTCATACTGTTCTTTTTTTCTTTCCTAATGTCTGTGACTTTTTCCAATTTTAGCATCATCTGTGAATGTCATTAACAAGCTTGACTCCTCCATGAAGATTATTAATGAAGACATTAAATAAGGTTTGTGGGAAGGGCCCAAATGTTCTATCACTTAATCTGTGCCGTGTTTAGCTAGACACCTGCTCCCAGCTTAGACCACTTCCAATTTTTCATTCTTTTTCAAATACAATCCTCATGCCATTTCCCAGTTGACATGACAATGGTCTTATGCAAATGAAAGAAAGAATTATTTCTCCAGCTGCAAACAGAAGTGCCTTTTTGATCAGAAATACCGAAAACATTGTCCCAAAATGCTGAGTATTTATGCAGGGATGGAAACATTAAGACAAAATTGACCCACAAAAAATATCTATGCTGCCTGTGGCTAAGAGGAGAAATGTGTGAAAATGTATATGGCTATGTTTTATTTATAAGCCTGATTTTTATTCCTGAATTTCAGTTTAACGTTTGGGAATCACTTGGTAGATTGTAGGCTACTTAGGAAAGAACAAGGGTGGCTCTGCAACAAAATGTTGCAGTGCACCGCTGTGCTGTATGATGAGGCAGAAGACTTACATGAAGAACAAAATGACTAAATTTGGGTCTTCCACCTCTGGTATAGTTACTGCTATAATAAGAATCAAAGTATACCTAGGGCAACAAGATTATAACAACACTGGTCTACACATTTTGAGAAATTATCACCCTCTGAGATAAAATGAACTAATTCTTACATAGTCTGATTAGATGAATTGGAAAACAGGTGATACAGGTGCTGGTTGGCTAAAGTTTTCAAGATATTCCACAATAAAGATTTGTACACAGGTGAGTATATTTGCCTACAAGGGAGACAGGTGTCTGATGATCATGATGCCTTGTAACTTCTCAACAGAATATCAATAAAAAGATAAATTTATAATGATTGGTGTGGCACCATTCTCATTGCTATATCACATTTGGCAGAAAAGTTATGGAGCATAATCACACATCCCCCCCTTGTAATTTTGAATTATTTTGATGCAATTTTGACCTGAAGTTGTATCTTGGAAACTGGAGCCAATTAATACTCAGGACTTAATTTTCCTTTATTAGTGACCCAATTCTGCTAGAATTTAGCTACTTTCATTTCCAAGGGTTTCTCCTTGTAGACCAGTGTAATGATTGAGTGGTTGATTGCATTTACATTCTGTTGCATTTACATTCTGTTACACCTTAATATGGTGTAAACACAATCAGTTCAGTAACGCTTCTCCCCAGGCAAGGTGCAGGCCTACTGACAGTGTACAGCACCCTGGCAAAGGCCACCACAGCCTGCCTGGTGCGCCTTCATGCTCTCCCCAAGAGTCCAAAGAGCACCAAGTGACTGGGAAGCTGCCAGCTGTATTTGTTCATTTGTAGGATTTATGTTTGCCTCTATATCTGACAAGATTCCTGAGTGGTGAACAATGCAAATGGAGAAAAGAAAGGGTCAAATATTCAAAACCAAATCATGTTATCAAAAACCATGGCTGGTCAGTCAGGCAAGGCTTGCTTCAACAGAAATGTTGTCAGTAGATGCAAAAAAGGAATAATGCCAATATCTGCCTGACATTCCCAACACTGAAGGCCCTCTCTCAAATGGACTCCACACAGACCACAGGACCAAGCAGAACCACCTGCAGCACCTTATCTGAGGCCCTCAGTGACTGGGTAGGCTGATAAGGGAGAAGTCCCCTCTTTTAAATATGCTGATCCCCAGTTGCTTAGGGCTTTAGACACCAAAGACACCAGGATCCTTAAACCTGGCCCAGTAGGAAATAGGCAGCCATGGCAGTTCCCTCAGCAGTCACATGTTTGAAAGAACTAGCTCCCAGCATCACTTAAGGTGCTCCATTCTGCATTAGGTGCAGCTTCCAGACCAATCCTAAGGGCAGTGCCATATAGACCATGTAGCAGTAATCACACCTTGGCATTACTAGTGCCTATACCCAAGAAATCAAGGAGAGGCTGATGCTGGATAGCAGAAAAAGCTAGTCAGAGCTGGTCACTGCAAGCTGCTGAAGCTGCTTGGGCTCCCAGTAGCAGAGACTGATCCAGGAGCATTCCCAGTCCATTTCCAACAGTACCCTTGCCATAGCTGCATTTTGCAGCACAGTGGAAAATTTAAGTTGTGGCTTTCCCAGACCCAAGGAGGATGCCTTCAAAGTGAAAGCGGTCCTCTGGCAGACCACCACCCTAAGAACATATGGCCACCCTAAGAGAAGAAGACAGGTAAAGAGAATGCTTAAATGTTCCCGGGCTGTGAGTACCAGCACATAAGCAGCAGGGACCCTCAAGTGGAACACCAGGATCATGGGAGTAGAAGATGGACCAAGGCTTACTCACTTGTCAAGATATACTTGGATCGGAGCTAAAGCCTGAGTCAGACTCAAGCAGAAGTTAGATAGCAACAAAGGTGTGGCAAGACCAGAGACAAAGCAAAGTGGAACAGGCAGCAGCCAAGTCAGGAACACAAAGCAGCTCCCACAAAGATTCATGTTGCCATGGCAAATCTAAGCAGCTCTGAGAAGACTTTTATAGAGCTTTTTGTGGATCCCAACTGATCTGCATGATTGCATTGACCCTAAACCTGCAAGCCTCTACAGGGCTAACGCTAATCCTAGAAGTAGTTGCCAGATGAACGAGGCTGCCTTCTCAAACAGGCCACCAGGGGGAGTGGCATCACCCTGCACTAACCCACTGGTCACTGAATCGCCCCCATCCTGGTTCCCTAAAGCAGCTTTTCCTGGTAAACATGATCTTGAAATGACTTCTTCTGGAAAAAGATGAGTAGGGAGAAGTTTCAGGTGAATGAGGGCTAAGCTGCTAGCTGAAGCACTCACTTCTCCCTGCCCTGGTGCAAAACTAGGGTGGGCATGCATTCAACTTCACAAAAGCAGTCCATATTTAAAGGACTTCTCCTCTATCTGAAGGGCTGTACCATCCAAGGCCAACTTGAACGTAAAGAAGTAGAAGAAGGAAGGTGCAGCAGCAGCCTTGAACTTGCTTGCCCACTGTGGGCACCGCAGAGAAGACTGTGCAGCTGCCCGTAAATCACCAAAAATCATCAAGCAATTCACACAAATCATCCCAGGCTTCTACTCTGTGGTGAGGTGTAAGTTGTTACATTTAAGCTAAAGTAATAGCTTCCTGACATGCAGCTATACATGCAAATTGGCATATGCTTATGCAAATCTGCAGTCTCCTTTTTTTTTTTTTTTTTTGGTGATATGTATATGGAACCAAGGGCATTTTGCTAAGGAAATGTGGCTGTTTGGGGCTTTATGGCTTGTGGCTGCACTGTAAGGGGTAGCACTGATATGAGGACTAAAACCTGGTCCTTGCCAGCCCTGCCTAGTTCACAGCTTTAGGGATGAGGACCGGGGTTGGCTCCTTCTCAACTGTATTCCAGGTTACACCTCACCGCCTTTGTCCCATCCTTCCAAACATCAAATATAAAGTCAAATCCTCTCTGTGTCATGCTGCCTATTCATCTGCATAGCCCTGCCCCGGTCCTATTTTCTTTCAGTGATACTAGAAAGTCACCATGTTTAAAATTGGCTGTTGAGGATGATATTACATTTATACCTCACATTTCTTCCTTTTGTCAGGAAGCTAAAGTATTTACAAGAGTCTCGCCCCCTTTATTTTATCCTCACAACAACAACCCTGCAAGGTAGGTTAGCCTGAGAGTTCAGGATAAGCCGAGAACTACTAGTTACACCAAGAACTATTTGTGATGTTTCTACACTATTGCTCCCTGTTTCAGAATCAGAGAAGCAATTTCCACACATACAGGTTTGTGAGACACTTTTAGCCATTCATTACCTTACTTTTTGACAACTCCTTAAGATTTAGAGTGAGGGTTGCTTCCTCAGGGTTACCTTGCACGTTATTTTAAACACAGAGGTGCACTCTTGGGAGCCTGTGCCTAAGATGTGAGAAAATGTAATGCTGGAAAGCTAATAAATGTGCCTATTTGTGGGGAAATTTTAGATATGCTGGGTAAGCTTCCAGAAACAGCTTATGGAGCTCCAGAAACCATATTCTGAAACAAGCATTCAGAGTTTGACAGATCCTAGATATCTGGTCTTTGGGGTGCCTAACAGTTTGATACTGGTGACATCTACAAATCTGAAAGATTATTTTCAGCTCTGTACAATATACTATTTCAGATGGCAAGTTCTGACTGTGTTCCAAGAAATAGCCTGGGTTGCAAAGCTCTGCTAAGGATCAGATCTTGAGCAGCAATTAGGTGAAACAAGTTTTTCAGAAATTCAAGGCAGAAAGAAATTTGCACTATGGAAAGGACCAAGCGGTACTGAGGCTGCAAGCCACATAAGATTGTCTGCTCCTTGCTCCAACACAGATCAGAGCAAGACAGGGGCTTAAATACGAAGTTACTGTCCTTTAGGATGGTTAGTTTCTCCTCTATCACTACTGAGACTTTGCCCCTTAAAGGGGCTTGTTCTGTTTTAGCAGGCTGTGTTGATTTGGGGGAGGTTCTGGCAAGCTAGTTTCTTCATGGTCTGGGTTCTCAGCATGTGAGGATAACCATTTTTCTCTTTCATAGTTGCTTATGATTTTTGTATCTCCCCTTTTTCCTGTAAGAAACCCAAGGCAACTAGCGTGATCTTGCTTGTCTCCATTTTACCCTCACAACAAAACCCTGTGAAGTAGGTTAGGCTGAGAGTGAGTGACCGGCCCAAAATCATCCCATGAGCTTCACGGCAGAGGGGGCACTAGAGCCTGGCTCCCTCAAATCCCATTCTAGCACACAGCAACACACTGGCCAAGTCTTTTCCTGTCGACTTTGGATCCTCCTTGGAGGACACAGGACTAAAATCCTGTGAGGCTGATGGTCTGAGGGACTGGTCTGTGACACACAGGGGCAGGCATTTGAGTGTTGATGTTGGTAATTCCTATTTCCCCCCAATCCAAGAGGTGTGCATATGCTCCTTGTCCAGAATTACATGTTTGTGTGATTTAAAATGCAATCCCTAAGAGGGCAAACGTTTTTCACAGAAGCCTCATAAGGAGTAGGTTTCCTGCTGAAGTTCGTGAAAGAAAAAACACTATTTGGATTTAATACATTTTTTTCAGTAAACCCATACTTATTCCAGAAATTCTGATGCTTATATCTGAATGGAGCATCCTTTCACATACTTGTCCTATGTTCACCCAGAACCAGGAAATCTTCATGTTCAAATGTATAAGCAAGAATTGTGTGGTCTCACAATATCTGTATTCTCAGATTATGTTTGCCCTTTTGCACCAAATGTGTATGGTTTTGAATAATGCAGGGCTGGGCACTCTTGTTTCCTCCAGTTTTTTCTGACTATAACTCCCAGAATTCCTGACTACTGGCCATGCTGGGTGGTGCAGATGGGAGTTATAATCCAAAATTCCTGGAGGACACTAAGTTGCCTACTTCTGTTCTAATTTGCAGGCTGAGGTGCTATGTTCACTCTTCTGGGGCGGGGGGGGGGGGGCATTGGCCAAAACCTTGATAATCAATGTGCAATTGAGCAGCCTGCTACTGATATCCTTTTTCCTACTTTTTCTTTTATAGCAATTGGTGCCCTATGGCAAAGCAAAAAACAAAACAAAACAAAACAAAAACAACCAGACCCCAAGCTTTTGACAGGATTTTGATTTTTGCAGAAGATTCTGCAAGAATAGACAAGGGTGCCAATGAAGAGGATGTTTCACTACATTGCCTCTGAAAAAATGCCATAAACCAGCCCTCCAAAAGTTGTGACATGGGCAAACACATTCACCAGGGGGCAAATTTATCAAATTGCAACTCAGCCATGAATCACTAGATGAGTTTGGACCCATCACTGGCTGCATTCAGACATAATAAGGCATACTCAAGGGTTCAATATGGGTTGAGTGTTGATTGCACTGGAATGTGGGATATTATGGTCTGAACCCACACTACTATCCACAAGCAACGCATTAAGAGAACCCATGGTTTGCTGCTTGGATGTCAATTGTGGGTGAAGTCCCAGAACCTACCAAGTTATTTGGCTAGAGCAACACAAAGATTTGCCACTCTGGACAAGACTGCTAAGCAGGACTTTGCAGCCGTCAGTCATTTTCCTGCCACTGTGCAACACCACCCCAACCCTGCAGAAATCAGCAAGAAAAAAGAGACTTAACTCCCCTCCCCCATATTTTATCCTACTGAACAAAGTGAGAAGAAAAGCATTCTCATTCAGCTTGAGGTACAAATCTGTATTTTGCCCATGAGCAGGCAGAGGTACCCTTACCTTCTGTGTGACCCTGCACAGGAATAATGATTAATAATTATGAATTCATTACCAACTGCTGCGTGATGCAGAGTTGTGCAAACACTGCAGACATTATTTGAGTAGAGTTAATAAGCACCATCGTATACCCACAGTGCTGCAGTTAGCCCTGGGTGTGTGCAGAAGAGAAGCAGTTTTAAAGTTGCAAGGATTTACACATCCACCTTCTGCTACATTCTTCTCCTGACCCCTTCTTTCCATGGAAACCATCTGAACAACAACAAGAAGTCTATTTTTCTGGCCTGCACTGGACACATCAAGAAAACTATAGAGCAACTTTATAGAGCAAGTGCGTCCATGTTCAGTTTCTGCCGAGTCCCAGCAGGTCCTGATGGTTCAATTCCCAGTCGAGGCTGACTCATGTGCAGATATCATATACGCCAAGCAGCAGAGGTAGGAGCGAATGTGTATGGAGGAAAGGCCACTGTCTCCATTTCTGTCCCCCAGTGGAGGGTAGGCCTGCAGCATTTCAAAATTATTTAAAACCAAGAGACCATACAGGCAACAGCAGACGTCACGCCTCTCGTTCTTTACCTATTCCCCTTCAAATAGCAAAAGCCAGTTCAGTGGCATAGTTTAGGGCTGCAACTTCCTTCCTACACTTAATGTCACTCTTGTACTAGAAAATAAAGCAAGACCCTTATATGGGGAAAAGCCTATGCATGTGTTGCAAGTGTTTACTTAGGAAAACAACACAACTCCCCCCTTTCTTCCAAGGAGCTCAAAACTGTATACACAGTATGCATATCACAGTATGTATATCCTCACAGCAACACTATATGGCAGGTTAGGATAAGAAATACAGATAGGCCTAAGATTGTGTTCAAGCGAGCTTTGACATGGATCAAACAGTAGTCACTACTGGTGTCTGTCTGTGGCACAGCCCTGCACACGCCAAACATGGCCAGGTGAGCCTTATCCCTACTCCAGGTGCATATGACTGATGGGAGATTTCAAGGGCTGCTCAGGCTATCCTTGCTTCTCATAATTCTTGATCGTTAACCTGTGCTTGGACCAGACAGCCCTTTACACAAAGGCTATTTTCAAACAGAGGATTGTTCTTGGTAAAGTAGGACACAAGGCCATCCTACAGTGCTCATCTGGGAGGGCAAAAACATGGCAGGCAATTACAGACTGATACTACCACTTGGTGTGAGCCATGACCCACAACAGCTTTCTCTAACCTCGTGCCTCCAGACATGTTGGAATACAACTCCCAGCAGCTCCAGGAGCTGTTGTTCAACACATGGAGGCCCCTTCTGACTCGCTCTGTTTCTATGTTTCTACATCTGGAGGGCACCAGGGTGGGGAGGCTAGCCCACCGTTAAGACCTACAGTATGATAACCTGCACTTCTTGGAACCATGGCAGGGTGCCAGTGTGATAAATAATCAACTAGTCATCTTGCCTGAGTGTAATTTTTCTTGGTAGAATGGCAGGGTACACATCAAATCGATCAATGAAAATAAATTTTAACTACTTTCTTAACCTAAAAGAATTAAGCTGACATTTTTCAATCAATGATACCAGCATGTCTTTAAGGACTCAGAATCAATCCTGAAAAATGATGGTTCCTCATGAAGCCCTTGGGAGGTGTTTCCCAATGCAGTGTGATTAGGACATACCTAATGAGGTAAGGGGAGAGTTGGCAAGGAGGAGGGGGCATCCTCTTGCATTGCACCCTGGCTGTGGAATTTGATTCTGCTGGAGATCAGGCAGGCATCAACTCTGGATTCCTTCAGATGCCAGCTGAAGGCCTTTTTGTTCCACTCCTCTTTTGACATTTTTGTTTAAATTTGCTGCTGCTGCTACCATTTTAACTGTAAATTTTATGGTTTTCTGTTTTGGTTGTTTGTGAAGCTGTTTTGTTAGAGTATTGTTTATATCCCATCTCTGTTTATTCACTTTGGTTAATTATCTACTTTATATATTTAATTTATGTTTTATTATTATCAGTTGTTTTATAATTATTAACTTTATTGACATTATTGTCTTACTGCATTTTATTTTTTGATTGTGTATAAGCCGCCCAGAGAGCCTATGGCTAATGGGGTGGCATACAAATCAAGTAAATAAATAAACAAACAAATAAATACCAAAGTCTGATTGACTCATGTATTCCTATCTGTTCTTATGCTTCATCAAGCCAGGATACATATAATTCTGACTGGATTAGATATGCCTGCTAACATTTCAGGTTGCTTCACATACATCCCTATGTTGATCGTAAATATTTGATAAGTATTCCTGCTGTGAGCTTTCTGAAAAGAATGTGGATATTAATACTTGTGTAGCAGAATTTCTCATGGATTTAAAACATCTCCTTGCTACACACCTGTTTTATGCACATTAAGCATTTTGTGACTGTGTTTCTGAAGGACTGACTTTCTCTCTTCCACCTTGTATCTGACTACTTGTGTAATATTCCTGTCCCACTATGTAATATGGGAAAGTGTGGGAAAGGGGATGGTACTTTTTGTTATTTCTTATCCTATTTATTAAATTCATTCCCTACTGTTCCACTGCAAGATAAAATGCAGAATTTGAATCAAACCTAAAACAAATCAGTTAAAAACAAAGTAAATCAAGCTGAGAAATCATCTCAAAAGCTGCAAGCTTCTTGTGAAGAAGAATGTCCTGGCAGAACATCAAGGATGGAGCTAGCCTCATTCTGACAGAGAATTTCAGAGTCTGGAAGCAACCATGGAGAAGGCACTCTTTCATTTCCCATTATATGCCTCCGATGATGGTGAGACCGAGAGAAGGTCCTCTTCTGAGGAAAGCAATATTGCAAGCAACCATTGTCCTGTTATTTAGGCCTTTATAAATTATATCCAACATTCTGAACTGTGCCCAAAAATGAACCAGTAAGAAGGGGGAAGTGGTGGTAGGGATTGGCCATTAAAAAGCAAAAGCAAAAGGCCCTTGTATATTGGCTATTCTTGTTCGTGTATGTCTACATTTGTTTTCATGAAATTTCTATGTAATATTGGGATTTACAAAGTTCATTTTGAATCCTTATCCTGTCTTACAAAGGGACATGGACACAGACACGGACACACACGCACGCACACACAAGAAATTATTCATCGAATAGAGTTTTTCATTCAATTGTGGTCTCACTGTACTATGGAAAGTCCATCCTACTCCAATATTTTCCATTTTCTTGTTTCTAACTATGTCACGTCAAATGCTTTACTGGAGATGAGCTGTAATATATGATTAGTTTTCTCACTGCCTTGCTCAAAAGAGGAAACAAGGTTTCTCTGACATAAAAAACAAAACAAAAACCCATCACATTAGCTTATTAGCAATTGCACAATATGATCATGGCCCTTACAAGCTGACTCTTCTATGATTTATTCCTAGACCTTGTCTAAGAATCAAGTTAGGGTAACAGGTCTGTATCTTCCAAGATCTTTCTCTATGATCTCAGTCCTCCCTTTGTCATTCAAAGACAGGAATTTGCTTTGACTTCCCTGAAATCTTGAAATCTTTGAAAAATTCTCTGAGGATGTCTTTTGCCATTCCTTTCATTTCATAGGAATGCAGTTTACCAGGCAGGCCAATTAGATTCTGGTTTTAACTTTTTGCAATTCTTTTTGCAAATTCTTCTAAGAAGCTGTGGATAGTATATGAGATTTATCCCAATTTTACCCTCACAGCATTTTTTGGTAGTAATTCAGGCCAAGAGAAAATGACTGGTCATGATCATCCACAGAATGGATGAACTTGGGTCTTTTTGTTTTAAGTCTGGATCTCTAGCTACTGCAACATCACGTTGGCTATCATGGATGGCCCTCCAAAAATTGTGAGACTTCTAGTTTTATGAGGATGCTAAGAGTTTATTCTCAGTATCTTATCAACACTACAATTAATTGAAAACAAGAAATGTACCTGCTCTGGATTTTATTCCATCTTGGATGGGGAGAGAATTATTGCAATGTCCTTTAAAAACCCATTTCCCACTGACCAATAGAATCCTTTCTCTTTTGATTAGTGCATATTTTGTATGACTACTCACAGTTTATTTTTTATTTTACCTTTCTGTGTTAACCTTGTTACTTCTGCTAGTAGACTTCTCATGAATAGGATGAACCACAGGAAGCCCACCTGTCCATTTCATTCATCCATTACATGAATATCCACCTTTGCTCCTCTTGCAAGGACCACCCCCTCCATAATATCCTCAGGACAACTCTATGAGGTGGGCTAGACTGAGGATCAATGACTAGCCCAAAGTCACTCAGTGAGCCTCATGAGTGAGCAGGGACCAGAACCTGAAATTCTTGCATCTCAGTCCAACACTCTAACCACTGCATCACACTGGTTCTACTTTCCCTTCTAGCCCAGTAGTGCTTACTTTGACTGTTGGCAACTTGGCACATGATCAAGTAAGGCATCTTTCATATCACTTGACTTTTAACTTGAGGTCTAACTGGGACCCTCTGGATGCAACACTTATGTGCCCCACTGACTCCTTTAAGGAGCAAAATGGTTGGGAAAGCAGTTGGGAGCCCATAGAAGATACGGGTGAGCTATCCAGAGGAAATGGTCATCAATGACTGACTGAGCAAGACCTCCTACATGCACCACTGTAACAGAGAATTAAACCTAAACAATCAGTATAATTCTTCCACGTGCCACCAGCTGGAAAGAAAACAAGGGCATGAAATTTGCAGTTTTTTGCTCAAAGCACTAATTTGCGGCTGCAACACCATTTTCCATACACATACCAAAAGCTTGTAAATTAGACTTCCAGAGAGAATGTTTACATTTGGCATTTAGTTCAACTGACTAGGCCTGGGGCTTTGCCACAGGATTCTCTGATGCAATCCAACCTAATGGAAGAACATAAATCATAGTATTGGGCTCTTACAATGCTGGGGTTTTTTAAAGCAGAGGTTTAAAACACCCTCATACAGCGAAGATTTCAAAGTAGACCTGTAGGATGGAACATTAGTACCCATTAATGGGAAATGCAAAGGATCCTTCCACTTTGTTTTGTCTTTTAAATCTATACCTAACATTATAGTCCCAAGGAGAAGAGAGAACAATGATCACACATTTCCAGCATGATACTAAAAGGACCTTTGTGTCACATATTTATAAAACACACATAGAGGAAAAAACAAAAAAGGCTCCAATGACAGGTCAATGTGAGGTTGCCATAAGTTGTAGTCCCTAGTTTAGTCCTGCAAATAATCCTTCAAATGGTATGAACAATGCACTTAGGGCAAGCTGCCATTTATGCTCCTCATTGCTTACAACCTATAGGAACATAGGAAGCTGCTTTAGTATAAGCCTGATGATTGGGCCATCTATTCCCACATTGCCTACACTCACCTGGAGTGACTTTCTAGGCTTTCGGATGTGTGTTTTTCCCAGTCCTACATGGAGGTACCTGGACGGAACCCAGGACCCATCTGCAGGCAACACCCTGCATTCTGATGCAGTGCATGTGTTCTTCCTCCTACTTGGGTGGATTATCAAAAGTGAGTCGCTAAGCATGACTATCACTGTAACAGTGTGACAAAGATAGAGGAAGGGAGTGGTAATAGCAGTAGCAACAGGAAAGGTAGCCTTGTGGTGGAGTACCCTTATTTTCTTATTCTATTTTGTTATCACTTCTGTCTCTTCCTATGTCACCACTTTCATCAGTACAGCCAATAAAAGCCCTTGATATGGAAACTGCCTAGAAATCTAGCAAGCTATCCATGGCTATTAGTTGTGATGCTTATAAATTACCTCTTGTAACAGAGACAATATAAGTCTCAGTACCAGTTGCTGGAAAGCATGGGTGATAAGGTGCTCTGGTCTTCCTGTTAACACCTGGCCACTGTGTAAACAGAGAGCTGGATTAGAGAGGCCTTGCTCTGATTCAGCATGGCTCTTCTTAAAGTCTTAAGTCTACTTGCAAGGCTATAAGTTTTACTGCTTTCACTGCAGTGGATGGATTTCAAAAACCTTTCAATTCAGAAAGTAAAATGCAACAGCTTTCTAGTACCCTCAGTTAACACACACATGTGCACAACATAGTTACTTCTGCCTCTTGTAGAGGGTGGTGGGAAAGAGCAACATTCTCTAAAGCAATAGCCAATACGAGATACTTCTCATGGAGACTCCTCATCTGCAGGTAATCAAGAGCCCAGAACTGAGTCATATCCTAACCTAAGGTGGATGAACCACCAGCAGCCATTCCAAATGAGGCCATACCATACATTTATATGAGACATTCTGATATTTGCAGTTTTATTTTCACTCCCTTTTCAAATAATCTGCTGGATGTGGAAATTATGTATGTATAAATGGTTGATGTTTTCACTGAACTGTTTGTTATAAGCCCTAGTTCTCATTCCTTATAATTCACTACCTTCACTTCAGTGACTATAATTCACTTCAGTGTAGATGTGCAGGCATGATTTCAGATTTTTTTTTTGGCCAAAGTATAGCACTTTAATTTTTGTGCACTGGCAATTTTTTAATTGCCAGTTTTGACCCATCCTTTCAGAATCTTCACCATCTGCTTGGAGTTTCAACACCCTGAATAAACTGGTGATATCTCTGAACCTGACCTCTTTATTCTTCCCTTCTGATTATAAATCATATATAATAACTGAATTAGCATTAGTCTCCATACTGATTCTCAAAGGATGTCACTTTAATTTCCTATTGTTAGGATAATTGTTTACGCATATTCTCTGCTTCCTCTACATTAGCCAGTTACTCATCCTTAAGAAGGTGAGAGATTTTGTCCAAAATTTAGAATGGCAAAACTATATGTCTACCAGATCATCCTGTCTACTTGGTAACATTCTTAATACACACCAAAATGTTGGTGGGGAAATGCTCCTCTCCTGATTCTTCCTAGATACCAGATGAATTGATGGATTTCCCCATCCCACTCTGTGTAAAAGACAGCATAACTGAAGCATGCAAGACGTGTGTGGGAATGCCTCCAGGAAGGGGCTTTGAGAAACAAGGAAGGCAGGTAGACTTACTAGGCACACGGTTGATGGCTTTGAGAGGCCTCAAGACACGCACAGTGCGGATTGCAGACAAGTTAATATTTTGGAGGTCCAGAGAATATTCCACCATCCTGCAAAAGGAGAGATGGGAAAGATACAGAAAAATGAGAGATTCGCTTGAAACCAGCAAAGGAACTGAGGGACGGAGGAGCTGATGTGGTTCAACGGAGGCAGAATGCCACAAATTCCCTTCAGTCTGTCATTTCTTCCTCATCAGTTTGCCTTGAGACCTTGCTGGTAGGGAAGCATTGGAAAGGAAGAAGTGCCGCATGCATGTTAATAATGTGGGAAGCTGCCTCCCCACCCCCACCAAGGCTGGAGAGACCAAGCGGAGGACTGACATTTCGCACTGCATATCGGAGGCTGCATCTCTGTGAAGGGATTTTGGTGACAGCATCAGGCTGCTGATCAGAGCACAGACCTGCTCTGGGGACCCTTAGAACTGAGCATGAGTACCCCACATATTTCACCAGACAGGTGCCCAAATCCCAGGGCAAAAGAAAAGCCTTACCTCAACCCCTCCCCATAATCCATGCCCTTTGGAATAAAGATGAGCTAAAAGAAAAGTTCTGAAAAGTCATCTGCAAGTAGCCAAGAGACTCTGCTGAACCTCCTTACTCTCCTGGCATTTCCCTGTTTTGACTTGTCACAAGGGATAAGAGCTTTGCTGGAACCAAATAGCAGAGAGTTATAGAAGAGTGCTTTCCGTGCCCTTGGGAGAAAAAGAAAGGCAGAGCAAGGGATCCAACTATATTGCAAGGGAGCTTTTGAACTACACAGCCTTTCCTAGAAACCCAGGGAAAGGTGAGCTGGACACTGCATGCAGTGGCCTCAAAAAATTTCCCGATACAGCAGTGGCTGCTCTTGCATTGTGTGTATGGAAGCATATGCAGTTCACTGCCTCAGAGGTATGTCTGAACATCGAAAGGAGTGAACATTGTGCTGGTAACATAAAGATTGGCAGTCAGTGTCTTGGGGATAAAATTGGGTCCCAAAAAGTTCTGGATCTCAAGGGACTGGTTTTAGCATTCGCCTTTGAAAAAGACTAAATTTCGACTGGTTCCAAATACAAGCAGTTTGTTTGCTGTGAGATATGCAGCCTGTATTACTGCCGTGTTATTCCTGCTTCTCTGTTTGCCTGTTTCTTCCCAGGCTTACTTCAAAGTACTGGTCCTAACTTTGAAATCCCTAAGCCAGCCTTCCACTCCTGGAGTCCTCCTGTAATCCCTGAAAATTTGCCATGCTGGTTGGGGCTAATGGAAGTTGGCGCAAAATGAATGAAGAGCATCAAGTTGGGGGAGTCTACATCTCAAAAACAGCTCTTCATACAAACCCATCTGGAATCTTCATCCAACAGACTGCTCATTGCCCCATGTGATCCAAAGCATGATGGGTAGGAACATTTCTTGTTTTGTCTAAGGTGATGAGAGGCCAGTCTGTGCCCTTCACTACACTTTCAATGAACAGCGAAAGCATTATTTCTGAACTGGGTTGCCTCACAAGCCTAGGGAGCATGAGCATGCTAGGGACCTGTGGCCTAGCTTGGCACTTACCTAATGTTGCATGTGCAGCTTTTAAAGATCATTTGACACTTCTGCTGGTGCAGCATGCAACTGCCTGAGTATCGGAGGGGAGGCAAGCCACTGATTCACATGATAACCATGTGTGAAGCTGCATTGGTTGCCAGTGCATTCCTGGGCCCAATTTTAACCTTGAAAGCCAAATAACTTCATCTGCACCAACCTGCCCACACTTTAAGATCAAAGACCAAAGCCCTTCTTCTTTGCCCACCTCTGAGAGCAGTCACGGTGGAAACTACAAGGGTGAAGACCTTTTCTGCTGTGGCCCCATGTCCCTGAAATGTATTACCAACTGATGTGTATCAAGCCCCATCACTACAGCCCCTCACAGAAGCCCTCTAGCCTCATTTATTTTATGACTTTTTCTTGAGTTGTATTTTTACAGGAATGCTTATACTTTTTACTGCTTGCTTGCTTGCTTTTGTATTTTGGGGGTGCGGTTTATCAACACTGGCACAGGTTAGCAATTGAACTGTTTGCTTCTATTTACATTTCCCTTGGTTCTTGCAAAGGACTAAAGAGCTACATAAAAACTCTGAAGGAGTATTTGTTGCTGTTCATTTGAGAAGGGGTATTGGAATAGCCTTTATCCATACATTAGTTTTTACAGAGGTATATGAGTGGCCATAGCCATCACTGATGGCTGTTCAGCCCTTGCTCAAATGAAAAGATACAAATGGTATCTGTTAAAAAAATGAGCATGGTCAGTGTTGTGGGATTATGAGTGTTGTTGTCCAAAACATCTGGACAACAGATAGAGGCTCTTGGAGTCTGATCCGCTTCTGTTCTTTTAAATCAGGAAGCAGCAGCAGGGCAGGCTCAAAGAGCATTTGCAGATATGGACCCTCCTGTTATCGATGTAAATGTCTGATCATTGTTAATGCAGAAGACAAAAAGGAAGAGAGGCTTCCACTGTGCATTCTGGCCCATGTAGGCTCATGGCGGTTGTTTTTTCACTCAGATCAAAAATCAAATGAAGGAAATGTCGCTTGAAGCATCCTATGGGACACCTTATCCAATGGTACTTTGAATTAAGTCACTGGGTTCAAGCAAGGGTGCTCATAAGATAGCAGCCTGAGAGTGACTTTTGATGTTGCAAAGAAGGCCCAAGAGAAGGCGAGTTAGACTTCTGCATCTCTCTTGCGGAGGTTTGACTCCAGGGCTGGTCTCCCTCACTGATGGTTCGCAAGATAATCTCTGCTGTCTCTGAGAAAGTCAAAGTCTCACTCCAGGTACACATGTCTATGGCAGGCTTGCCCTGTGGCACCCCAATTAAGGAAAACACAGAGAAAGTGAAAGCCTGGACTTTTCTACAGTAGGCATTTCCCTGTATAATCATTCTAGCAGAGCAGCTCCACAGAACGGCAGAGTGTGCACGGCCGAGGAGGATGGGCCTGGCAGTGGTGAAGAGCTGGCATAGCTTTTTCAACACTGCAGCTGGAGAGCTGTTAAAGGGAACTGTTTTTGTTACTGTTTTAAAGAGCTGAATATGGGTCGCTGATTTATTTTTCAGGACACTGTCAATACACAAATAGGCACATTTCAGTGTACATTCCTTTGGAATCCCTGTCACTGAATGCCAAGGAAATGCTTGGAGGGCCCTTCTCACCCCCATGGTCTCCAGCTGCTCCTGCTCTTAACCCCTTTTCCAAGCATTGCTACCACTTGCTTGCTTCACAAGAGAGAACCAGTAAACAAGGAGGCACTGGCACCATCTATGGTCTTCGGGCCAGAGTGAGAGGCATAGGAGCAAGCTGGTTGCAGTGGTGAAGAGGAGAAGTGGCGCTTGCTAGTGAGTGTGGGTGCTTGGCAGGTATCCAACCATGCCTGCCCTAGATGCTGGTCCTGGATGAGTGGCAAGAGCCAGAAGGACTATTGCCTTCCATGCCTCACTGATGAGCAGCTCAGAAGCATCATGTTACCTGCTGTGGGCAACAGGATGGACCTCTACTCTGAACCAGCACGTGTGTTTGTGTTCATCTTTATGGCAGGCCTGTAGGCTACTGGTGGTTCCTCTTCAGAAAAGCAAGAAAAGAGGCACCATGTTGCAGAAAAAGGGAATCAAAAGCAAAAGCCAAATTTAGCCCTGTTCCTGAACATTAAGAGCAGAAGGGATAGGAGCTGATAGAATTAATTGGTATAATTAATCAATTAATTCATGAATCATATTAAAATTCAGAGCAGTCCCCTGTGGAAAAATATTCTGGGCTGATGGTACTGTCATAAACAATTTATGTCCCTCCCTTGAATCAGGCAGTGCATTCAAGATTATCTTTCCAAGCAATAAATGGTTTGTCTGTGAGAGTTAGACAACGGAACCTTTTCCCTTCATTAAATCACATCAAAATGCCACATATACTGAAATCCTGTAAGGGATATTTTAACAACTTAATGAACTGGTTCCATTTAAAGATGATGTTTGTTTTGCTCTTTGGTGGTACACATTAATGTCTGCTTACACAAAGTTGCTTTCTTCTCTTACCCTTGGCATGCTATAAGAATTAATCCAAATGTTCCATTTAACTGCTAGCTTCTCCAAGCAGGGCTGGAAAAAATACCTGTCTTCAAAATTGGAGAAAAATTATTGGGTTCAATAAAGGGCTGAATATAGACTGAGCATGCGTTGTTGAATCCTGAGTGTCTGCTGAAATAAAGGTTGTCTGAACCCACCTGTGGTAACAAGCCATGCCTATTCAACCATGAACAAACCACAAAAAGAAACCATGGTTTGTTGTTGGTTTGTGAACTGTGGTTTTTTTCACCATGGTTATTATCTCAGCTGGATTCATACAACATGATAACACATTTTTCAACAACAAAGTATGTTAAGTAACAACCCACATTTAACTCTTGACCAATAGTCTGTCTGACTTGCATATAGCAGCTTCTTATAATCATATGTTGAAAGAATTTGCTTGCAGCTCTCACTCATTCTGGTTAAATGGCAACCAAAATGCTCATGTGAATAGTGGAAGCAGTGACTCACTTTCAACCTCTGAATGTCAAATGAGGGTTGCTTTGCTCTTTTGAATGTTTCTCCTGAATTCATCAACTCAATGGATCTTTTATTTTGCATCTTGGGAAGACTCAGACTTGGTTTACACATGCATTTATGTAACTTCCTTCCTCAATTCTTGATGACTGGCTGAGAATGTGTGACTGGCACCACTCAAGTATTGATTATAGGAGGGCATATCACATCCCAGACAGACCTGTCACACCTGAGAGGGCCCAAGCACAGATGGAAAGGATCACTTGAGGTTGCATTTAACTGCAAAGCATCCCCTGTGCTGGACATGCCCACCTGCTGCCTCCAGCCTCCCTCCTCTCTAGTAGCACCCCAGCAGAGGAAGAAGTTTCTTACACAAGTTGCCACATGCCCTCTTGAGCTGCCAGAGCACCCAACCAACTCTCCTGCATGCCCAAAGCAAAGCTAGGCACTGAAGAAGCCGTGCTTCCTCTGATTCTTTGGAGATAACATTAAAGGGGGCTGGTTTGCCCTGATCCTGTGGGGTAGGGGGCCTATGTTTCAGCCTCCCAGGTTAAGATTAGGGTCCAAAGCCTACTGAAAGGTATCTGACCATAAAAAGGAAGAAAGGGCACATTCACATTGAGCACCTGGACAGCTGACAGAATAAGCAGGCACATAGATTACTTGGTCACTGTTTTCTCCTCTATGTCTACATATTATAATTCTATTTAAAATATTATAGTACTTATTTCTATATTTGCATCTATACATATAAATTGGAATATGCATGTGCTATGCAATTGTGTGTCCTCAGAGGCCTCTTTGTTGTCAATATCTCGGTGCCTTAGAGAAATACAGTGGGCAGTGACTGACCACAGGTAGCCAGCAAAAGAAAGGTGGTTGAAAGGCCTTTCAATTTCAAACAGAGGCAGTTGGCTAAGGAGAACAGCATCAGGGCAACAAGCTCTGCACCTTGACTTTCATAATGGGGGTTCAGAATGGCAAATTCAACTGGTAATATAACTGTTAAAGGGTGAAAACATCAGTCTTGTGGCACATTAA
Organism: Varanus komodoensis; assembly: GCF_004798865.1. Taxonomy (NCBI): domain Eukaryota; kingdom Metazoa; phylum Chordata; class Lepidosauria; order Squamata; family Varanidae; genus Varanus; species Varanus komodoensis. The sequence goes on along the minus strand of NW_025336481.1, from coordinate 17,359,701 downwards.
ATCTGAAAAAGCTACCTACTGTCTGTAATCCTGAGTCACCTAATTTTATTTATTTATTTATTTAAAACATTTCTATGCTGCCCTCATCGCAACAAAGCCTAGGGGCGGCTCACAACATAATTAAAAACATATAAAATAACTCTAAATACAATAAAGATTTAAAAACTCAGTAACATCTCAGCTAAAAATTTAAAATCCTATAAATACATAATAAATTAACAATTAAAATAAGTTTTAAATAAAAAGGTCTTAGCCTGGCACCGAAAAACAAGTAACGACAGCACCAGGCGGACCTTTCTGGGGAGTGCATTCCATAGGTGGGGAATATAGGCAGAGAAAACCCTCCTCCAGGTACTCCTCCTAATGGAGGCAGAAACCAGAGAATACACTCCTGTAAGTGCTGATGCCAACTGTGTCTCTATATTCATTTGGATCCAGGATCTGCCTTTCAGAAGAGACAAGGCTCTTCTCACAGAAGACCTTTTGTGAAGTCCCCTGCCTGTCTGAGTAGTATGTTCAGAGGGCCAGGGGAGCTGCCAGGCAAAAGAGGGGGCTGGTATGTCCCCTTCCACCAGCTCACTTGCTCACTGGTTCCAATCCATGCTTGGGAAATATTCACATGGGACAAACAAGGCTAGCCATACCTTCAGTGGTTCCTTTGCCTACACGGCTTTCAATCGAACACAATATATGCATCATCTGCCAACAATGCCCTTTTGCTATTTTTTGAGGACACATGGGGTGGTTTTATAAAAGTGGACACAAGGATACACATCAGATATGGTAACACTCAGAAACCTCTGTGTGTGTGCTTGTGTTGCGCACTTCAGTCTTCCAGGCCATTGTGAAGAAGAACTTCAAGTTGCCATATTCCAACTAAAAAGTTTCAAATGGAGTCTTCAACAAGAAACTGCTAAATTGGAATTCCCTAGCAAATTTGACACTGGAATTCAGTCTCAACACATCCAGGAAATGGCTAGCTCATTACAAAAAGAAATTGTCCTCACTGACAATATTGATCTTTCTGTACCTATTCACTGGGCGAAATTATGTATTAATTTGTGTTCTGAACAGTACTGTGAAATACCTATTGTTTTCTCCTCTATGGCTTGATCCCTTGTACTCATGTTTCTTTTCTTTTCTTTAGGTATAGATATACAACATATCTTTAGATATACAACATATCATACGTCTGACAAAATAGGTTCTGGCTCATGAAAGCTTATGCCACAATAAATTTACCAGATGTCTTTTTGTTGGCTTTGTTGCAACCAATAACTTGGTTAATTGTCTGCCTTTGTTACTAACACATGGGAAGATAAATGGGTCTATAGAACATTTCCATGGCTAATGCATTTGGTCTTGTGAAGTGTAATTTCAATTTCCAGCTCACATGGTGTGCTTGGGCACACGGCTTCTCACTTAGCTTCAGTTCCATGTCTGTAAAATGGGAGCAACAGTAACCTATTTCAAAGCACTAATGGGAAGATGAAGGAGACGAAGATGATAAAACATTTTGCAGCTCAGGCATGCTACATAAATGCTTAATTATAACATGCCCCAGCTCTTCTCCAAAAATCAGACATTTTGTAAGTTCAACAGTACATAATTACATACAGAATGCTCCGAGCCTGGGAGCTGTCAGCACCTAATTTGACTCATGCATTATTAAATATCAAAGTTTGCTTGGATTGCTGAATCAGCTCTTCCTACCCAAGGTTAGGCTTTAGCTGTGTCTTTATGTGCAGCTAACCAAAAGCTTGCTTCTCCTCCTTGTGATCTGTTGCTCAGTCCTTCTCCCAGCCCAACAAATAGAAAGCACAAGTGTCAAAACCTCTTTGACAAAAGTACTTGCCAGGGACAAGGTGCAATGAGGTGAACCTGTCAAAAAGTGCTGTGACTCTCCTCTCTTTCCCTTTTTTCTCCCCTCATTCCAGTCTCTCCTTTGTTTACATTTGGAGCAACTGAGGGAAATCATTTGTTTCCTGAAATGCAGTGGTGTTGATGCACCCAGTCTTCCATCCTGGAGCTTAGAAAGAGAGGCAGATGGAATTTTCACAGATAATAAAAATATTCAAGTTCCTGTTATACAAAAATATCTCTGAAATACGTGGATGCCTCATAAAAACCACAAACAGTGGGTAGAGAGCCTGCATAAGCAAGAAAGAACCAGTGGAAAACATACAGTAGTCTCACACATACTTCCCAAAGTGCATGTAAAGGAGTACAGGAACATTACTTTACATGTTGAAGTCTGGGCACAATTCCAAGTGCTAATATTAACATTTATAACCCTAAATGGCTTGGGACCAGGTTATCTGAAGGAATTCCTTTTTCCATATCTGTGGACCTGAACCCTGAGATCATTGGCAGAGGTCCTTCTCAGAGAGCTCCCTCCAAAGAAAGTAGGAGGCTGGCTACTTGGAGAAGGGCCTTCTTGGTTGTGGCACCCTGTCTATGGAATCAGCCTCCTAAAGAGGTATGCCTGGCACCCAGTCTTTGTTCCTTCCAGTGCCAGGTAAAACCTTTTTATCTTCCCAATACTTTAATAGTTAGATTTTTATTCCCATTTTAAAAGTTTTTTACTGCTGTACCTCTAAATTGATTTAGCTGCATGTGAAGTGGGTGAATCAGGATTTTATTGTATTATGGCATTAATACTAATTGTATTATCATGATCTTATAATTATTGTACTATTTGACTTTGTGAACCACCCAGGGAGCCTCTCAGCTAACAGGCGATATAGAAATATAATATATAAAAAATTGAAACATTGATTCATGCAAAAACTGAAATAGGGAAGATGTGAGCACTCAGTAAGGCTGCCAAGATAAGCAGTAGATTTTTTAAAAATCAATTACACTCATCAAATTAAGACAGGATGCCCCTTTGAAAATATCTTTTCACTAAGTTAACTAGTTATTGACAAGTTGATGAAGGAAGACAATCATACAAAACGTTTTATGGATAACTGGAGACCCTTTTTTGTGTACAATTAAATCCATGCCTCTGTACATATCAACTATATTTGAATATGGTTTTGAAATGCTTTAGTGATATTGGGCAAAACACATGCAATTTAAAGATGTGCTTGAATAAATAAATAAGCAAACAAAGTTTGAGCTGCACATAAGCAAAATAATACAGAACTAATAGAAAGGAGTTTGATCTTGATGGAAGGGAACTTGCTTCAGTAGGCAACACTTTTTAAATAGCTTTCCCCCAGCTACTCCCACTTTGCATAGTTTGACTCTCAGGACATACCTTCCCCCATAACACCACCAACATATTTTGTTCACACTGAACAACTGTTCCTAGTGAATTAAGGTCAGCCAGATTTGAGATGTGTCCCAAATAGTGTTGACTCCAGGATTTGGAGTGTCCTTAGCAGTACTCCCAACAGCCACCTTGAATGAAATTTTGGGGTAGAAACATGAAGTACAAATCAAATAAATCAATAATAGATATTCCCCACCTCAGTGAGTCTATCTACTCCTTGGTCCTACAGAAAACCATGAATTTGTACATCTCTCAGTTTACACTACCACTGTTGTCTAGACCAGAGCAAGGGGGATGTGGGGATACTGTAGAATGTGATGTTGGAGAGAAAGACCAATTCCAGGAGGCTATTGCCCATGAGTCCCCTGATAGGGGGTGGGCTCTCAGCAGATGCCTAACCATGCCAACCCCTAATGTCAACTCTGATCCAAAACCATCTCATATCAAAATCTATAATCTTGTCCTTCCATTGTCCTTGCCTGCCTGGGGTAGTGATGCTGTAAAAGGCAGTTCACTGGGGGTTAATATACTGTTTGAATAAGTAAATAGAAAAATGGAACTAGGAACTCTTAAAATGCAGGGAAAACATGAGAGGTTTCCACCCTTAAAGGCAGCCTCAAAAAATGAAATGAAATGAAATTGAATTTCTCTGAATCATGGAATAAATTCCTTCAGAAGACCCTTGCCCAGCCCTGGCTCTTTCATGGAAATTTGAGGGGGGGGGGGTTGTTTGTTCGGTTTTTTTGATCCTGATCAATTATCTTGAGACACTTTAGTACAGAAAATAATTCCATAATTCCTCCTCCCAGCAAAGGTACCCATGGTTTGCCATCCTCAAGTAGTTATGCCAGAAGAACCCATTAAAACAGCAGATTTTAATAAGCTGGCAGGGTGGGGCCTAGAAGCAAGGCTGCTCCTAAAGGGCAGTTCCCATCTTAAAACTGGCAAGTGACTTAGCTTGGGTCAGGCAACAGGTTTGATCTGAAATCAGCTGTGTTCTTTTAAGTAAAAACTAGATGCAGCTGAAAGGGGAACTGTGAGTTTTGCTGGCAGAAGAAGAAAGGATGGTGGAGTCACCTTAGAAATCAGGAATCGGTACAGGGAGGGGAAAATAAAGGCAAATGATGGCCATCTGTGGATCCTGAGAGAAGTGCCAGAAACTCAGTCTGTCTTGATTGCCTGCTCTGTGAGCAGAAAGCCTTGTGCTTAAATCTCAGATGTGGAGATGGGAGCACCTTCAACTCAGCAGTGAAAACAAGAAAGAGCCCTGTAGCGCTTTAAAGATTAAGCAAATGATCAGGGCATAAACATTTATGGGCTGGGTCCTCTTCATCAGATAAAGTGGATTCTAACCCATGAGAGCCTACGTTCTAATATATGTACCAGTCTTTACGGTGCTTTGGGAGTCTGTTGTTTCTGCTGCAGCAGGCTAACCTGCCTACCTCTCTGGAAAGTTGTTGCTTTATTCAGCAGTGGTGCATCTACACTGTATAGATGCTTAGAAGCCTTCTCAGTTATTCTTACTTTTTACTCCTTTAGCTGACCCCTGGTGTGCAAACAAGCTTGGGAGGGGAGTCTGGTGTTCCATGGCTTCAATGAAAGCCCACATTGCAGATGAAATAAACATGAAAATGGGAACCCCTTAAGACATTTCTTTGCCTCCCACTCCTGGCACATTCCCTCCTCATTTCCTAAGGTGAGCTTTTAGCTTGCAGCCCACAGAACAATTGGCACAACTTGTCAGGCATGAAGAATTCATTATCAGGGGCTTGGTGCAGCACATGAAGAATCCACAGTGACATCTCTGAGGCAGGGCCAGCAGCTCTCCTCTCCAAGGAAAGTTACTTCAATTTTGTTTGTGCTCTGAATGCATAGCAAGAGGCCAGTTGGCCATTTTGAAATGCAGAAGGCGCTGTGGAGAATGAAAACAGCGAGGGAAAGGAGGTGAGGAAACAGGGTGGCAGCCCCCCCGCCCCGCCATGCATTAGCTGTCAAAATCAATATAACTTTTGCTCAGCCAAATTCTGACACTAACAGTCATCTCCAGTGTCTGACATTATCTTCTCTCCTCAGGGTTCCTCCTGCCCCTTATTCGAGTCCTGCTTTATGCCTATTCCCCTTCTATCCTAGTTTTCCTTCCAAATTTCCTCCCCTTTCATTATTTCCCCTTTCCTTTCCATTTTCTGCTATGGAAACTTCCTTGTAGACTTCCTGTCCTATCCTACTTTCTCCTTATCTTCCCTGGCCTCTCGGTTTCCTCCTTCCTGCTCGTTCTGCTTTAACAGCCATCAGTTTCTTGGAAAGCTCAATACACACAGAAACCTTGAGCTAAGTACCGGAAGGACAGTCCTGATCAGCTGCACCCTGCATTGACCTATCCATTAACAGTCTGACCAGGGCTAGTGTGCATCAGGAGGGCTTGGCTTGTGGCTCATTATTCCCACTGGAGCAGACCGCAAGCAGAGTGGGCATTCAAGCCCCTGAGATCATCAACTTATTGTAATACAATGCACAATCCCACATGCAGCTTTGATGGTGTTTCAAAATGCTAAAAACTCTAGCACTGTTCTGGAAGGTGTGAATTGAATCGAAGGCTATTGTTCCTCTGACAAGAGCAATTATGCAAGTGGAACTGGAGTGGGGGGGGGTGGATTTCTCCCCTTCACAGCCCCCTCCCCATCCTCAAAATTTACTCTCGAGAGCTGTGGAAATCCCCCAAGCAGAATTTTGGGCAGTGCAGAGGCTGCAATGGGGAGCAGAAAGGGAGAAAGTCCAGTCATGTTAGTGGACATCTGCCAGGGCTGATCAACAAAACTCAAGGTTGTTGAAGTCCTTCCAATTTCATCCTAAAGTGCGTTCTGTTTTTAGTCTATACCAGACTGAGGACTTTGCCTTTTCCTTTTTTGTATGACTGCCAGTGTGTATTTTTGTGCATGTTTTTACAAATGTACACATCACTTGTGAGACATTTTATGCATTCTTCTTTCATTGGTTAAAGTGCGTGTGTGTATATCCGTTGTAATGTAATGTACTGTGAACTGTGACTGGCACTGCAAGTTCAGAAATGTTTCAACAAATTGTACGTGGATGTAAGCTTTATCGAACTCAATGGGCCTTGCATATGGGGAGAGGAACACATTTTCTCAGGGTCTGAATACCGTGTTTTAATACAAGGAATATGCTGTGATTCAGAAATTACTTCTAGTCTGCGAACACCATGTCAAAAACCTAATAAAACAAAATATATGTCTAGAAAGAGTACACAGATCAGTTACGGCAGGGCACATGCTTTGGATGTAGAAGGTGCTGGGTTCAGTTCTTCACATACATAGTTCAAAAAGATCTTAGGGAGCAGGAGTAGAAAACAGAACCTGCATTTCAATCCTCAGAAAGCCACTGCCAGTCAACATGAACACTACTAGAGTAAATGGATGAGTGGTCAGATTTAAGATAGCTCAGTTTCATGCACAGCATTATCATCATTATTTAGTTTCATTTCTATACTGCCCAACAGCTAAGGCACTCCAAACAGTGTACAACTAACAAAATTTTATGTGCGGAAACAACTGTCCTAGGCCCAAGTCCTGCAAACTTTTCTGACAGCTTCTCCAATAAAAAGGGGACAAGAGAAATGGAAATGCCTTTAAAACCTCCTAGCCTGCCAGCCCTTTAAGAGTCAATTACTGTCTGGTTACTGTGCCCCATTAGTGCTAATGGCACTGACACTGTGGAGCAAGAGAAGGGCAGACAGGAGCGCAAACAAGCAGCTAAATTGCTTAAGTGGGTGGTAAGTGTCACACAAGATATCCACCTGGTTATGAAAAGAGTGTATCCTCATCTGCAAGACCAGTGCAACAAAGATGACTGGACTAGCAGCAAGAGCCCAATCCAGGGACACACAGCCCGATTCTTGGCCCCAGAAGCCAGCTGAGGCCCTAGTGAGCCTATGACCTCTACGGATGCTGCACTGCACTGCTAAACTTATCACCAGAAATGCAGTGGCAAACTAGTTCCCCGCCTCCTACATGTGCAAAGCACACCAAAATGGACCTATTTGCCTAGGAATGTCAGAGAACTCTGTTTCAGTTTATTGTTTATCAAGATTTACCCAATTCACACCTCCTGGACTGAATGCAGACTTGGATGTTAGATGCCATCAAAGTCTGTGCATTTCCAAGCTGGCAGGGTGATCTGTGGACCAACAAAAATGCACCTGACATCATGTATGCGCTTGAGAAATGTGCACAAAAACGCATACGTCTGAAAAATGCACACAAATATGCTCAAGCAAGGAGAAAGGAGCGTGTCTGTTTCAACGATGCACACACAGAAATACAGACAAAACCTTATTGCTCTGACCAGCCTCCCCAGTAGCACCCTGCCAACCTGCCCAGTCCCTCCAGTAGTTCTCCCCTGGCCTCCATGGCTGGCCTTGAATGCTTTCTCTGCAGCTCCTCCAGGCACTGCCCATCCTCTCACAGTTGCTCCCAGGTCTCCCTCCACGATCAGGCAGTGATGGAGCAGGCCTCCCTTTTAAGAGTGGGTGTGCTGCAGAGTGAAGCAACTGCCCTGCAGCAAAGTGAGACGGCTGGGCCCACGTGGGCCCTGGAAGCAATCTGGAGAAACGAAGGTGGGCAGTGGCCAGAGGCTGGCATTTCCCTCTGCGGCCTACTCAGCTTCCCAGTTGTAAGACAGAGCACACGTGCAAGGAGGGCTCCAGATCCTGTGGGAAGTGCCTGTAGGTATCCAGACACCCACAGATGCTGTGTAGGGGAAGGCCATATTTGGGAAGGCAGGTCCCCTGATAATTGGGGATCTCTCTGCGTTTTGCAGTGAGACACCTGTCAAAGGTTGGAAGAGGTGATATCCTCCCCACAATATCCCCTGGGAGGGGAGGGCAGAGACAGAACAAGTGTAGTTTGAAATGGCAGGAAGGGAAAACTCATTGTGTCTAGTCCAGGGGTCTCAAACTCGCGGCCCACGGGCCAATTGCCGGTGCGGACGGGGCATGGGGGAGGGGCCCTGCGCCTTCAAAGCGCCGGTGGCGCCCGGGCCGCGGGATGAGCAGCCCACCACCGCCGCGGTGGTGGAATCCTTGATGCGGCCCAGCCTCACCCAGACTACTTCCAGCGGCCCCCAGGTAAGCTGAGTTTGAGACCCCTGGTCTAGTCAGAGTTGTTTGAAACTAGGGTGCAGTTTCAGGGGCTTGCTAGGTGCTTTTTGCCTTGTTTGCTTCCACCTATGCTCTGCTTGTATACTGTTAAAATAAAGTAAATATTTCAAGGATACCTTAAATTTCCAGAGCTCTCTCAATCAAAGCCAGGTTCAACACTCCCATGAGGAGGGGAAACCGCCTGCCTTCTGGATTCTGTGTTGCTTTCAAGAGGCCTTCCCTGTTTGACCAGCCACAGCGTTTACTGATATTCTGTTTTTAATGCATTGTTTTTGTTGTTTTATCTTTTAATTGCTCACTACTCCAGGATTTGGAGATATGGAATGGTAAACACATGTTGTAAAGAAATAACATTCAAAAGATGAAGAAGCATAGCTTAAGGGACTATCAGACATTGAAAGCAGAGGCATTCCTGACACCAAGCAGAAACCTGTTCCAAAATCCCGGGACTGTAAACATTCCCACTATCAGGGAATCCTAGTTTAGCAGCCTGCAAGAATGTACACTTGGATCCACAGGGAGACATGTTCACCTCCAACCTCAGCACTTTTATTGGTGAAAACAACTCAGGTAAACCCCTCTGCAGAGTACAAAGCTACAACAGTGCTGTTACATAGAGCTGCATCAACCAGCTACATGTTCCAGAACATAAACAGAGTGTTTTATAGGTTTTGAGCCATTTACACAGGAGCTGGGGTTGATGATGAGCCAATAATGGGTACATACCAACAGATAATATATTCATGAACAAAACAGTGTGCAGAAACTGCAGAGGGGACGTGACCGAATGGTACAGTACATATTGGTGATTACAGAATATTGATAAGGCACAGAAAGCCACATGAATCATAACGGGGTTTGGGTGTGGGTACTGACACGCAGGAAAACTAGCCAGGGCAGCTTGTTGAAGCCCAGCAGTTTAACAGAACAAAAAGCCTCAGTACAGTGTAATGCACTGTAACAATGCAACAAGGTTAAATTTGCAACTAAATGCAGCAGCTGCCTCAGGTAAGCAGAAAGTCTCAGTCTCTTAAAGAAACAGATGAGTAATAAGCCTTCAGGGAAAAAAAGGAGCCTGGCTTGGAATTCTGGTTCTTTCTGAGCAAGAGGAGCAGGGACACCACAGGTTTGATTTTAGATCAGAAAGGCACATATGAGCAAACCTTTCTCTATAAAGTTTTATTTGGATTTCCCCAACACCACCAAAGATGAAACGTGAACCAGTCGGAAGTCCCTCCTTCCAACAATACTGACTATAATATATATGAACAATAATACTCAGTTGTCCCCCAGCTTTCCCATGAATATCTTGTCTCACCCAGCTCATTTCCTCTGTTCCTCTTTCCTCTGGGCCTATTTCATCTCTCAGTTCAGCCAACCCAGTTCTGCTGTTACTCATTACTGCCCAGTTCTGTAGCCAAGAGTTGCAGAAGTGCCCTTAGTGGAGCTCTCTAATCATGGGGCTCACAGCAGCTCTCATTAAGGTTCCTTCTACTCTCCTTCTCAAGTCCTCGATCTGCATACAGCTTTCTCAAGGCATCAGAGCAATGAGGATGTACTTTTGGCCCTTCCAGCTTTCTTTCCACCAATACATTTAAAAACATACACAAAACCTTGGCTCTAGTACTGAATAAGGCATACCTTCTGGGAGTAAAAAATTAATTACTAATTACACAGTTACTTTAGTGTGCAGTTCTGAAGCTCAGAAGCTCAACACCCCCAAGTAGTGAATAACTTAATTGAGTAGGTAAATTTTGATTTAATCAGGAGTTTATTTATTTCTCTTTGAGCACAGCTTTTCTGAATGCTGCCCAAGTCTGTGACACCCGTCCCTTGATGCACATGACATGATTATTTCACAGCCCTGTTATGTTCAGATTTTTCCCAAACCCAGGGAGAGAAAAATGTCAAACTCCATTATGAGTTGTAGGGATGTTTTGAAGCTAATGTGCAGAGACATAAGCAGTCATGTCAAGTGGCAACTTAGTTAGTGTGGACTGCAAAGCTCTCAGGGGTACAGGGGCCTTGACAATTTTGATTTGAGCCAGATTTTTTAAAGGCAAAAAGGCAAGCCAGGCAGTTAACTTATTCTGGAAGTTAAAAGAAGGCACGGAAATGCTGCTTTTGTCTTTGAAAATCTGTTCTTGATCCTAAATTTTTATTTCAACACCCAGAAATGCCTGATGTTTAAAGTAGTGGGGCTGCAATCATATGCATGCTTACAGGGGAGTAAGCCTTGTTGAACTCAGTAGCTAAGCAGACCTTCCCTCTATGAAAATTCACATGATGGGATTTGGCTCTCTGAATGGCCCAAGAGTTACATCCGACTGATTGCAATGAAAAACCCAGCTACACTTAGAGCAAGCGCACTGAGATCGTTAGTTATGCCCACTGGTATAAGCCCCATTGATTTCAAAGGGTCTAATGTACATTGGACTTAAATCTGGATCCAACTCATTGGGTAGCTCAGCATTTCTGTAAATATCACCACTGGGTAGTGCATGTGGACACAAAATGAGAACAAAGCATACAAAGAGACCTGTTCGCTGTCTACCACATGTATGGATCTCTTTTCTTTCCAGGTCTATCCTATCATGTTTAAGAAGCAATGGAAAAAGATTGTTCCCTGGCAGCACTTTTGTGCACACTGGAGTAAGTGATACAGTGCAGGAACTAGCCCTGGGGAAAATATATTTTCCCTTCAGGTGCCTCCCTATATATAGAAACCCGCTTACCAACGACACGACCTATCAACTTTGGTGAAGCAGTGTGGGTAAAAACATGATTGTTTCATGAGGGTCAGAAGCACTGAAAGCAGAAAACAGTTTTGAGCTGTCAAGAAACAACACTGACTAATACATTTGAAAAGAAATGGTTTGTGAAGTACCCTCCCAAAACTTTTTCACTTTGATTCACTGATTCATCAGAATTTTGCTTGGGAGTAAGTTCCACTGAACTCAATGGCGTTATTTCTGAGTTGACATGTGTAGGATTGCACTGCTTATCTCCCATGCAAAAATTAAACCATGGGACACCTTTTAAACCCTTTAGATTGCTTACTAGGACTGGCAGACATGACCACATAACACCAGTTCTATATCATCTTCACTGGTTACCAACTGAAGTCTGGGCTCAATTTCAGGTGCTAACTTAAAGGCATAATTCATGGGTCCTCAAACTACATCCCACAGGCCGGATCCATCCCACCATGCCCATTTATCCAGTCCACCTCAGAGGTTTTGGACTCTCTCAGAGAAAATGATCTCTGAGCGAGTCCAAAAGCTGTGAGCTGGCACAGGCATTCTTTAAAACGGAGCAGAGAGAGAGCCGGCGCACGCTCAAATTGCAACAGCTCAACTGCGCATGCACCAGATCTCCTCTTCCCCCCCACCCCACCCCACCCCACCGCACGCATATACAGAGCAGGAATATGGAGCGGGAAACAGAAGAGAGGTGGGCAGAAGAGAAAGAGAGACAAAGAATAAGACAAAGAAAGGATTGAAGGTAACAAAAATATAACTTTCTAAATCTATACTTAATTATGTGAGCTCGGGGGCAGCCATGCCTGCCCCAACCATGCCCAGGCCTGCCGCCTCGCCACACCTGGCCTTGGCGCTGCTGGAGGCTTGGGAAGCAGGTGAGGATGAGCAAAGCCAGTTCCCTGGCCAAAGCATCAGTGCGCCCACACTTTGGCCAGGGACCGATGCTTTGGCAGGGACCCTGTGCTGGACATCCATGGGTCCACGTGGAGTATCCAGAGAATAATCCAGCCATCAGAACCAATATGCTTCCCCACCCCTGCTCTATATATAGAACAGCCAGTGTGTATAGGTCAGCATTGCATGGTTGGTCTCCCTGGAAAACAGCTGGAAAAAAATTACCTTTGTGTACTGGAACTTACATAGTATAGCATATTTGGATGGGCCTCCCCACATGGTTGCCACATGGCTAGGCGGGAATTGCAGCGATGGGCCTGGCATGCCAGAGAAGTAGAGGGGGCATGTTCATGCTCCTTCCATGCAATGCACTGAATCTCTGGGCAAGAATAATCCAATCCAGCTCCAAATGGAATAGATAGTATTACTGCTACTTGCTCTACTTTGTGATGTACTTCCATTATAGCCAGTTCTTTTCTTCATCACCATTCTCCTGCCCCTGAAAAAGGCTAAAGCCTTCAAGTTAAATTTCTGATGCAAGAATTTCCTTAAATGTAATTTGACTTGTACAAATGCAGAAGAGGACTGTGAATATTGATATCTGACTAGGCTTAAAGTCCTGTTGATAGCAGTGGTATAAGTTTAAAATGTGATTTTACAGGATTTAATTTTGGAAAGATCATTCCTGACAGCAGTGCTGTTTTACTGCCACTGTTCACATCTTCATATTGTACCTTTAATTAACACATTGTAAAGTTTTAAATAACACAGATCTCAGGAGAATGCTTGAAGAAAGTAGACAAAGGGCAAAGGAACAAGACAAAAGGGGAGGGTTGCTAGAGATGATGGTTAAAACTCGTATGTGGTTGGGTGCAATTACGTACAAACTTAAATAAATTATAGCCTATAATCACCCAAATTACAACGTATTGCAAGCAGAGAGCAAGAAGGGCTAGGGCAGACCAATGTCACAGGTGCCTGCTTGCTGACAGTAATGGGTTCAGTTGCATGTACTCAGATGACTCAAGAAAGTAGGGCACACCACACACTATATGGGAATCATGATTAAAAACAGATTCCTTCCCAGCCACAAATACACTGATTAAGAGGAAACAGGTTATCAAACTTAGCAATTCTTGTTTGCAGCCTGCATTTGGAAAGAGCTGACATCCACTTTAAGTTCATCTGTTAATCATTTCCTGGTCACCAATTCTGACAGATGTGCTGGGCATCCCATTGCATGTTTCTTTTACTAGATACTACTGGAAAGACATGGGTCAGTACTAGTCATACATCCTCCACAAAGCCTAGTCAGATCCATACCACCCTTGCCTTGCTCAAGGACCTCATCCCAGGAAGCCACTAGTTCTGAATGAGAAACACTAGATTGCCTTCACTTCTACTTTAATTCTTCTGACTTTTCCTGCATTGGTCAATTTCCTAGGCAATTTTACTGTGGGTTAAAATAAAGCTGCCTGAGAGCTGAGCTTGCTACACTAAAGTAAAGTCAGACTCAGTTTCCTTGCAAGCTTTGCAGATTGTTGGTGAGTTATAATTTTATTGGGTGGGTTTACCTGACATGAGAAGCCATGGTGAAATTCTACCATGGTGGGTCAGCTGTGTCATCTGGATCCAATTCCACAGTTTCTGCATGGTAGGCTCAGTTTTCTGAAGCCATGGAGAAAATCAGGAGTCTTCCTATGATTTCCATGCTTCACCATGGCTTCTCCAATCATCTGGATCCAGGCCAGGTGTTGCTATTTAAGCACCAAAGAGGTTCCTAGCAAGAGTGGCTACAGAAGTGACCACACCTAGCCATTCATATTGATTGCCCTCAGCCTTTTAGCAACAGACATGCCAAAGCTCACTTTATTCCCATGGTCAAGTGATGTGTGAATCTCCCTGCTTATTTTTGGAAATGGATGAAAATATACAAAGGGAGGAAAGGGGGGATTGTGATGAAACTGTTTATTTTCAATTAATAAAACTCTGTCAGGGATGGAGCTGCTGGGGCACACCACAGCCATGCAGGTACACTTGGGCAGGGGAGGGGAGCACCCATCTCAGAACACAGTGGACCAAAATGGAAGAGACTGCTGTGGCCTGAAGGCAAGAATAGGGAAAGGACAGGGACTTCATGTGTGCTGGGAAGCACAGTGAGGCTGGGAGAATGGAACAATCAGAACAGAAACCACACTTCCCAGGTAATTTCAGGCAAAAATCTGTGCACGGTGGAAACCACACAGCATTTTTTGCCATGTTGTGTGAACCCGGCCCTTATAGCTGAGAAGCTGGGTAACTCTGCTGTAAGGTCTCCCTTGAAGGCACACCTTGCAAGACTTTAGATCTTTCAAAAACAGATCAGATGGCAAATCCTACTCTCACTTCAAGTTGCAGGAGGGACACATATGACCAGATGTGCTGTGTCTTGTTCCCCTGGTCTTGTTCTTTGAACATAGAAAGCTGGCATAAGAGAAGAAGCTAGGCTAGAATCTTTCTACCTTAATTAGCCCTTTTACAGCAGTCAAAGGAGGAGACTTCTCTATTAGAATTGGAAGAGAATAATCTTTCATTCTACAGTTGTCTACATTGTATGGCTATATAATGTGGTGATACAAAGCATCCTGAAAAAAATAGCTTTTAGCATAAACTTAGGAACAGTAGTAGAATGCATGCAAATATTCACACATTTCTCTCTGTTTTCCAAATGTAGCTGTGTGAAAGAGTGGAAACAAGGAGTAAAGATAGGTTTCCAAGGCCAGGAAGAAGGATCTTTCTTAGATTTTCTAGGTTGGCATTTAGGACACAGACACCAGAATAAGTAAAATATACTGATCCCTTCTACTCTGGAAAATGTCTTCATAGCAGAGACTATTTTACCCCCACCCTCCAATTCCTGGGGCAAGCAAAGTAAACATCTTAACCTGACATGTAGGTGAGCACCAGCCAAAATCAGGTTAAACAAATTGACAGTTCAGTTAGCTGGTGACTCAGAGCAGTAACATGAATCACCCACTCCATATTAGCACTAATGTGTTGACATCTTATACCAAATGCCAAGACGGGTATCATGGACAGTGGTAACATCAGGACAGGATTTGGGGACAGATGCCTAGGACTTCACTCAGCAGAATAACCTTAAGGGCCTCTAAAAGGGTATGAGCAAGATAATTAAGTCCAGCATCTGGAATTACCAAATTGAATGACTGTGGAAGAACAGATTCTTACATTTTCAAGCAACAAAACCAGGTGAAATTTAGACAGAGGGAAAGCAGTAACCTGGACTTTTGGGGGGTGTTTTTGTTTAAACCTGGATTAGGTTGTCTGTTTTCCAGACTAGGGAACCACTTAAAGTGGTACCTTTTCAGAGACAGCAAGTGATTTTGCATGCTTAGCTTTAAGTGCCTTTAAGAACTGAATTCTCATTGATTTTGTGAAGAAGCAGCTACCTTAAGGTGAAACATGGCTAGGAAGTCACTATGCTTATCACAGGTCCAACCTTGAAAAGAGAATCAGTAGTCACAGGAGAAGATCTCCCAAACCAATGGAAGGGAGAGAGAACAGCCTTGTGTACTTTCAGAGCAGCTGCCAAACGCTGGCCACATTAGGCACCTGGATACCTGCAGCTTAGTCATACAAAATGACTGTCGAGCAGCTACAATTTCAGAATGCAGTGGAAGAGACTCATCACCTCTCTGTGCACTTGCATGTTTTATTTAGCCCAGCCAAAAATAAGAAGCAAGATTTGTTCTGGGAGCTCTCTGATTTCTTAAGGGAAGCAGCAGAGAAGGAAAATATTGATTTAGGGCCTTTTATTTTAAAATTCACTCTATAACCTGGGGGGTGGGGAGGATAAAGTTCTAGTGATGTCAGTTCTCATTGCCATGGCAACTGTACATTTTTAGTGACAGCGGAGTCTTCCTCAAAGCTGCTAAATTACATGGGAAGAGAGAGGGTGAGAAGGGCACAGAGCTGGCAGTGGAATTTACTTAGGGAAAGCTGCAACTCTTGAAATTTGTTGGGTGAGGGAAGAGAGAAAGGAATCAGCTAAATAGGCATACTGTTTTGATGTAATCATCAGTATTATTTAATCCAAGATGTACAGCCCACAATATCTTATGGGCTCAGGGCAGGTCCCAGATGTGTCTAGAGTAGTATCTACAAATGAGGGGGGCTCTCTTGCTTCATTTCTGTACAGAATACTGTCACCAGAAGCAGGAAAAGATGCAGCTTTCTGAACCACACTGGAATCTTTGACATCATATTCTCTGTAGCAGTTCTCTGCTGTTCCTTAGCTTCTTCTCAAGGGAGAATATGCTTTCTTTTTTATTTTTTCAGTTCCGCCCCAAGTAAAACAAGCAATTAAAGGCATTTAAAAATTTAAAAGATAATTTTTGAAGTTTCAGGCTTTCAAATATTTCTTTCTCTCAACTCTTTTCTGAAAATCGCATAGCTTTTTATTGAGGCTGGGTGCTACGTTTCCTTGGGCTGGCAGCATGAAACTGAAATGGCAGGTTGCCCGTAGTTTCTTTGATATTTCCCCTTGCATCAGCTTCTCCTGACCAGCTGCCTTGGACTACTACTCTAATCATCCACAGCCTGGCTGGCTGGAGGGTGCCAGGCTAATTTCTACCTTGGATATATTCTAATAGCATGCTCTTGAAACCTATTTTATAAAGGTTGTTGAAATGTGTTTTGCTCACAACCACTTTGTATTCCGTATATTCTGTGCTCTCATGTCAAATTTAAAACATGGGAAAACTAATGATTTTGAAGTAAAAAATAAAAAGGCACGTCTGATCTCAAAGCCTTTTTTAAAAATAATAAACCCATACCAGAATTTTAGGAATGCACTTGCATTCTTGGTGACGATAGCTTTTTGGGAAATGGAATGTGTGCCCTGCAGATGCATGATTAAACTACATACAGAAATCCCATCTCATAAAATCCCTAGACTAGGGTATTCCAGGAGGTGCCTACCAGCTAAAATGCAATCTGTGAAATTAGAGGCACTTGCTGCAAATTGCACGTACCTTGCCTCTGAGAGAACATGCAGGCAAGAGGGGACTGACTGATGTGGTTTGGGATGGCCAGTTGCAGGGCAAGGGGAAGATCTGTGCACTCCCTGCAACCTGTCTACATGAAATGAGAACTGAGGAATTGGGAAGTTGGAAAGCAAATTAAGATTTCTGTTTGGGTATGTCTGACTATCACTAATAATGAGAGGCAGCCATTGAGGAGACTAATTCTTTGACTGCAATCCTCTTCCAAAGTGGTATTTAAAGTCCCAGACTTTAATGGCAAGGAGACTGGAACCCAGGCATTTGTTCTCTCTCAATGGGGAATATATGCTTGCATGCACCAGTGACCAGACTGAAACATCTCTCACGAGGGAAAGCAATTTCTCATTGGCACATGTTAATTCATTGGACTGCCTGACAGTCAGAATGGGCCAGTGCTAAAACGTTATGGCTGGACTAGATGGCAAGGACAACAAAAGCACCCAGACTGCAATAAAGCATTTCTGCTGATTTAAAAAGGGCCAAGTGGTGACTCTTGTCCTGACTCACCAAACTGAATGCAAAGCCTAGAGGTGCTGCTACTATTGATGCCATGCAGCTGCTTTCTGCTCAAGCTTGAACCCTCTGCCAGTTCAGCCAGTGAGCTCCAGATAAGAGTGGCAGGTGGTTATTCTCCAAGGTGAGTAAACTGTTTATGCATAGAGGGTCCTGGCGCATTAATCTGTTAGTGGAAGCAGCAATACTCTTCCCTTTCCAACAGAAAGGAAACCATTCTGCAAAACTGTGCCCACTTGTGCAGGCAATGAAAGCTCACCAAACATTTGACTGGCAAGCCCTTGTGGGCACCTTTCTTAACATGCAGTGATAAAGGGGGAGTGGAAACTGGAGCTTTACTGTAGCATTTTGCTCTTAAAAACACTCAAATGTCAGCAGGTCCCTGAGGTGTGCTTTGGTGGGCCAATAGGATGCCAAGGCAGAATCACAACGCTTTCTCTCTCTTTAAGAAAGATGCTCTGAATGCCAACTGCCTGTAAAAGGAAACAACAGTGCTGATTTGATCAAGCAGATTCCTCACTGTTCCTGCCTGCCTTATCATTTTCTGCAAGTGGCTGTAATTATGCCCAGAGGGGACCCATCTATTACAGGGATCCTTAGAGGTGCAACATGTTTCTCTATCTGTTCTATACACAGAGGTGCATTGTACCCCCGATCATCTATTCATCTTTGTCAGAGAAGGCCACCCACTGTCAGGGGCGGAGCAGGTGAGGAAGCAGAAGTATCTGCTATCCACCTAATCCAGACATTGGTGTCCACAGAAATGAGGGCAGATTTTCCTCCCCTTGCTGTGTATTAAAGGGCAGCATCCAATTTATTTTGTTGCATAGAACTCTGCAGGAGCAAATGAGCTCAGCCTTTGCTGCATAGCTCTATCTTGCTGGTTCTACATGACTGTGACAAAAGGACAAAACCCAGAAACTAGCATGTATATGTATATGCAGTAAGATACAGCACTTTTAATTTGCATAGTAGTTTCACATATTTGCCCTTACAACACAAGGTAAGGTAGGTCATTAGGATTCCCATTTCACAAACTGGGAACTAAGGCTGAGAAATGTGTGATTTGCCCAGGAACTTCCTCTGAGCTCCCTCATTTTTATGATAGAGTTCTTTGCAACCCTGTTGACGATAGAGACTATGCAAAAACTGGCTATCAATAACCAAGGTTACATATCCTTCAATTTCTCTGTTCCCTGAGTTAATGAAGAGCAAATGACATTCATATTAAATAAGAGATCATAAAGTTCAGAATATGAGAATCAAACCTGTCCTTGTACTTTAACAGGCCATGGTACTGCATGCATAGCTTGCTAAAGATATGTGGCACCCAGTTCCCATACAGACACAGTGGTATGCCTATCAGAAGGTGAAAAAGGAAGTCAGGAACCTACCCAGCCATAACAATGAAGAAATCTAGGCGGTTCCAGGTGTCTCCAAGGTAGCATTTCTTGCCAAAGATTCCCAAAGCCACCATCTTCAGCACCATCTCCATGGCAAAGAAGATAAAGATGAAGTCATCAAATACCTGAAAGGTTCAAGGGAAACTATGAGGTGGATTTTAACTCATTTTCAATGCCATTCTTATCTCATACTTCAGGATACATCAAGAAAGTATGAATTTCAGAACAGAGAACTGACATGCATTAACACGATTCCTTTGTATTACTTTCCTGATCCACCTTTTTCTTGGACAGTCTCCAACTCATTGATAGTCTTGTCTAGAAGAGCACAAGAACAGATGCAATGAATAGATACATAGAAGGGTTAACTCAGATTTTCCTAGAATGCTCATTTGTCTCCTTCAAATGGTTTTGCTGTGCTCAATATTAGCCAGACCCATGTGAACCCTGGTCAAGACCTTAGCCAGTGGCTCACCCATGAAGGAAATGGCCTACCTGCAAAATCTGGCATCTGTTGGAAAGGCAGTCCATATCATCACAGGGCTGGTACATCCCAAGTGTCACACAGTTCAGTAGGATTACCATCATGCTGATACACTCGAACCAAGTGGAAAGAAGAAATACAGTCAAGGAAAATCTTCAGCTACAAAGGCTGGAACCAACCCCAAAATCTGACAGAAAAACAAGTTAAAAAACTGCAACAGCTGAGCTATCAGGCCATAAAAATGTAATTTGCATGAACTGTAGGACTCTTCCAGGACTGTACTACTTCAGACTGCAGTTGGGGGAATCTCATGACTTCCCCCATAGAATAACTCTTCTCTGCCCACAGAGAGCCTCAGCGATTGGGTAGCATAAAAATGAAATGAATAAACAAATAAAATATATAAAAGTCAGATATCAGAATGGAGTCTTAACCTAGCCTTCACCCAGATTTCTAGGTAAAAGGAATCATGTTCATGGGGAGACATTCAATTATGCATATTCCCCCTTCAGACTAAAGAATGGATTTCTTAATGCATTTACCATGTTATTTGCTATTTGTGTGAATTACTTCATCTACTCTTCTAGAATAACCATGAAGCCTGTCATGGAATGTGTCGTGAGGTGTAGCCCAGTATGTAAACATTCCACACATTCTAGAGCAATAAAACCCAAGTCCTTTAATGCTAATTGTCTACAAGATTTACAATTCTATAGATAAGTTCCCTAATAGCGGTCCTTGCTAAGCAGATGGCAGCCCTATAATGGCTTCTCTTCCTGAGCCCACGTGGGATCATTCTCCCAAGTCACGCCTTTCCTCCCTCTTACGCAGTCTACTTTGTAGCTGTTCAAATCGGCGTAAAATAGGTCTGTTCTGGGCTCCTGAAAAATCCACGACACCTATTGTGTCTTCTGTTTCTGGCTCAGGGAGATCAGCATCGGGGGGGGGGGGGGGAGAGACAGTTTGCTCTGCCTCCTTCTGAGTAGAACTTGCAGCTTCCTCTTTCTCATGACTCTCTGTCTCTGATAAAGGTCCAGGCGTTCGCTCAATGTGCTGGGGCTCAGAGGAAGACGCAGTAGCTGGCTCAGCCGTCCCTGCATTGGGTTGTGGGGTCAACTCTTGGGCACTGGGTGCCAAGTGCAAGTTCTCCTTGGGAGTCACTGTTTCTGTCGGGGCTTCATGCACGACAGAATGGGAAGTAGAGATAAAGGAACAAATAATATAAAGCACAGTCATGAATACATGCAAATCTAAATGAAGTCATCCATTTTTAGTTATCTGATCAATCCTTTCAAATTAGACATAATAAAGTGGTCTTCCATGAAAATTTGCATGCATAAGCTGCAAAAGACTCCAACATAACAGAGTTAAACGAGTAGAATTCACTTTTTTTCGGGGGGAGTTAACATTTCTATCACTGGTAACACACACAAACACATACACACACAAATGGAACCATCCCTTCCTCCCCACAGATAACAAGATGTATTATAATTGCTGTTTATAATTACCCTCAACTTCTCCAGTTGTACACGTTTATTTGGTTCAAATGAGAAGACAATGAGCTGATTTTCATGACAAGGCCAACTCAGGACATGGCTGTGTACTAGGTGACATTCTGAATATGCAGCCCTGAGCAGGGATTGTTGTGTTGGGATAACCCAGCCATGGAGGGTAATTTCAGAGTTAAATAACCCTTGCAGGACCCCCTGACTTTGACAGGGTTTTGTGAAGGTTATTTAACCCCCAAATAACCCTCAGTGGCCAGGTTCACATGACAAAACAATTCTCTGGGCAGGTGTTGTATATTCACAGCATCATCTGCACATACTTAGTTACATGCCTTGCTTCATGTTAGTTAAACAAATCCCCCATGAGCCTACTGTATCACGCAAACCAAATTAAGGGAGCTATGCCAGAACCTAGTCCCTTTGGCTGCCTTGTCTGCAGAGTGAATCCAGAATTCGGCAAAGCACTTATCAACATCCAAGCAGACTTTTACATAAAGCCAGAAAAGTTACTAGACTGGAAAAAAAATATACCAGCCTCCATATATAAATGATTTCTACCAACTGGGGTGCCAGAAGAGGATCTTGCCTGCAATTTGGGCTTCTTGCTGTGCCCCCAGGCTGGCTATAGGGAAAGGGGTTTCCTCCACAGTTAGCATGGAAACCAAGGAATCCAGTGGAGGAGACAGCCTGCCTATCCATTGAATGGAAGTCTGTGCACTTGTCTCTGGTGGCCAAACAAGTGGTTTAATACAAGCCTGCATTTAGCTGGGGGTTGGTCTAGATAGCCTCCAAGGTATCCTCTAGCTCTAGTCTGTCTATGTGGAAGAAGCACCATTTGTGCCATGCTTCCTTTACGCATCCATGTCCACACTGCAGCAAATATACAAGGGCAATGCGACAGGAACAATTTGATTTGTAAATCTGGAGGGTAATTTGTCCCACCTACTGCGGGTACCAATGAAGACTGCATTGTCTCCAAATTAGTCTCCTTTTTTGCTTTCAGAAGAGGTTAGGAATACCAATTTTTTCCCCAAGAAATCTGTTGGAAGGAACAGATCACTGGTCCATCTAAACTGTTGTTTTGCTCCCAACAGTGACCAATGCTGGATGTAACTTCCATGATGGGCTTAATTATGCTACACTTTAACTAGAGGAGAAATTTGTTTCCTTATCCCAGCTGGTGATCAGTAAATATCCCAAAGCATGAGGATTGATAGCCCTTGTAATTGTTTTCCTAGCTACTGCTTGGTGTCCCTGGAGATGCTTATTTGTAGAATGGTAAATCCTTCATTTTGGAGGCTCTTACTAAGATAGCTCCTAATAACCCACAGCCAGAGAGTCAATTCATCTTCATTTTCCTTTACGGTTTGCAAAGAATCAAATCAAATCAAAATCCTTTGCATTTATTTTTAATGTGTTGCCTTCTATGTTTCACCATGTGCTGCTTCACTTTCTCTATTATAAAGTTTTGCAAACAAAGGAGGGCACAAGTGGTTATTTATACTCTGATTTGTTCTAGGCAATTCTGCCTAGATTGTTTCCCTTTTCCAAATCCGGCTGTCCTAAATCCAGATGTACTTTTAAGGGTTTTCTAATTTGCTGTTGCTACCCTAAATGGGATGAAAGTGCTTTAATGCCCTTTGTTTTGCAGCTTATACATTTAAATTTAGTTTAAATGAGAATAAAGCCTCCATTATTGCTCCACTGAATATTATCGTCAACATCTATGCAGATTAAAGGACATGTTCAGACTGGGTTTTGCCAGACTGTGCAATGCTGAGAAAGATTTCAAATACCCTGGGGTCTGTTGCTCAATAGGAATGGCAAATAGGCCAAAGTGAGAAAGATGCAAAGAGAGGAATTCAGCTCTGCACCTAAATCTTGAACAAATTTACACTCATTTGTTTGCATCAGGCATCTGTATTTGAAGTCTTTACACCCTGATCCTAAAGTCATGGATTTGATGATGTAAAACATGCAGAATTTGAAGGTGCAAATCAATATAATTGCCCTGATTCAGGTAAGATCCAAACATGAAAAGTTGGTTAAGAAACAGCATTAATAATCTGTTTATTTTGAGATGAAGAAGAAAGCTGAATCCAGAACTGTGCTCCCCTTTCAGCTCTCTTCCCAGACACATTAACAATGACATCACCAACTATCTGAATGGGATGCCATGGATAGAAGATAAAGCTAAAATCATGATGGCTGTATATTACCTCTAGTAGAATTGATGAGGAACCCAAGGTGGAGAGTGCTGTACTCACATCCTGCTTGTGGGCTTCCCATGGGCATTTGTTTGGTCACTATGTGAGCAGAATACTAGACTAAGTAGGCCTTAGGTCTGATCCAAAGCCTCTCACCTTACATTCTTTTTTCTTACATGCAGACCCAGTTCCTAGATGGGGCTTCTAAGGCTAGGCAGAGACATGTGTCAGTCCGCTGATGCATGTAGATAGTGTTGGAGTGAAGCTCCCATCCTAATGATGTCCAGATCACACAAAAATACTTTTCACCCATTTAAGTGATTGCCTTTTTTCACTGCTCAGAAAAACAAACAAACAAACTTGGGGCCACGGTCAGCGGGTGACAAAACTAACCTTGCTGCCCTAGGCATTGCTGAGGGACTAGTCGGGCCTTCTCATGGAGGCTGCATCTCTACGCAGAAACTCATTATGTCTCCCTTCTGTTTGCCCCATGTTGCTGGTATGTATATAAAGGGAATCAGGGACTGGTGGTGTACATATGGAGCTTTGAGGAGTTAGAGCTTTCTCACATAAGGACTATGCATTATTAATTAAGACTGTACACTGTTAAATTCTGGAACAAGAAACTTCAAAATAAAATATCTTTTCAACAATAACTGCTCCAACATCTTGAATTCCCACGGCAGTTGCAAAAACTGGAACACCCCCAATTTCCATTTTACTAAAACTTGGATCAAACTTACATTCCCTTTGGAAGGAAAAGCTGGTAGCTTAAGCTGGTTTGATTTGCCTTCAGGTCCCCTGCCCCAATTTCAGTGGCCAAATTCAAGGGACACCTGCCCTTCATTTTGGCAGAAGAGGCAGAGCAAAAGCAAAGTCTTGATGCTGATTTATAGCAGTGCACTGCCTACCTGTTCACCTTTCTGTGTTAAATGGTTCAAAGATAGTCAGGATGCTCTTTGCAAGTGTTTGGTACTCTTCCCTCTTTCTCAGCAGGGAGAAGAGAGATCTAAATAGTGAAGGGGACTTATAGGGCCAGATTAATATTGTTATAACTTTAGGATATTATGTTAATATAATTTATATTCCTCTTTAAGCACAGTCCCTTAAATGACTGCTCAGAAGTACATCTCCTTGAACTCCATGAGGCTTACTCCCAAGTAAGTGGGAAGATGATTACAAGCACATCCTATACCTATTTATAAGAATAAGCCCCAATGAATTCAATAGGACTTACTGCCGAGCGAACTTGTAGAGGAGTGTGCTGTCAATATTTAAACCTCAGAACAGATACACAAACAGTACTTAGGTTGGCCTAACTTTGGAGCAGCTGTATATGCAATCACCACCATGTAGCACTGCAGAGTATATAGAAGTGCAAAACTTTCCTGAGGGGTTTTGCAAGTCATGCTGAAGCTCTTCTGGCTCCTTTGAAATTGCTTAGACCATGGGTCCTCAAACTATGGCCCGGGGGCCAGATCCAGCCCGCCATGCCCATTTATCTGGCCTGCCATGCCCATTTGGACCTGCCGCCCACCTCGCCCCACATGCAGGGAGGCAGCAATTTGCTCTCTCAGAGAAAACGATCTCCAAGCGAGCAAGCTGCTGCCTCTTGCGCCTGCCTCGCGGCGCGTGCCTGCCCCCACCTGCACCTCGCCTCCCCTCCTGGGCATGCGCGCCCGCCTGCCCCTCGCCTCACCTCGCCTCACCTTGCCTCGCTGCGTGCCCTGCCCCCACCTCAGCATGCACGGCCACATGCACCGCCCCCGCCCCCACGCCGGCCGGCACCACCTTTCCGACCCTTGCCCAGCACCAGCAGCTTTCAACTGGCCACCTGGTGGAAAAGTTTGAGGACCCATGGCTTAGGCGTTCCACCTGAAAAAGCAGAAAAAGGCCACGGCCCTCATGTTCTACTAGTGGGCTTCCCATTACAGCCTCTGGTTGTCCACTGTGGAAACCTATACACTGACTTGATCAGCCTTTGATCTGATCCCACCTAGCTCTTCTTCAGAATTATTGTATTTGTAGGCTGCTTAAATAGAATAAAAACCCTAAGCAGGATATGTAGATTGCCCCTGAGAAGATGTGTTAGTTTCCTCAACCCGCTTTTGGCTTCCTTCAGAATTCCTCGCATGGTTTGCCAGACCAGAACCCCCCTCCCCTATTTTTTCCTTCAGGTGAAATTGTGGGTAATTCCTATGTAGAAGAAGTAGAATGGCCCTCTTTTGGTGAAATGTGCAAGGAATTGTGTAGGTCAGCAATACTGTAGCCTGCCCAGCTTTAAAAACTTCTTATTGACATTTTAAGCAAAATGCTGCATTTATATAAATTTAAAAATGCACTTGGGAGTTCCTCTCTCCTCCAAGCATGGTTTATTTTCCAATCCAATTTGGACATCATTTGTATGAGTTTGAGCACAGGCAGCTGCAGTTGGTGCCCAGATTTCCTGCTGCCCTGGGCTGAGCTGGTTGCATGAAAGCTAAGCACATGCGCCAATCTGAGCCAAACCTGGATTAGCATTTCGCATGCTATACCAACTCCTGGTTGCTTTTAGTGTTTTTGAGCAACACTGTGTTAAAAGTGGATCTGAGCACAGTTAAATAGAGCAGCTGACTTTCCCATGGGGGCAGCAAAGGTAAAGTTGAACTCAAAACTGTGGCAGCAATAGGGCTTATATGGCTGGATGGATGATTGCTTGCAGATTTAAAAAAGTCAGGTGAGAAAAGTGGGAAAGGGGAATGGGACAGCAGCAACCAGACAAGTCACAGCCAATCAAGAACCACACTCCCAAGGCTTTGTTGGCCCACTTGGACAACAAAATAGCAAACAGCTTCTATTCTAACCTATACACAGTAACTCTACCTTCGAACCCCACAGAAGACACAGGATGCCAAAGAAGGCTACCTTTTAATTTGAAATACAGGGTAGAGCTAGGTACCTGGGAGAGGCTCCGGCAAGGGGCGGCATAGAAATGTTCTAATAATAATAATAATAATAATAATAATAATAATAATTATTATTATTATTATTATTATTATTATTATTACAAAAAGGCCTCTCCACTGGGACAGTTAAAGACATTTGCATTCATGCCACATGCATTATAGGTCATTGTGAGATGTGATCGCAAAGCCATGAGAAAGTGTGCACACATTAGCATTTAGTCCTGCAATGTATGCCTAAGTGAATTACTTTTAAACCTATTGACAGGGTTTCTGATTTCTAGTTGCTTGGATCATGGATGTTGACATTATAGTCCACTAGAATGAACATTGTGCTTAGACCCAGAAAAGCTGAGTTCAGATCCTACCTTATTTATGGGTTCTGAACCACTTCAAACAGCACTTTTTGTACTTGTTCTGATTGATCAATGACTACAAAATGCACAAAATCTTTCTGGAACCGTGTAGACTTGCATTTTTCTATTCCTGTCACATCAAGATCCATGCCAGTGGCAACTGGTTGCTCAATTATGTGTGCTTTAAAGAGATACACATCTTAAAATGCACATATGCACAAGCTGACATGGTAAAATTTATACCAAGTACAAAAAACTAAATATTTTGTAATATGCCATCTGCAATGTAAGATGAATAATGACCTGCTTGCTTGGAGTTTTGGATAGCTGATGCACAGTGGATGGCCCATGGGTACCAACTGGCTCACCGAGGGGTTTCTCACAGAAAAGGTTTCACTTTTTCCTTAGGTCGAAACCACTGCTAAAGTGCACAGCAACTTGCTACCACTTGTGAATACATAGCAAAATAGATGCATTTGCACTGGTTATGCACAAAGGTTTTCCTATGTGGGATTAGCTCTGCAGAGGAAAATGTTGTGCACAGGGTACATTTCCCATACAAAAGTAAAGGCCTCCCGGAATTCACTGTTCTATGGCACTCAGATATGTGCAGCCCACCCCGTCCATCTCTCCTTCCCTTTCCTTCCAAATTGCTTCCATTCACAAAGGGCCATGGCAGTTGCCACCCTGCCTTTCAGAGCGGGCATTCTGCCAGTCGGAGAACCCTTTGTGTCAACGCACCCCTCCTCTCCCCGCTTCTTCTGTGCCACTCCTACCCCTGTTCCACCAGTAGCTTTGGGTTGCTGAGTTCATGGTCTCTTCATTTTAATCAAATTCACTATGACAGCAATTTCCTCTCCTCTCCTTTAAGCAGCTTTATTCAATATAGGAGAGGAGCGCCTTATTCCTTCTCTGGTCTACTTATTGACCCTCTGTTGTCTCTTCCCTTGAAACAATCTGGGCAAGGCACAAAACGCCTGTGGTTACAGAAGAACAGTTAATATTTCATTTAGAGCTAAAGAATTATTTGGGTTGTGAATGTTAAATCAATCAACAATGCCAGGCAATTGAATTCTCTGTCACCTTTTTTTCCTCACTTTCTAATTTTACTGATTTTCCACTTATCCTGTTGTCCCCCATATTTCTATTCTCACTCATCTTCTCTCTCTCTCTGAATTTCTTATCTGGTCCAGCTTTCTACACAATATACGTGACAGCATGACAAATCCAGCAGCAGCAACACAGTCTGAGTCTGTCAGACAGCTTGAATAAGGATGTCGAACTTATTTTGCTTCTCAAATATCCCTTTCTTGCATACGCCAACTTTGCCAGTGTTCTGGGAGCGGGGGAATGGCGGTTGGCAGACAACAGGTCTCCTCAAATGGGTTGGAAGTGAAGACAAAGAGGCAACGTTCCTCAGCCCCTGTCATTGAGTACACGCTTATTGTATTGTTGCAGCTGAAAATAAGGTTCTTCCTAGTAAACTTTTTTCTTGTTTTTTTAAGCCTGAGTGGAGAGAGTATGAAAACTGCAGTCCTTCCACACCCCTTTCCTAGCAAAATGGTTGCATGATCGCCAATACTGCACAGAGGAACACCACCAGTAAGTTATAGCCAATCTTAGTTTT
Source organism: Varanus komodoensis (assembly GCF_004798865.1). NCBI lineage: Eukaryota > Metazoa > Chordata > Lepidosauria > Squamata > Varanidae > Varanus > Varanus komodoensis. Next base: position 17,331,486 of record NW_025336481.1, on the reverse strand, counting down.
ACCTATGGGAAAACTACTGAAAAGGCTGAGACTTAAGATAAATTGCCACTAGAAGCAACCTTATTCTTTTTATAAAGTGAAAAAGGTGTTAAAAATTCTGGAATTAGTTAAGCAAAGAACTGAGAGCTGGACTGCAAGACAGGCAACTGGCAGATTGGGGCAGTTTTGAGCCTGAAGCTTCTTTGGTTGCACTTTGCTGGGAGATAGATCAAGAGGAGTGTTTCCTGGCTTATTTTCCTAAAACTCAGTAGCTTTTGACACATGACTTAGGGCCACCTGGCAGGGTAGGAGGAGGAGGAACTGATCTGCAATGCTTCCATTTCTGTCTATTTCAGAAGATGGACACTGAAAGCTGCCTAACATGAAGTCAAGAGTATTTACCCATCTAGTCCAGTACAGACTACTCAAACTGGAAGTGCTGCTCCAGCACCTCAGGGAAAAGATCCTGACACCCCCTACTATATGAGGTGATGTTGCATCTCCTCTTCTGTGCCTGTGACATTCCATAAAACTCTGTGTTATCCCATATCAGCATGGAATGACTGTGAAAGCTTGTCAGAAGATTTGGAGCTCAGCAGTACCGTCAGCATTCTGATGACACTAAGGGATGTTTCTCTATCTCAAATCCCAGTGAGGCAGTGGAATCCCTAAACTATTGCCTGGCATGACCAGAGAAAGACCAATAAAATAAAACTAAGTACAGATAAGGCTGACTTTAGATTGAGGAACCAATGAATGTATACTCTGGGTCAGTGGTGGCAAAGCTACAGCACATGTGCCACAGCAGGCATGCAGAGGCCTCTCTGTTGGCACGCAAGCCAAGTTGCCCCAGCATTGCCCCAGCAGCCCCACATGGGATAACAGTGCACCTAGGGGCCAAGCGCATGCTCAGAAAGGAGGCGTGGTGCTAGGTGATGAGGACACAAGCCACGACTCATTAACCACGACTCATTCGAGCGTTCGCATGGCCAGTCAGTGTGCTGCCAAGGAGAGAGAGAGAGAGAGAGAGAGAGAGAGAGAGAGAGAGAGAGAGGGAGAGAGAGAGAGAGAGAGAGAGATGCGCTTGCAATTGCTATGAGTTGTTTTTTCGAAACTAAAACTTCTTGCAGTGTTGGCACTTTGCAATAAATAAGTGGGTTTTGGGTTGCAGTTTGGGCAGCTGGTCTCTAAAATGTTCACCATCACTGAGTTAGGGCTAGAAAAACGAGGTATCCTGCCATGGTTTTGATGGTTGGAATGTGTTTCGAATAGGCAGAAATGATGAGCTGCGCAGAAAAAGCTACTCAAGGAAGGCTTTTTCAAAAGCGCCCTTTTTTCCAATGGTATTTTAGGCCCATGTTAGGGTTATGTGTGTGCACCAGGGTAGGGTTAGGGCTAGAAAAACGAGGTGTCCTGGCATGCTTTTGATGGTTGGAATGTGTTTCAAAGGGGCAGAAAGGAAGAGCTGTGCTGAAAAGGCTGCTCAAGAAAGGCTTTTTCAAAATTGCCCTCTTTTCCATGGTATTTTAGGCCCATATTAGGGTTAGGCGTGTGCAGCAGGGTAGGGTTAGGGTTAGAAAAACGAGGTGTCCTGGCATGGTTTTGATGGTTGGAATGTGCTTAGAATGGGCAGAAATGGTGAGCTGTGCAGAAAAAGCTACTCAAGGAAGGCTTTTTCAAAAACGCCCTCTTTTCCATGGTATTTTAGGCCCATATTAGGGTTAGGCGTGTGCAGCAGGGTAGGGTTAGGGTTAGAAAAACGAGGTGTCCTGGCATGGTTTTGATGGTTGGAATGTGCTTAGAATGGGCAGAAATGGTGAGCTGTGCAGAAAAAGCTGCTCAAGGAAGGCTTTTTCAAAAGCGCCCTCTTTTCAATGTATTTTAGGCCTATAGTAGGGCTAGGGGTGTGTAGCAGGGTAGGCTTAGGGCAGTGGTGGTGAACCCATGGCATGCTTGCCACAGTGGGCAGGTGGAGTCCTCTCTGCCAACACGCAAGCCAAGTTGCACCAGCATCCCCCCAGTAGCCGAGCATCAGATAACAGCTCACATAGGGGCCATGCGCATGCTTGGAAAGAAGTAGCAGTGCCAGGCGATGATGTTACAAGCTGTGACTCATTAGCTGCGAGTTGTCCATGCCTTCACATGTCCGGTCAGTGCGCTGTGAAGGATATATTTATGTTTGTTTGGAATGGCTGTGAGTTGTTTTTTTTTTTAAAAAACAATAACCCCTGTGTTCAGGTTTTGTTGCAGTGTTGGCACTTTGAGATTAATAGTGTGTTTTGTGTTGTAATTTGGGCACTCGGTCTCTAAAAGCTTTGCCATCCCTGCACAGATTTATTTTATAATGTTATATGTGTTTTATATTATTTATGTATTTCAATTTATTTATTTGTAAGCCGCCCCGAGGCTATGGCGAATGGGGCGGCCTAGAAATTTTCTAAATGAATGAATGAATGAATGAATGAATGAATGAAGTTTCATGCTTTCTGAAGGTGCTGGCATAAAGTTTGGGAGTTCTTCAGGATCTGGCTTTGCTGTGCTCAGGATCTTTCACCATCTTTGTTCAGTGCACCAGCCACCCTTCTCTATGAAGATCAATAGAGGGATGGGGTAGAAGTTAGTCTGGTTTGCATTTTAATACTCATGGACTTAACTGATGGGAATATGAGAATTTTGTTCTTTTTTTCAAATCATGCAAACATGCTCGTTCACAACCCCAGACAACAACAGCAATGCTATTCTTTGGAAATTTTCACAATTTCCCAAATCTACATTCAGATTCACTTACATAAATGTGCACTTCCAAAGATACACACTTGTACCACTCCCGTTCCTCCTCCACACACACTAATTTGCAGGTTCTTACTTAGACTATGGGGAGTGGGGGGGATGCACAGTTCTGGATGCAAAAATAGAAGGCAAAAGAAGCTTAAAGGAATTTAGAGAACCCCAAAGAACTTCAATATTGCCTGTTAACCATCTTGACTTTATTCACACTTTCTGGACTGATATGTAAACTAGAATGCACTTAACTTTTTACTTCTTCAAATGTGATTCACTTTTCTGACCAAAAATACACATACATTAGGGACAATAGAGGACCTTTACCATAAAATGTGTATATTGGGAGAAATGAACCAAAATGTACATGTGAAATTGTGCTCATATCGAAATGCACACATTTCTATGCTTATACTAAAAAAAAAAAAAAAGCAAGCTAATAAGGAAACAGGACAGAATGAACTTGTGCATGAAAACCTGTGAATATTGTAAATAGCAAGCCAACAGATTGGTCAATCCCCAATCTCACTGTACTATGTTATATTGGCCTTTGAAGACAATTCACAATTTAGTTGGTGAAATACAGCAGCCAGCATTTTAACTGAGTAAGATCACCTTAAAGTTACCTCCCCATCTCTGCACCCTGAGACAAATAGGGGGTGGACATGTGTATGTGGCCCCAACTCACCACCAGATTCCTCATGTAGCCCTCAGGCCAAGATAGTTGCCCACCTCTGAAACAGATATTAAAGCTGGAGCAAGGGAAAGTGCCACCAAAATGTATGAGATTGAGCAAAGCAAAAGGATAGGGATTTATACGTTCATTACCTTTGTACCCTGCTTGTCACCCAAGATCAACTCCCAAGGTGGCTTACAATTAAAATAAATACAGTGCATTGTGGCATGGTGTCTGTCTCTAGTGGTACTTGACAATATACACTTACATGCCATCTTTCTTCCAAGACATCCAAGCCAGTTTACAGTTGGATATTTATATTATTTCAGATCACTGATGGTCTTTTCTGGAGCTGACGCAAGAAGCTTCCTAGCCTGGGCTTCTCACTCCCTGTTCAGGAGTAGAGATATTCCAGGCTCCTAAAGGGAAAGGGCAAGAGAAGCTGGAATTATGGGCAGATTGATGGTAAAAATGTCAGCCCACAAAAGCAGCACAAGTTCATCTGTAGGATGATGTGGTCTGGGTAAGGAATGCAGCAACTGCCCAACCATGGCCCTGTATCAAAACAGCTTTTGGATAAAATACCAAGCCTATGGTTATAAGCTACAATAAGCCTGTTTGCTGTCTTTTTTCTGTGAACACCTGTGATCAGAAAAGAAGCTGCCTGCTGGATCCATACAATGGGAATGAGACTGATTCAAATGCGGAGCCTTCCGTGTTTTGCATCCCTCTATTGTGAGGTGCAGCGGTATCAGAGTGTTCACTGAGGCCATCACCCAACCTGAGAAGCGTGACCACTGAAATAGATACTTTTGAGATAATTCTGTTTGGAAAGCGCCAAAAGCTACAGAGTCTCTTAGCCTTCCTGGCTGATATAACTTTATCCTTTTTATTGTGTGCCTGCTTCTGAGACTAGCAAACTACTTGTTTCTGATATAAAGTTGATTTTTTTGTCCTAATAGCGTCAACTATTTGTTCTGCAGATGTTCCTCATGCTGTTCAGCTGCCAAAGGTGGTCTCTTCCAGACCATCTCTTCAATTAGCCACACTTCGTGAATTCTTCGCATCTAAGTGATTTTTGTTTTGGCCTGAATAAATTCGTGTATATGCCCATGAAACTGCTGAAGGGGATTCCCCTTGCCTTGCTTGTTTTGCTTCTGACATCCTTCTTTATCAGTGATGTGACTCTGTGTTAACTGCAGCAAAGTCTGACAGAAATATGCCTCTAATTAGGACTTCTGGATGCTTCCTTGCTGACTCAGTGTATTTTTCAAGTTTCCAGCTTTACCCCTTCAGGCCACTTCTCTTACTTCCTTATCCTTGCAAAGTTTAGCATCAACATGGATGACACTTGATTTTTCATCTCTCATTTTGGGTTCTTTCACGGTTTATCCTCCCTTCCCCACAATTATCCTCTCAAATGTTTTAAGCATGGAACTTCCAATCCATTTTATTCCTCTGCTTCAGCTTCTCTATCAGCTGGCCACCAGATTTCTTGGACTGCAACTTCCATTATCCCCAGCCAACATTGGCCAATGGTCTTAATGAGGTCCCATGCATCTACCTGCAGATTTTTTTGTACAAAACACCTGCTTTACCACTAGGCTAAGCCCTTTTCCAAGGAACATATCCTCTTAACTACATTTTTACTGTAAGGCAAGAGGCTCCTTCATGACTCTGGAAGAGAGTTCCTGACTTTTGTTTGCAGTGGCTCTTGTTCTAGTGCCCTGGACAGCAGCATGATCTGCGGACAATCCACAGATAGTCACATGAGGCGATCTGCAGTAAAAGGCAAAGCAGTGGGCCAGCCCATTGTTTATGAACATTTGGCAACTTTTACTCCTAAATCTTGAACATCTGATGAAAGGACCCTGTTATTATTATTGGCTTCAGCAGAGGAACTGCTGTAAACATGGAGTGGAGCAGTTGGGGAATAGCAGAGTCATGTCCTACTTGTGGTTTTCCCACTGACAGCTGGTTAGTCACAGTGTGAACAAGATGCTGTGCTAGATGGACCTTTGGTCTGTTGTTCTGGCAGGGCTTTTCTGCTTTTAGGGTCAGGACCAGCAGAATGACCAGGAGGGCTGTCCCATTGCCACCTGATGACTTGATATGAGTATTACTCCAAAATGTGGCAAGCCAGTCCTTTCCCGACTTCAGTGAGACTCCTTTGGTCATTCTGCTGAGGAGGCTGCTGAGGAGGCTGCGCAAAAGCCCAGTCTAGACAGCAGCAGCACTGTGAAGAAATGAATGGTGACCACACGCTAGAGAGGAGATGGAAAGCCTTTACATGATGAAAACAGGAAGAATCCACAAACCAGTGATCTACCTTGTTTAGGTATCAGTTGGTGAACCCAAATACTTGTCTCCAAGCACTAACAACTTCAGAACATGTATGTTTCTCCTGCACCAGAAGGAATGCTCATCTGTGCATATTTGCAATGAGAAAAAGCTTCTCTGTGTGGCTGAACCACACCTTTGGGGTTGCAGCCATGAAAGGAAATAACTCAACTTCTTGGCTGAGCAGTCAGTGTCCTATTCGAATGATTGGCTCCCCTTTTAACACAACTATAGCTTTGCCATGTGCAGACCTTCCGCCCATTAGCCACTGCTGACCTCCATTTTGTGTGCTTTAAAGTACTGCCTATGTTTCCAGGCATTATTAAATAGCTCTTTAATAAGCCATTTTCCTTTCCTCCCTAGGCCACAGCCGTGCTTGAAATTCACCCATTAATCAGAAATTTCTTTATCACTCCTGGCAAACCAGCCTTTTACTTAGCTGTTTCCTCTTTGCAGCCAGAACAATCTCACCAGTTCCTTTTTTATAATTCCTTTTTAACGAGTCCCTAATGGCAGCCACTGGAGGAGAGACCATATAACAGGAAGATATTTTTGCAACCAGGAAACACAAGACAAACACTGTGGAATGTTAGGTTTTTACCAACCATGTTCTCAATTGCTCCATAAACTAGTCTTCCCAGCAGATATATCAATAGCACTTTGTTATTCTGTACTGGACAGGCTGGCACAGCAATTGCACTCAGAGTTAGAAAAATGGTCACAAACTAGATCTTTAAAAAGTGACTTTGCCCATCTTATCTGTGATAACTGAATGAATCAATGCAATGGGTTCTAGAGAAAATAGCAACAGTAGAAGGTTTGAATGTCTCATGTGAGTCATACTTGGCCTCAACGATAAGGAGCCAACTTCCTTCCATTTTATAAAAGATTCCCTACCTGGTTGTCTCTTCAGAGAATATTTTATTCACCAGGCAAGCGGTGTTTACAAGGCTGCATTGATATCAACCTCCAAGAAACTACTGCCTGATTAAAATAAACTTCCTAAAAGAAAGCAAAGACGGACCCTAACAGATCTCAACAGGGAGAATAAAACCTTGATGCACACCTGAGATGCACACCTGAGTGGACATCAAGCCGCAGAGCTGCCCATCAGTGTCTATTTCTTCAAAGCTATCAGTATTTTTGGCCAGCTTGCTGCAAACCATAGGCCACTTGGAAGGGCACACATCTTTTTGGGAGCTTCCAGATATTCAGAACCACCTCTTTTAAAATTAACACTTTGGTTGTATATTTGCTAGCCCCAAAAGATAAGAAGAGAATTTTCCTTGTTGGGCAGTCACTGCTGCTCACTCAAGTGACCCCTGAATTGTGAATATTTTTACTTAAAGTATTTAATTTAGGTTAGCAAGTTTTTTATCCCCTGCCCCCAGACTGTACTCTGCTTTCCTTTTTTTGTCTTTTATGGTATTTCTATAACACATAATTTCTTCTCATTTGAATCTGAGGGCTGAGCACCACTTGCTGAGATTCTAAAAGAAGCTTCTCTCCTCACCTGCATACCCACTAGGCTGACTTACCTGTGTTTACTTATTTGTGCCTAAGGGAAGTAAGAGGAAGACAGGCAGCCTGCCTGTGAAGAGGATGCCTCAACTGATCGCTTCCTTGTCCCAGGCAGGTAACCTGAGCTTAGAGGGAAAAGAGGTGATGGAAGCATCCTACTGATCAGACAGACATGTGTGCAACTGGGCTAACAAGCTAGGCAGTTGTGATGTGCGAAAGCATGACAGGTGCACACATAGGAAGCAGCAACAAAATAGCACTTGCCTTATTTGACCTTGACAGCACATCACATATAGAAAGTGCCCAGATTATTCTAACCAGGCAAGTGAAGGGACTGATTTTAATTCCATGATGATGAGGGCATTTGGGAAGAGGGCAGTCCACAGTTCCTGAAGCACACCCATTTGTAGTGGTCCAGAAAAGAGGAGTTTCTACAGATGATGGTTTGAAGGCCGGGGACAGCTGTCATGGACTGGGGAGATTAGGGCCTTACACCAACTATGTTCCCCTTCCTGTCCAAGGCTTTGTGGGGTGGAGGGAAGGTCTTCTGCTCTGGAGGCACTCACCCGGGGGCATGGCTTGTTCATGCACTCGCAGTCACAGCCAAGGCTGCTGCAATCGCACCAGTCATGGGGGCTGGGTAGACTGCTATCATGCAGAGGAGGAGGTTCTCACAGTCTCTGCAAGGGTTCTGCTGGGCTCCTGTGGGGTCTTGCAGTCTTTGGCAGCAACTGCTTTAAGTTTTCACTAGGGCTATCGATTCCGTAGCAGGGAAACAACAACAAGTCATAATGGTCTAAAGCAGATGGTCAATGGCATTGTCAGAGACCGTGGCTGCCACTGGGGTCCACTGACCCAGATAAAAACGTGACACAGTGACCATATGCAGGGGGATAAGTGGCTGCTTGGAATGAGTTGGCTTGCCACAGACACTGCAACAATCCAGCTCAGCTCAGCCCAGGCCAGGAAATAAATCAAAACCCCTCTCTTCTCCCACAGTCAAGTCAGAATAGGCCAGTGCACAGTGGTAGGTAGCAAAGTCAGATAAGTTCACAGTGCATTCAGATAAGTTCAGATTTCTATGAATCTGACCTGCAGATTCAGCAGTTGGCTGGCTCTTTCCAAATCACGTGGATTCTATGGACTTGTAGACAATTTTTCCACTTGAGTGAGAGGGGATTGGTCTACCTTGCCATAAAGAAAATACACACCTGTGTTTATGTGCACTTGCACAAAGGTACCCAGGAACATTAGCTAATTCATTTTAGAGATAATTCACATTAACTAAGGTAGATTAGTGCAACTAGGACAACATTCTATTAAAAAATGATCCTCAATGAATGGACAACAAAAGGAAAGATGCCCAACAATCTGAGGAAAACAAATGGAACAGATTTAAGGAACTCTTACCTCTCTGATAGTAGAGCCCATGTTTTGCATGGGGGATGCCCTGGTTTGATCCATTGCATGATCAGAAAAGGCAGGAAAAACTCCTCCGTGAAATGACAGAAAACCAAGGCCAGACAGAATTGGCTGTCCTGAGCTAGATGGACCAATGGCCTGACTCAGGATGGGGCAGTTTTTGACACACCTAACTCAGTTTGGCTGCATATAGGAAAGCACTACATCTTTTCCACCTGTACTGCATTTCATAAGACTTCTATTCAACTTGCCAATGTGCTATTGCTGCTGTTACTTTCTAGAAAATGAAATTGGTACACAAAGAGATTTAGAACCTATAATGGGCACTGAAACAACTCATTTGGATAACTGAAGACAACCATTATTCCTATGAGTAGATTAGGTTTGCAGACACTTTTTATTTTATTCCCTGGTTTTATTTTGCACATTTTGCATTCACCACCCCAGTCACAGATTTGAGAGCCTGAGTAATTTGCTTACCTTATTGTATAAGCGTCTGAACTGGAATTTGCATTCATAATAATACACATTTTCTTCACGTTTATTGTTACTGTGTTGGAATTCTACTGTGTAGCTCTCTTGGGAGGCTTCCTGTCATGAGAGGCAGCCTATAAATATTTCAAATAAATAATTTTTCACTTGGTTCCTCATGATGCCCCTATGGTCCTTATTATAACCTTGATTTAGCCTCTGCCCCATTTCTATGCCCCAGCATAGAATGAATTGGACAAAGCTTGATTTAACAGTTTCCTAGAAAAGTGAAAACATAGCTAATAGCCTGGAAGACAGAGCAAAAAAATCAGAGTGACCTTGATAGGCTGGAACACTGGGATGAAAACAACAGAAGGAAATTTAAGAGGGTTAAATGTTAAATCCTGCACCTAGGAAAAAGAAACCAAATGCATAGAGATGTGGGATGCTCAGCTCTACAAAACTTTAAGCAAGAAGGATCTTAGAACCACTGCAGATCACAAGCTGAATAGGGGTCAACCATGTGAAGTGGCTGCCAAAATGGTAAATACTACTTTTCACTGCACTAAAAAGATGTAGACAACCATCAAAGGAGGGCAGTGAAGATGATCAGGGAACTAGAAGCAAAGTCCCCTGAAAGACAAACAAAATGTTTAGTCTTGAGAGCATTGAGGGAAGATATGATATCACTCTTCAAGACTTGAAAGGCTGTCACAAGAGGAAGGCTGGGATTTCTTCTCAATCATCCAAGAGTCCAGGACACAAAATAATAGGCTCAAGTTACAGGAAGCCAGATTCCAGCTGATGGTCAGAAAAGCCTTCCTAGCTCTTAGATCAATATGACAATGGAAACAATTACCTAAGGAGGTCATGGGCTCCCCCACAGTGCAAGCATGCAAGATGCAGCTGGACAGCTATCTGTAAGGGATGCTTTAATTTGAAGTCCTGCATTGAGCGGGGGTTTGGCCCTTCCAACTCTACTATATTCTATTATTCTATGATTCTCTGGACATCCATCTCATGGAGCAAATAGTACACAGTCCTGATTTGCACATCACAATCAACTGTATGTTATAAACAACCCATAATGAGTCAGGGCCACACACAAATGTGCTGCCTCCTAAGTAGAAGTGCTCATGACTTAGTACCTCCCATTGGCACTTTGCATCCATTTTCCAAAACAGTGTTTTTCATGATGTGTGGATCTGGAACTCAGAGTTGCTGATGGGGTGACAACTCAGAGTTTTAACCCAACACCAATAGTTGGTTAAAATTCTGCATTGTTCCCACTGCAGTGACCCAGTGTTCTGGGTTTATACACTGAATTGAACATATTTTGGAAAGTGGATACAAAGCAGAAGTGGCAGGTGAGCAGGGAGCATTGCACTCATTTGGGTTGTCATTACTTGTGATCAGGGTATTGAGATGTTCTGTCTCTACAGAACTCACCCAAGCTGTTTGGGTGGAAGAGATTGTCACCCATCAAGTAAATGTATTTATGAAAAACCCAGCATACTGTAAATGCAGACACTGATTAATTTCAAAATGGGAAAGGTAGTCTCAAAGCCAGAAGGAAACTCTCTGGTTTTAGCCCAGTTGTCTTGTTATCCTCTTTATTTATTTATTTATTTATTTATAAACTTTGTATGCCATCCAATTACTAACGTCTCTGGACAGCTAACAGCATAAATAAATTGACGACCCACTCTGGCTGCAATTAATAAAATACAATAAAACAATTCAATATTAAAACTCATTAAAATATTGATTAAATAAAAAGGTCTTAACCTGGCACCGAAAAACATATAATGACGGTGCCAGGCAGACCTCTCTAAGGAGCACATTCCATAGTCGAGGCGCCACCGCAGAGAAGGCCCTCCTCCGGGTACTCTGTCTCTCCTAATATCTTTCACAGAGGGTTCCTGGAGGAGGGCTTCTGTTGCCGATCTCAGGGGGTGGGAGGGCAAATAGGGAAAAAGGCGTTCCTTTAGGTATCCTGGTCCCAAGCCGTTTAGAGCTTTATAGGTAATAACCAGCAGCTTGAATTGAGCCCGGACTTCGACGGGAGGCCAATGGAGCTGAGAGAGCTCCATTACCCCTTCTTCAATTCTTTCAGTAGAGACAGTTGGCCAGGTTCATATAACTGGAGAAGGACATGAACCACAGTAAACCTGTGTGCCCGTCCTGCGCATTCTTATTTCCATAATTAGCCATGCTGCATGTAGGTTGTCATTCAGTGGGGTCTGTCAGTGGGGATTGTTCCCAAATCACCCCAGAACAAGATGTGTTGAGTGGTTGTTGAGTGGTGTGAAAGCCCTTTTCATGGTCCTTCTTGCTGAGTTTGGATGACACAGCAATCCATGCTTGGCATGGATAATTTTTGAAGGCGTTGGTGCATGGCAGGTATGCAAGGGGCAAGGGAAAAAGCCACAATGGGTACTTTTCCTTCCCTGATCATGCAAACCCAGAACTAAATTACATACATGCTACATAAAGGCTATATATGCACATGCACACTTAGTCCTTTATGATTCACAACATTAATGAATTATACCAAAAATTCAGACAATTCCCTACCATGTCTCCAAAAACATGTAGCTCATGTCAATGTTATACATTAACCCACATCCACAAATTCACTATCCTTACACATTTTATCCATTGAGGAAACTGGCAATTCTGAGGTGATGAAAAAAGAGATTGTTCCTAAAAATGTAAGCAGAATAGCAACTTGATATTAATGTTGAGCAGACATGCTTTGAGAATAATATACTACAACTTCCTTTTAATGCACTGCAGAATTGAAGTGTCAGGCTAACTTTTGATGTTAAAAATAAGTGAAGTTTGTATTTTCTAGGTTTTGTAGCATTTAAATTGCAAAGCCTTCACCTTCACTCTGAAGACATTCCTCATCAAAACTGCATAGTGTTTTACTTACACTAAAAGTGATCCAAGTTTAATGCCTTGAGAAAAGGATACATTTGCACATAGCAGCTCATATGAATGAGCAATAGGCTATTTTATAGTCACGTCTATCCTTTATATATTAGTGCAGAGTTGGAAGCAATCAACATGGGGTCTAGATATTTCAGGGTATTACTTGGTGTGTATATGACTAGTCTTTCCCAACATGCCACCCTCCATATAAATTGGACTACAAATCCTACCATTCCTAGACAACTAAAAAGTACAAAGAAAAGCAATTAGGTGTTACCACAAAGATATACTTGTGTGGAGTATTGGCAATTTTTTTTAACAGTAGAAGCAATTTTACTTCCCCTCTTCTCCATTTTAGAAACCATTACTTCAAACATTTTAAGATTTATTTGAACAACCACGAGAGTAGCTGCCCATTCCCCTGTCATGCAAAAGTAGCCCTGCAGCATCCATCCAGCCCATTTGTTCTCTCTGTAAATAAAAGAGCAGCATTATGGCCAACTCTAGGGCATGCTTATGACATGGTTTGCCTATAATTGGAAGGATGGGGTACGGCTTGTGGATTCAATTAAGGACTCTTCTGTTTTACCCTGTCTTGGCTCTGCAGCATGTAGAAACAATGCAGACAGTACAATCCTGGGAATGGGGCTATACCACCTGAGGCAGTGAATTGAGCCTCAAAACTGTTCTATCGGAATAGTGTTACTCGTTCTATCATACTTAGTATAAATACTTCCATAATGCAATTCCATTATGATCCTCTGGCTGAGTAACCATTAGAAAACAATGCAAACTCCATTGGTGGCAGGGCGGGTAACATCAGGGTCCTTGGAGTGCAAGGTATCTATGCCTTTTCCTAGGATACTTCCACTTGCCTGGTTGTGCCTTCAGTTGCCATTTGGCTCTTCCACTGTTTTCATGAACCTTTATCACAGAGGTGGAAACAACTTTCAGGCTGAGGGCCAAGTGCAAGTTCTCAGGACCAGCAATCTAGTGGTGGGTGGGGCCATGGCAGGAAGGGACAGAATCAAAGGCAAAAGGAGTGGGGCCAAAATCCCCACATTTCCAGTATATTTTAGTTTAACACTCTTACTGCTAGCAGATAAACCTTAGGAAAGGCATTCTGATCTTTTAGAATGGGAAAAAATAAACAAAAGCTGAAAAACCACCCACCGTTCAGCAGTCAGGGGGAAGGGTTGGTGGCACCTTTTGCCACTTAGACTGCAACTGGAAGCACCCTGGAATTTATGTCTGAGTAAGCATGTTTAGAATGCCATTGGAGGCTGCTTGCAAGGTTCAGTTATGGGCTGCAGATGTTTGTGTCTTCTCCAAAGTACAGATGGTCTTTTGTTGGAATCAGAACACTCAACATGGTGGAAGAAGAGCCTGATGCTCTCCTGTTTTGGCCAACTTTTGGGTGCTTTGCCTGCTAGAAAGAAATGCAAATTATCCATGTTGCTGTAATATCCAAGCCCATCATGTGTTATAGGAGGAACTACCCTTGAAAAGTCATTAGAAATGCCAACTGGCATAAAATAGGAGGGCCAGGGTACCACTATGAATTTGCACCGATACTAAGAGATCTCATTCAAAGCAACATTCAAGGATCTGCTTTTGACCTTTGAAGCATAAGATCTGGGCTGAGGTACCTGAGGGTCATCTTCTACCAGATAAGCTTGTTCAGCAGATGAGATCATGTTTGGAATACCTTCTCCAGGTGACCCCACCTTTGTAGATGAAAGAGGTGACTATTAGGGAAAGGTCATTCTCAGTGGTCTCACCCCAGTGGTAGAATGCTCTCCCTAAGAAAGAGCAAGCTGGTCAGCTTAGTACCTACTTTACTAATTTTCTTGGAGTATAGTGAAACTTGTTTGGTTTACCCAAGTATTTTTTGGCTGGTTTTGTTTACTTATTATTTATATGGGATTATTTCATCAACCCTCCAAGGCGTGATATACAAATGAAATCAGTATATCACAATATATAACAATACCAACCAAAATATAATATGCCTGTATACAACCTACCTGTGTATAATACACAATGTCTCATAGAATCCTAGACTAGTCGAGTTGGAAGGGGCCATGAGGCTATTGGGTCGACCCGCTGCTGCTGCAGGACACCAAGTTACACCATCCTGCTCATGGCTGTGTCTCTGTGTTTAATAGAGTTTGTTTGTGGTATGGTTGCAGTTTCTATGGTCTATGGACTATTGGCTCTGTTGCTTTGCATTATGGATTCTATTAGTCACTGCTGTTACATTTTTATGGTTGTATTTTTGTTTCCATTGTATTATTTTCTTGGAAACTCCCTTGAATTCCACTGTGTGGGCAGAAAAGGTGGCATAAAAATATTTAAAAATAAAGAAATGGAACCAGAAGAAAAGTATTCTTTTTATACTTCTTAGCCTCTATGTATCAGCATGATTAAGAGGCAGGGCATTTTAAAGGAAAAGGAATCAATAAAGAATTTAATATGAATGAACGACTCACATTTCAAAACTTCCCGATATCCACATACTAGAAGCTAATTATTCCTTCTGAACAGGGACTCCCATTTCAAGAAGGCTTCAATAGTGCCTGTCTAAACCCCTCTTTTTTGTTATTATGTTTCAGTGCATTCACTCAGTGTCTAGTTTTATCCAGATGGCTCAGGACATGAAACTGGCAATATTTCAAAATAGAATGCTATTTTTGCTTTTAAGGGGCATAACTGTAAGCTTGTTTCCTAGTAATTTAACCATAATAGTTGCTAATAAATAGTAACCTTAATGTTTTAACCAAAAATTAAATGTCTCACTAAAAACAGCCTCTCTACTAGAGGGTGAGAACAGTACTTTTAAAAACCTGTGGGGGATTTAGGGAACAACAGAAAGCCAAATAGAATGGGGAAAAGTAATTCTACGTCTCATGATTTGTCAGGCCTGTTGAATTAGAGGCATGTTTCCCACTTTGGATGCATGAGCTACTTGGGTTTAATCACAGAGAAGCCATACAAGTAGGGAGCAAAGAACCAATATTTGGAGTATAACTCAGTGGCAGAGCACATATTTTTAGAAAAAGATGGTGGAGTAAAAGGGTTGTATTGTATTGGGTCTGTGCACTCACAATGAGGCTTTCATATTTCTAAAACTGGCCACATGATGGTGGGATCGTCTTTGGAAAGCGCTGGTTCATGGCCTCAGAAATGGAGATGAGCTCTGCCCCCGATTAGCCGCTGGCTAAGTGGAGTAAAATCTGCAGGGACTCCTTTACCTTTATCTTCTGAAAAGTGCACATTTTAAAGTGTGCACTGAACACACACACATTTTTCAAAACATTTGAAAGTTCAAGAACATGTGACCACTTCCTTAAAAAATATGTTCCCATTTGTGTTTGCATTCAGCATTGCAAATGGGGTACATTCTAATTATTTGTGAACTGAACTGAAATTCTTGTACATCCCCAGTTAAACATGTTCATCTCTAGATATTTCAGTTTCATCTCCCCAATTCATAAGCTGAGCAAGTAAAAGAACTATGGTAGAAAACTCTTGAGGGATGCATAACCACATCTTCCCAGGCTACTGATTGGTCAGTTTTCCTCCCTGGGCTCTCCCCTTGTTCCTCTGTATTGTTCAATTACTGCTTGAAGATACCAAGGACATCAGAAAGGAGGTTCAGAAGGGAGTGTAGTGAACTTTCTCAGTGTCTAAAAGCCAAAACACTTTCTCAAAAGCATGCCAAGTCCTCAAGGCCTTCAGCTTGTTAAGAAGAGAATCAGAGATAACGGCCTCCTTAATATCATTCTGTAGATAAGGCTTGCCCTTTGCAGTGAGAATGAAGCTGTTTACCTTATCAAAATAGCTTTGTTCCCAGCAAAAGGGGTAGCCTGACAGGTTCAGCAATAATTGGAGAGAAAAACCATACACTTTCCATGGTAGGAAGCATTTGCCTTTCATCCTAAGCCCGCAGGGAGAAATTGATGCATAACTTGCTTAGGAACCTTGGCAGGCCAGTGGAGCATCCCTGAACCAAAAGTCCACAGAGAAGGGACATCCACGCTTTCTTTTACTTTATTAACAATCCACATCCAATTTCATCACTGCACTCAATCAATTCCATATCATCTTTGATACTGATGCTTCTGTGTTCTCCTAAGTGTCCTTGAATGTAAATAGGATGCCTTGCCTGGACCCGGCCCCCATGGTCAAAACACCACCTCCAGCCAGGAATAGGTCTGCTGTAAAGGCAAGTCTGAAACAGGGCCCACTCTGCCCCATATACAAAAACCATACACTTGTCTTCTGTGCGTGGGATACTAAAGAGATTTGGGAATGGTGGTGGAACAACCTCTAAGGAAGAAAGACAAAAGGATGTTTTGTACCCTTTCCTACTTCAGAAGTCTGACATGCTGATAAAACCAGGTGTTTTGTTTTGGCAAAACTAACAGAGTGGCCCTGCTTTCAATCTCTCCCTCTGCTGAAGCTTGATAGGAGAACTTCCTTATGAGATTCGCAGCCTTCAAATAAATAGTAATCTCCGTTCTCCATGAAAGAATCATCATCTTTCCAAAGTCTTTGAACACATACATCACACTGTGTGCGCAGAGAGTGCCAAGCACTAGCCTCATCGGCTTGAACAGAATGGAGGTGGCCATAGTGCGGAATGTCACCGGACACTACAATGAGCAGTGGCTGCCCTATGCCAAGTCCCTCCTCTTCCACTCCACTGCTGAGCGAGCAAGGGAAGCCACTTAAGGAGAGAGGGAAAAGCATGACTGGAAATCGAACCTGATAAACAGATAATGAAGACTAGAGTCTTCCATTTCATCATCATTTTGAAAATAGAGAACTGGGGAAAGAGAAATAAAAGACCAAAACAAAAAATCCCACCAAAACAAAACAGAGATTTAATTCCTAGAGAGGCTCAAGAAAAGGACTCAAAGGATGACAGGTTAGTATAGCACAAAGTCCTTTAAGCTAACCATAGAATGCTACTATTTTTCATTAATATTGGTTGGAAATATGAAAGAGGGCTATGGTTCTTGTGCTTATGGCATATATATATATATATATATATTCATTTATTAGATTTATGTCCCACCTTTTTCTTTCAAAGTACTCAAAGCAGCTTACATCATTCCTCTCTTCCTGATCATAATCTTATTCCAACAACAACAACCCTGTGAGGTAGGTTAGGCTGGATGACTGGCCCAGGGTCACCAAGTTGGCTCCGTGGCTGAGCAGGGACTAGTACCCAGGTCACCCGAGTCCCAGTCCTGCACTCTTAACCACCACATCACAGTGGCTGTTACATAGCAGCTTTTCCCAGCTAGGTGCCCTCCAAATGTGTTGGACTACAATTCCAATTACCCCTAATCAATGGAAATGCTGGCTAACAAGTCCAATGGCAAGTCCAAGATGTCTGAAGGGCACCAGGTTGGATCAGACTGATGGCCAGAATGTTTTACCAGAATCAGCTGAATTTTTACAGGCTCAGAATTCAGGATGACAACAATTTTTGGACTAAGCATCTCTAGGGACAGACAATGGAATACATACATATGCACACATGCGTACACACACGCCTGCACAGGGTGAAGAGGAACTAGATCATGTGCCTCATCTTTCCCCGCAGCAGGAAGTATGGACTAATTTTAGTATTTAAGGGTACCTTGAAGGGTGCAATTCTAAGCATGCTACCTTAAGGCTCTAGTCCCTCACCCACTTACCTTGGAATGCATTCCACTGAACTCAGTGGGACTTACTTCTTAGTAGGCAAGTAAAGGATTGCATTGCAACTTTTTTTTAATGGCCACATGTACGGAAAAAGCAAATGACAGGAAAAAGTATCACGTGTGCCAGGATGACCAAGACTAAATTATACTGTAGCAAAAGTGTATAGTAGAACAAATATAATCCCAGCCAGTAAATGGTTAGATAAGAGGTGCAAGACATGGTTACCAGTGGCTTCTCAGAACAATGAGTCCATCGTCCAAGCCATCCCAGGAGTTGCATCCTTTTGGCTATCATGGAATATGACAAATCACCAGTCCACCACCAGGTGGCCAATGTTCTGTCTATTTCAAGAGCTGCTAAAATGCTGCCAAAGTGACAGCTGCTGGCTTGGGTGACAGCTGGAAGTCCGGCCAGTTGCTTAATGGCCAGCACGAGTGGTGTATTCAAAACCTAACACTCTGTGCAAGGCTGATAAGACCATTCTCCTCCTCTACTCTCCATTCTTCCCACCTGTGTGATATCAAATATTTCAGAATAGGTAGGATGAGGGAAATTAGAAATATTGGCCAATGTGCATGTGCAGTTAAGATATTTTATTTAATTTTGTTCTTGTTAAAACAGAGTTCTGCTTCCTTTGTCTAATTAGTTCTGTTGACCTTTCAGACATACTTCCCAGCTTCAATCTCTGCATGGCAATGATCACATGGGCCATGCTGTCATTTACAAAGCTCCTGTCTTCTTCCAATGCTTTAAGACCAGTTTTAATGAAGCCACTTCATTGTCACCTATCCTTCTGCATTAGCTTCTCTGGACTGTGCCCCCCTTCTAATTTTACCTCCTGCCTGCTGCCTTTCAGAGCTTTGTCTGAGGTGCATAAAAAGAAATTATGCACCATACTGGTCTCAGCATGGATGACTTCACAGTTGGTAGCATAGGAGGGTTTATGAACACAACGTTAAGATGAACTGTACATGGCTGGAAGCGGTGTGGTGAGATGAGTTCAGAGTTCATCTCTGGTGGGAATGATCAACGGTGCAGGAGTTCTGGAACGTGATTGCTATTTACTGTCAGGAATTTCTCTACATCAGACCACTGGTAACTTCTAAAGAAAGCTTTTAAACACATTTGAACCTAATGAACCTGGATTCCTGCATAAAGACCTTTTTAAGCAACTGTACACAGCTGAAAAGCCATGCACCGAAAGTCTCCAGAGCAACCAACTAAGCAGCAGTGGTTGATAACATCTGGGAGATTGTCTGTATATAAACTCCCTTGACAAGTGCAGCAAGCAAGAAATCCTAATTTTAAGAAAGATTTTGTTCCATGGATCCCATTTATTTTCTATGATGAATCCCTTCAAAGTTTTGATCAAATGCCAACTAAAGACAGTTGCCTACGTTTTTTTCAAATTAATGTGCATATGCACACAGAAAAGAATACACACTTGCACACATAATTTGTATATGCTGCATAACCTGTATTCTCATTCTTACATTAGATATTGAGCTTATATTTAACCTGTTTACTGTAGATTATACCACTGATGGACTAAGAATTAGTGACTTCTGGGGGCCTTTTTCTTTTAGCTATCTTGGTATATTTTTATGTATGTTTTCTTTTTATTGCCTTTTAAAACTTTTCATCAAAATAACATTTCATGCAGAAAGTTTTTAAAACGAAGAAATATACATACATGGCTTTGTATAGTTAAACCCATGGTCTAACTAGCTGCAATCCCACACTGGCCCTCTTACGTATACATGTGTCATGAACAGCTAGGACTCTAATCGATGCTCACAGTCACTCTCAAACACACGGGGCCATCACCTTCAGAAGAACTCAGGTGTATACCTTTGATTTCAGTCCAGGTTGTTAAAGATCATTGGAAAAATATATGTAAAAATAGTTTCCTATTAAAAAGATGCAGAATGTACCCTTATAGGAAGTAATGTTGTGAGCCGCCCCGAGGCTTCGGCAAGGGGCGGCATAGAGATGTTTTAATAAAATAAAAATAATAAAAAATAAAAATAATAGAAATCCTATTATATCAGCCTTTTGAGGACGTTTGCATAGGTTTTTGTGTCCCTCCTAGTCCTCACTGAAGTTGGCCTGACATTACTCTGCCCACCTCATAACTGAAGTATCTTCCCATGGTTATGGAGCTTAAAGTCCATTTTAATGTCTAATCGGTTTTAATGTGTTTATACTGCATGCTGTGCTATTTTAATTTCTATTTTACTGGTTGTTTGTTGTAAACTGTCCTGAGACATTAGCATAGGGATGGTTTATAAAAAGCTTTAGATAAATAAATAAAGTACTATTCAAAGGAAGAACACACCCTGACAATTGCTAGCGTTAATGCTGGATAAGCTTCTCTCTGCTGTGTTTTGTTAACTGGCTGAAATTGCAAAAGGATGTATGAACAACAAGTAAGTCTGAAAAATTCCTTAGTCACCTTCAGTGCTGGCTGCCCATAAAGTGTGAATACCTAGAAAGAGGTAAAAATCATCAGTTTCTTCAGACAAAGAACAAATTGCTCCCCAGATCTGTCATTTTCTTCACTTTCCCCTAAGTTTGAATAGTAGACAGAGTTCATTGCCTATGCATCTGGGGAAATAGCGGAGGGTAACAGTGCAGAGGCAGCTAAACTGCCTAGAGAGGTGTCAGATAAAACTGGCAGGAATGTATTCCTAGTATTTGGAACCTACAACGTGCCTGGATTCACTACAGCCCTCTCTGATTCAGCTAAATCCTTTCTTGAGATGTTGGCATTTGCTTTGTATGGGTGCTTAGCAATGGCAAACTTTAATTCCTAGAATCCTTCTTTCTCCAGAAAGAGGTTTCAGGATTTACTTGTTTTCTATCAAATTGACCCTTTAAATATGATCCTGTTTGCGCTACAAAACACTCCAAGTCTTACTGAAATGGAACACAATCTGGTTTCTACTGCTTTCCAAAGAGGGAAAATTGAGAGACTGCTCTTCTATGATGGGGGTTGGTAAAAAGAAATTGGTTTATTTGCAGAGCTGAGGCAGAAATGGAGTACGTTCTGAAATATGAAGCATCGTTTGATTGTGCAAATGCTTCCTGATGATGTCTTTGTGTTCCTGTCACTCCTGATTTATTGGGCCTTTCCACTCAGAAAAAGAATTTGCATTTCAGTTTACATTACTGGTCTTTCTCCCC
This sequence comes from Varanus komodoensis, assembly GCF_004798865.1. Taxonomy (NCBI): domain Eukaryota; kingdom Metazoa; phylum Chordata; class Lepidosauria; order Squamata; family Varanidae; genus Varanus; species Varanus komodoensis. Next base: position 17,310,455 of record NW_025336481.1, on the reverse strand, counting down.
CCTGCAGTTTTCCACATCTGGAAAGGGCTCCTGCTTTGCTGTCTTCCAGAAATGTTTCCCTGCTTTTGGGAGTTCTTTAGATGGAGACTAGGAACAGATTTATGGGGAGTGTAGTTGCTTGCAGCAGCAGTCTGGCTTTGTCCTGGTTCCTCCTTTGCCCCATCCTTGAAGCCTTCTTCTGTTGGCTGCAGAAATGGAGGAGAGGGGCTAATAGCCACTCATTTCCCCCTTTTCTACCCTCTGCTGTAGCAGCGGAGCACAACCTGAGCAATCTGTTGCTTGGCCTTGTACCTGCATCTGCCATAGACCGTGCTGCAACAATTTCACAAGAGCTCCCTGGCTTCTCACAAGGTTCCCTGATTTTGCTCACCTGTCACTCAAGGATGGCTTTGGACAATTGCACAAGTTCTTAAAAGGGCCACACATATGCTGCTGCCTCACCAGGGGTGTTTCTGGCACTGTATGAATGGAAGGAGGATGAGCTCCATACAGGAGGTATAACTAAGTGTAATCCCAGGTTGGGTACTACTAAAGTACTGTGAGAAGGAGCTATCAGTGTTAGAATTATGGTTCTAATTGCATTTCTCTGCAGAAGCTTAAAATGCTAATGCATTTAGGGCTGTATCTAACTGTTTCGTTCTATTAGGCAAATGACATTATGCTAACATAAACCAAATTCCATACTATGTGCAAGAGGAGAATCCAACTGAAGCTATGTTTGGTGAGCACATTAAGCTTGCATAATACATCATTCAAGCTTGCAACACATTTTTGCCTACGTTGCAACTGGCTGTGCTTTCTGGTTGAGCAGCCAGATGCACAATAGATTGTACAAAAGTTATGCACAACTACTTGTCCAACAGAGATACAGTGAAGCTCTGCTAGTTCTCTCTGAGTCTGCAGAATGACTCCATTGGATACAGCAGGCAGACAAAATGTTTGCATATGCATACAGCCTTGGTAATCCTCTTGTGCAGGCAAAATATTGTACCTGAGCTGATCTTTGAAAGTCAAAGTGAGGACAGTTTGTAAGTCTTGCCATTTGGCTGAAAAGAAGCTGTTTCCTCAGGTGCCTTGCCATTGGCTGCCTTCACAGTAATATCTTTTAAGGCAAACTTACTGGCCTATTATTGTATTGTGTCAAAAGAGCTGCTAATGTTTTGTTGTTATGTGCCATCAAACCTTCTCTGATTTACAACAATCCCATAAAGGAGTGTCCTCCAAAATGGCCTGTCTTTCATAGTCCTGCTCAGCTTTTGTAAACTCAAGCCTGTCTCTCCATTCATTTCATTTCATTTCATTTCATTTCATTTCATTTCATTTCATTTCTATACCTCCCCATAGCTGAAGCACTCTGGGTGGTTTACAAAAATGTATAAAACAAAACAATAACATATAATACAAGTAACATCAAACAATGGTAAAAGAATTTAAAATTAATTTAAAATAGTTTAGAATACATTAAAATACAATAAAAGAACAGGCAAGAAAACGTTCCAGGATAATTCCCTCAGGAGATAATCTATAAAAGCATCCACATAGAGAGCTGTCTTGACTTGGCACCAAAAAGATGGCAAGTTTGGTGCCAGGTGGGCCACAGCAGGAAGGCTGTTTCGAAGATGGCCACCACAAAAGGCCCACCTCCTGGTTGCCACCCTCTGAGCCTCTTGCAGGCTTGGCACTCAGAGACAGGCTTCAAAATTTGAGCATAGTGGCTGAGTAGATCAGGGTTGAGATAGGTGCTCTGAGAGGTATTACAGTCCTAAGCCAGGTAGGGCTTTATAGGTTAAAACCAGCACCTTGAATTGGGCCCAGAAGTATACAGGTAGCCAATGCACATGGGCCAGAATCAGTCTTATATGTTCAGGGCTATGGGTCCCAGTTATTAATTTGGTTGCTGAACCATCTTCAAGGACAGCCCCATGTAGAGTGTGCTGCAGTAATCTAATTTCAACATTACCAGAGTGTAGATTACTAAGGCTAGGTTATCCCTGTTCAGGTAGGGGTTCAGTTGGGCCACCAACCTAACCTGGTAGAAGGCACTCCAAGCCACCACTGACACCTGGGCCTCAAGAGACAAAGATGATCAAGCAGCACCCCCCTCCAAGCTATGAACCTGCTCCTTCAGGGGGTGTGCAAGCCCATCTAGACCAGGTAGAACAGCCCCCATCACCAAGGGAATCACCCACCAACAGCATCTCAGTCTTGTCCAGAATTGATCCATCTCAAATGTGGCCTTTCTTTTCTTCTGCCTTCAACTTTTCCTAGCATTATTGCCTACTCCAGTGAGTCCTACCTTCACATGATGTGTGCAAAGTATAACAGCTTCAGTTTCATCATTTTTGCTTCCAGATAATACTGCAGTGTATTAAAAATGAGCTGTTTCATTTACAGTAGAAGGCTCTCTTGGTAGCCCCACAGTTGGAAATCAACAAGTGTTTCGGCAGCCCTGTTTAGACTACCAAGGAAAGCAGTGATAGAGGCTTGGAGTAGTTGGAACAGCACAAACGCTTGCCTCTGTCCAACTTCATATTTTGCTATGATCTGTAATGTCTCCCGACAGACACATTTTGCTCACAACCCAGTCAAGAGATCCATAAGCTTTTGAACTCAAAGGATTATGAGCATCCCATGCACAGTGGGAAGAGCAGCGGCAGGCATCTCCAACTCCCCACTCGCCCTGTTGTGCATTTCTGCTGGAAGGCCATTGTCAGCTATCTAGCTGGGGTGCTTTGGTGCAGGAGGGAAGGAAGCTGGAGAGGATGCAGGATATGCCATATCCTGGCTTCTGTAGTCACCCCTCCATGTCCTCCAGAACACCCCCCTTAAGCCCTCTCCAGCCTGAGTTCCTGATCACAGAGTGGAAGCCAAGGCAGTTATTTCCCCGCTCGCTCATGTGGGGGGTGGGATGGCTGGGTGGACTGGAGCTTGGATTCCCAGTTCTGAGTTTGGAACTCTGGCTCTAGTCTCACATTTGGAAATTTGAAGTACCCTATGGCTCACCCCTCCAACATTGCATAGATAAAATCCAGGAATATAAACCATGTGCACATACGTTTTATAGAAAAAAGGGATCAGAAATACACTTCATCATTCTACGTAATCTGAAAATTGCGTGCATCTGGGAATGCCAATTCCTTTGGAAAACTTTTAAGTAACCACATATTTTAGTTTTTTATCCCTGTAAAAACAAAGGTGCAAATGTCAACACTTTAAGAGTACATTGGGCTTCAGATTGAGAGTCCAAGTCCTAATAGTTTCTCTAATAATTTCTCTTTCCCTAATAGTTTCTGTTAGGGAACCTAATAGAAAAATTGCAGCAGCAATTGTGGCATTAACAGTATCTACATGTGTTCATCTCCACAGATAATTTCCATAGCTGAGGCAGTTGAATGGTTGCATAATACACTTGCCAATCTGTTCTCACCTTCATCCCTATTACTTTGTCATGACCTTTAAAGTCAATCTTAATTGCATATGCTCCAATATACATCTGAAATAAGCTCCTTCATAGATGCCAGCTTAGTTCTCTAGACTCAGCCCTGGATATGAACTTCAGGGCAGATAGAAACTGACCTCACCAGAGAAATGAGCCTTGTAAGCCCCCCAGTTCTTTTCCAGCGAGGATTCCTTCTGTACCTCTTCCTTTAGTAGTTACCAACTTCGTTTATTATGGTGGTGGGGAAATAGTACCTGAATCATTCCTCAGGCACAACAAATAGCTTCAGGCTCAAGCTCAGATGAGGAAACTAGCAGAAAGGAAAGGTTTACACCTGAGACAGAATTCCCAGTTTCCCTCTTGCCCTTCCTCCAAGGCCTCAGAGTGCTCCAAACAGCTTCCCCACTTCCTGTTCTACTCCAACATTTGCTCTGGGAAACTGCCGTGGCAAGGGGAATAACATGAAGCAGCCAACAGTAGACCAAGGACAGATCAGATGCAAGATCACAGCCAATACTGCAGGCACCAGCCGGATACTTTGGGTTCCGTTTCAGGACCATGGAGAGCACACGTGCAGCTAGACCAAACAGAAATCACCCAACCTGGAGCAACAGATCGGCTTTTAGAGCGAGTCAGGAGAACCTTTCTGGAAGCTTCACCGCCTCAGCCTCTGAGAACCTTCAGACATGAGCTGTGATGCTTCCAGTGATGAAGCTGGCAGGCAGAAGGAAAGAGGCAGTCCAGTCCCTCCTTCCTCTCCAGTTTCCCATGTATGCACCAGGAAGGGAAGGGCTGTCTCTCCCTCTTTCTACCACGCCGCATGCTGTGTTGTTCTCTCAATGCTAAGAGATAGGAGGGTATTTTGAGGATGAGGGAGGACTAGTGCTCTGTTGCTAAAACTTGGTATAGATGAGTACATGATTTGACGTATCCAGTCTGGGGCTAAGAACATAATTTCCAAAGCAATCCACAGTGAGTGAGTTTGGTCATATTCCGTCTTCTCCATTTTGAGCCACGGTGGCCTTGAGAATAGGAATGTGTGAGGAATTGGCTGGGGAGGTGTGCATGTGTGTGTGTGGGTCAAAATCCAGTGCATTGGCTCTGCTCACCCTTACACCCAGATTTTGGCCATCTGCTGAGCCCTGGCACCAACTTGTTGAAACATGAATCAAGCCAGCTTCTGTTTTTAAAGCAGGCAACAATATATTTTTCTTTTCTTAAAACAGAGGAAACTTGAATAAAATAAAGCTACAGTTTGCATAAAATATGGCTATAATTTCCATAAACAAGGCTGCAATTTCCATAAACAAGGTTGCAATCTACATAAACTATGCTGCAATTTTCACAAATTGTGGCCATAGTTTTGAGGAAACTGCAGGTCTGTTTTACACATAGTTTACCTATATTTTACACAAATCCATCTCCTTAAAAAAACAATTCCCATCAAGGCTTGCCACAGCATCAAGCAGCAACCTACTGACACTCAACTTAGCCCACTGTAGATTTTTAAGCCATGGAGGTGTACTGAAGTCCATCAAGTGCAAGCAAGTCAAGTTTCACAATATTGTTCATCCTTACTTGAAAATAACTAGGGGAGGGGGATGTAATCCTTCCCTTCCAGCTGCTTTCTTGATCCAAATCACCCCCAAAGACTTTTGCCCTGCCTGAGGAAGCACCCAAGAACCATGGGAATTTGCATCTGCACACCACCATCTTGAGGCAATGTTGGTAAGGAAGACGCTCAGAAGGAAATTCACCGTTATAACCCTCCATGCAGTATTCTTGCTTTATTTTTAATAACCAATTTCCTCTGGAGAGATTGCAGCAAAGGTAACTCAGTGGGTACAAATGTCACCACTACAAGCTGTGCTGAGTGAGAGAATTAAACGCTAGTTCAGGTACAGCCTTGGTCCTTGCCTGTTCAAGGATAGGGGCATGCAAGATGTGCTGACTTAGTGATCCTGGTACCGAGGCAACTTCTTTCTGCTGGCAACATTTATCACAGTACACCCTCCTCTAACAGCCACTTTTGTGCTGCGTAGCACCCTCCCCAGCTGTTTTCAGAGACTGTGGTGCCATAGCAATCCAGCTCTTGAGGGCTGGAACAAGATTTCTCCCTGCAGAATATGGCACTGTCTCATCTAGTCTTGTTTAAATGTCACTAGCAAAGGGACCAGCACAGAGATACCACTCCAGCAGTGGGGGAAGGTGAAGGTAAAGAGATTTCTGGTCAAGAGATGAGATTCGTAGAAAGGCTTAAAGGCATACTCTTCATTATACTCAAGATCAAATTGCTGCCTCAACAACAAAAAGCAGCAGAATACTCTTAAGGGCATTTGTTAGGATTATTTTTAAAACCACATGGTAAGTATAGTAAAGCCCAGCACATACTCTTTTCAAGGAAAAGGAATTTTATTTGTCCTTTGGCTTACATACTGAGCAGATAAACCTATTCGATTTTTTATAAGAATAACCATTCTATGAATTGGCTAGAAACAAAAGTCCTGAGGAAAACTGCATGTGGGCTGAAACACCGGAAAAGTCGTGTGCAGTACCAGTTCCTCACTACAAACTGGCCTTGACTGCAAGCCCTTCAAACCAAGTACAGATGACTGTCCTCTACAGGACATAGGCCACCCGACTCTGGATGTCCACCAGTTTATAATGCATCTCGTTGGTTAACTGTTCATAACAGGACAGTCTAAGTGGGCTGCCTATAATCCTCCAGACTTGGATTACAGACATCCTATGATGCACAAAAGGAGCGTTCAGGCCACTCCCATACTTCGCCTGCCCTGCAAGACACTTAGACAGCTATTTTCGGCTAGGCACTTGCCTTGGAGTGTGAGGGTGGGAGGCTAAGGCACAAGCAGGAGGCTGCTTGCGCTGGGGGCACTGATCTCCTCCCCACCCACAAACCTCTGACTTCAAGGTCACTTACGACCTCAGCATGGCTCTTTCCAGGCTGGTTGTGAGGACACGCTGAGGTTGGAGTCCCAGCTGCAAACTGAGAGCAAGATTCCAAAGTTAGAGCTGGCACCCCAAATAATCCTAGAACCACCTAGACTGTCAGGCAGTCATAGGATTGCATTCTAAAACATTTAACTGTTCCCATTTTTAATCTCTGATCATTATCTCAGAACAAAAGCCTCCACCTTTCTTATACTGTGGCAACCGCTCCTGCACTTCCTTGGTGCTTAAACTTTTGATTTTATAGCCTTTGCATTTATCTGATAATGTTAAGAAATTTTGTATCTCATTAGTGCTCTTATACCTGAGCTGAGAACATTGAAGCAAACTGGTGGAGAACACTGGTGGAGAAAAACTCATGTGCCCAATCAAACTGAAGTTAAAGCCAATTATTGGCCTTATTCTATATCAACAATGAAAGTGAAGCAGCACTTTCCCCCACCACTATTGCAATTGCAGAGAAGAAAATCTGATGTTTTGCCTCCATCACACCACAGAGGTAGCATGCTAATGTCAGGGTTTGGCATGAGAGGCATCACTTGGTGGTGGTTGTGCTCCTACTTGGATGGCCAATTCTAGAAGGTGCCAGAGGGGTGGGGCCTCTGCTCAACCCTTTAAAGGTTTTGTTTAGGGGTCCTGTAGGTTTCTGCTCTTTCCTGCACTTGGCTTAATAGCAGCCCCATCTTATGACCCCTATGCAGCATCTAGAGGGCCACAGGACTTTTTGGAGTCCCATAAGAGGCAATGCAACGATTTGGCCCAAGGTGTCACCAATAGATTGGTCTTTTATTATTACTGAGAGATGGTTTGCTTTTAATTTTTTACCGCTGTTTGTTTATATTTTAGTCATTGTGTATATTGCAGATGTTTGATATTCTGCATTAGCTGTTTTGGGAATTAGGTATTGGATTTTTGGTAACTGAAAGATAAGACTAAAATGTTTTGTTTCATTTGAAAATATGTCCATGCAAATTTATAGGCAGGTTATGGGAAAAAATTAAAATTACTATATAAAAGATATCATATTTTTCTACTCTGTGTTTATATTCAGAACTGAATCTTTACCAGCTTAGGTGAACCTACTTATTTGAACTGAAAATACAAACCATGGTTTTCAAGAGGCTGCCAAACCAATATATCAAACTGAATTTGAACCTGGCTTACACACCACACTTTGTGCTGTAGTTTTCTGTTAGATCTGAATTCACAAATACTAACAAAGCAAAGTTAGGGCCATATTCCACCTCAAGAAGCTGCTGTACCACAAGGACAGAAGTTATGAGGAAAAGATGAGCCCTTTGTTTGCATGAAAATATTCCAGGTTTGGTCCCAGACATCTCCAGGTAGAGTTGGGAAAGACTTGTCTGAAACCCTAGAGAATGTCTTCCAGTCACTGTGGAATCCTGCAGTTTTTGACTCCAATTCCCATAATCCCTGGTCATTGCCCATGCTGCCTGGAGTTTATCAGAGTTGGTGTCCAAAGCATCTGGAGGAAACCCAGGCTGCTTCCCCTTGATGTAGACTGTACTTGGCTAGATGGGTCAGAGTTCTGACCTAGTATAAGCTGTCGCCCCATGGTCCTAACTTAAATAGGATTGTGCTGAGTAGATGGACAATGAAATACAAGTAATATATAGCTTGTTTGCTGCGTAACTGGAAGTTCAAACCATGATCAGGTTCTTAATGTTAGTTAGAATAAACCATTACTTGTCCTAGTTCCTGAAACAAGCTTATGCCTTTCATATTATGGAACCATGATTACTAAAACAATCAGACACATTGTTAAATGTAATATATGAATTCTAGGCTGAATCTTGCTGTTAACAACTTGGTAGGTTGTGCTTTTACATCATTGTGCACTGAGAACAGCAGCCACACAGGAGCAAAAGGAGGGACTCGATCAGAAACTATTCATTTGGCATGGTTTTGTGAGCACAGCATGTGTGGTGCTCCCAAGTAAAGCTCCCACAGGGTACTCTGTAGACTTCGTGGATTGTGAGCATTGGAGCATCTTGTGCCTTACTGTCATGGGCAGAATTGTACACCAAAGAAGGAACAGAACAGATGTGAAAGCCAAGAACATTCTCCATTTCTTTATTTTCTCTCTGCACAGAAACCGCCTGCAGCTTTTGTGGCTCTCGGTACTTCTTCAAGTTACTAATTTCTTTACTTCCATTTCTTAAATTTAGCCCTTCTTCAACTGGAAGCAATGCTAAAATAAATTTTGCTACCATTATCTGATTCTACTAACGCAAGGTTTTATGATAATATTAAACCCCATGCTTTGTTAATTAAATGCAGATCATCACCCAGAGGAACCCAATATAAAGCAAAAATGCATGTTGGAGGAAGAAATGTATCCCATGGGCTATTTTCATGCAAGAAGCTTAGAAACTGTCTCATCCTTACAGAACTTTGGAGCAAGCTCCTCAGAGAGGTTTACCTGGCACCTACTCTTTTTTTCTTTTAGGTAGCAGGTGAAAAAGTTTTTATTCTCCAGGTATTTTTATAGTTAATCCTTTTACTTTTAATATTTTCTTTATCATATATTGCTGTTGTGCCTGTGTGCCAATTCGATTATGGTTGCTGTGCATTGTTGTTGTTTTATTGGCTTACTGCTCCATTGTTTTGTCATGATTTGGTTCTTCCACTCTTTTGTTTACATGCTCTTTTTAACCTTGTAAACTGTCCAAAGAGCCTTTTGGCAGTATACAAATAAATAAATAAATAAAACAAGTTTTGTCAATGACGGGAACGTTTTCAGTGTTTAAAATGATGAAGGGTTTAAAATGATGGAGTCCTAGTCCAACATTCTCACCACTGAGCCACGTGGGATAAGAAATACAATGCTTTTACTTTAGCAGGGAATAATGACTTGGCAACACTGTCCAGGTGCCAACCATTGAATGGCCACTTCAAGCTGGCTCTCACCTCCTATGGCTCTTTGCCTTTTAAACTGGATTTAGACTAGACAGTTGTTCAAATAGAGGACACCTTCAAACAGAGGACTGTTTTGTATAACGTAAGACACCTGGTCACCCTAAGTTAATCTAAGCAAAGTGAATAGCCCAACTGCAATGCACCATTAACTGGGAGTAAGCACAAGGGAACTCAGTGGAACTTATTTCCAAGTCAGCTTGTGCAGGCAAACGAAATGGAAGGGGATTTGCTAATATTCCTTAAAGGTTACAGTTGAAGTCTCTGCAGTAAGTAGGCAAAGATCAGTCCTAAAGCACACTGCTTTTGTATAATAGGTTAAGACTGCATTTCTGATTATCATTCTTTGTGTAGCCAGTACTTGATGTCTCCTGTTTCAAGTCACTTTTGGATCCTCTAGGCTTTCTTTAATCAATGAATAGTTTTAATGTTCCTGTAGTTGGCCTTAAATGGTGCATATTTCCAAGGAGTGCTGATTGGTATGTGAACTGGTAAGCTGGAAGCTCTGTCACTTTGGGAACACCGTGTCTTCAGGCTTCTGTGGGAATTTTGCTTCAAAAATACAATCCAGAGGAGTAGCTTTGGGTAAGTTGGCTGCTCATCATTAGCTGGTTATTCTTTCTATAAAGGAACAACTAAGAACCTGGCCAGCCACTTCAAACATGGATTTTAAAAATGGTTGGGCAACTCCTTCCCGGGTACATAAAGTAACATCCTAGTGAACCAGTCACCATAGCAACTCGCCCCTGTCTCACAACCTCAGCATCCCCACTACGATCCCACTGATAAAGGGGAGGGGGGAAAGGCTGGCATGGCAAGCTATGATTCTGCCCAAGTAAGAAGGATTAAGGCAACTGTTGGCAACCGAAGGCACCATGTCTCAATAGTTCTTTGAGGGGGAAAAGACTACATATATAGGGAGAAGGAGAGAGTGAGACATCTTGTTTCCCTTCCACCTTGCCTTGCAAACTCAACTCCCTTAACCACCATAACTTCATATCTTGCAGCCTGATACACTCAGGGTATCAGAATCAGCTATTACCTTTACAACTAATGCATTTATGAAGACATAAGGATTTCTATTCAGATCATCAGATGTATGAAATATTACCCTAAGTTTGTGTGCATGCGTGCACACATACACACAGTGAGAGAGAATAAGAAAAAGAGAATTGTAAGTGGTTAAGTTAGAGGAATGAAATGCAAGCTGTGAGGGCACAGTCCCTTTGGAATGCTGGTAAACCTCCAAATGTATGCAGCTGCAGGAAATGGCCAGCAATGGACAACAGCTTTTCCCATTTGTTTGTTTGTTTAGAAAGTTGAAGGTGTTTTTGAAAGAGGAATCATTGCCGCAGGAGGGAAACCTACTTTCAGGTTTCAAAAGCTTGCAAAACATGACTGGATACTGTTTGTACCCCATCAGACATCATCCGTCTTACAAAGTGCTTCCACTTCCCTTAAAAACTACAGTCTGTCTTCAGCCTCAAATGCAGCACTTGCGATGCAGACCTCATGTCCAAGGCTGGCCCTCTGGTTAGTAAACAAAGTGTAAACAGGTAGAAAAATAGGTAAGAGAGGAGACTGGAACAACCCAAGATAAACTTAAAAGAGCATGCAGGAATAAGGAATGAGGGTGTGCTTGTTCAAAAGATATTCGAATTCTAAACAGTTGCATTAACATACCCTTGCAGTTTAGCATTCTGACTCAGTAATAATATAGAATCTGAGAGCCACAGGCAAAATCTCTTTCCCCTTTGTCTTTTCCAGCATTTAACTCTACATCCTTAATTCCTGTTACTGCCCCATTATTCTTGGATTTCCCTGTCCCTCACTTACTGCTCATGTGACGCAATGGATATTGCCACATATAGCTCAACAGGGGTCCTGACAATGCCAGATAAATCAGCTGCTCCTGATACATAATTAAGAAGTTTGTGTCTAACACATAGAACAGAAGGATTTGTCTTTGATGTTGCAAAACACTAGGCCTACTGCAGGCCTAACAAGCTCCCCCATTGGGCTGACACATATACTGTACAGTTTGAGCAGCTCTTGCCTCCAGGAGCTTTTCAAACAGGATTACCGTTCAATTCCTGGGAGTGAGCTCAAGATGACTTTTGCAAAAGTCATCACAGTTCCATTCCAGAGCATCCTGCCTCTTTGTTTCAGAAACACCATTGTGTTTATTCTTCCCTTATTATTCCCTAGAGCTCAGTCATCCCAGAATCTTCCAAAGGTTGCTAGTTATTACACTGGATAACCTAGGATACAAATTAATTACTCATTCCTTGAGCAGTTGATGAAGACTTCCCCTTAGGGAGTTAGGTTTTCTACTTTCCAATAGGGGTGAATGAATCTGTCAATTTCACTTTCTCTCACATTTTCATTTTTCTTTTCTTTGCTTGTTTCATCCCCTTTCGCACCAGTCTGCAACTGCATATTTTCCTGTACTAATATATATGAGTGTGCACTTTCTCCTGAAATATATTTTTTTGTCTGCATGTTTTGTGGAGAGAATTAATTGCACTGCAACATTCTGAGAAGTGTAAAAGCTGAAAGATAACTGCATTCTGGTTTGTATATTGATTCAGGAAGTACAGATCAGTTATTTATTATTATTTATTCATAGTGTTTTTAAGGGTGTCTTCCAAAGATTAAAAAATAGTCTTTGTCCACAAGATTACAATTTAGAAGACAAGACACAAAATGAAAAGGGACTGGAAGGCAGGGAGGAAAAAGTGAATTGAAAATTTGATAAGTTAATTCCAAAATGAACTGAACAAGATTCTCCATCATCCATACTTTCCATTCTGTTTGCTACATAGTTACTATCTATTGCATGGTCTTTGGGGCAGTTTTCATCAAAAGTGTTTCCACATTCCTCCAGCGTTCAAATCACATCCATGTCGCTGAGAAAATACTTTGTTTTCCCAGCTAGTAAGATCATTGGAACTGGGATTAATGCTTGGAAAACACTTTGGATGCATAACCTCATTGCTGATCATGGTAAATAATACAGTTCCCCAACTATACCATGTTGTGTCTAGAGATGTCAAAGAAGCCCACAATGGACCTGAATAAGTTTGAATTATGAGATATCCCATGGATATGACCCATGAATTCCCCAGGGGAGGGGCAAGTTGCTGACCCCTGCACTAGATCCAAAGCCCTCGTATTGGTCTTCCAAGCAGTAAGTCTTGCTAAGCCCATACGGGCACCTCCAGATTCAAAAGAAGTTTGAATTTGTCACTAGTCCTCTTATTTATTTATACATGTATTTATAGGCCGCCTATAACTGCCAAGGCCTTCTTAGGCAGCTCTTATACACGAGAGTGCATAGATATTTATCCGGTTTCTGAAAGAGGGAAGGCAGAACTGCATAAAAGCCATTCATTCATTCATATTGTCTGTGAAAAGAGATTTACAGAAAAATTACATATACACACTATTGTGTGATGGCGGCATGCCTTAAACCTAACATCTAGATAAATGATTACATACACAATCAGATAGGAAAGGTAGGCATTTATTTTCTTGACATTATACTGTACATATGTCTCAGGCATCAGTGATAAATTGCTAAGACCTATATATTTCATTCAATAAAAGCACATAAAATTGCCGTCAGAATTTACACCGCCTGGAAGTGTTTCTGAGGATTGCACTTTTACTAACCATAAGAATAGCTGTTCTGCAGGACCAATATTTCAAACTAGCTACTCCATTCCCTGATTAAAGTGGCTGTCTTGCAACACATTAGGATTCTTAGTTCAGAACTACAGATGTTAAAGGATCCCGAGTGTCATCTTCCAACTGTGCAATTTTCTCTTCCTGATTGGTTGTAATGGACTGTCTTGCAGCAACTGAGACTAGATGGAGTAATAAGAGCATCATATTTGATTTCTTGGATCATCTGTACCAAACATTTAGTCTATGCATTCCCATACTAAGACCAACAAGTCGACAGTGTTTTAACAAGGACAACTTTCTTTTTGTATGCTGTTAAGATTTTTCCCTCCCCCTCTCCTATCATTATATGAAAATACTTCACCATGTAACAGCACTACATCAACGTTTTTGACTAATGGCATGGGTCTAGTTAAACAACAACTCCCAGTTCTGAAAGCAAACATCCCAAATTCTGCAGTAGGGAAAATATGTAAATTAGTTACATGTGATTAAGGGCACTATCCAAGACACGTTTAAGTAGGAAAAAGCCAACAACTCTCATGTTCCCAGCTAACAGGCCTTGCTTTGTCTAACTCCTAGCTGATTTTATAAATAAATCCTGTCTTTTATCAGAATATAGACGTATTTGGAAAGGGCTGGGGTGGCTGTGGGAGCAACTGTGGTGGCCCAGGTCATAGGGGAATAGTAGGTTTTGTAAATAGCTGAAATAAGCCTCTCTGGCAGGCTTGGGGTCCTGCCTTGAAGTGCATCAGACTTCCCATTTCAGTGCCTTTGGCCAATGTTGGCTGCAAGCTTTCTTTCCAGGATTTCCCCATAATTGCCAGAAATTTGCTGTTCACTCAGAAGCCGAGATTCTCCAGTAGTTGCACATTCACTTTAGACAGTTACAATACATAGTATTATTGCAGATATGCATATATCTAGGTTCTTAGAAGCCTGAATAACAAAACAACTTTTATTCATCTTCATCATTCCCATCAACCTTGAACAATTATCTGTCGAAATTTCCTCCTTTGCATGTTCTTGTGACTGACAAAGCCAGACCGACAACAGCTACCCAGACCAGTTTCAACCTGCCTAGCGCCAACCTTTCAACCACTTCAGATAAGAATTTAAGAATTTTTCTGGGACTAAGTTTTCCATCCTTTTTTCAGTTATAATTCAAGCATTCAGTGAGAGAATACAAACCCCACCTAACCCAATGAACCCACTTACATGACAAAGGCCTGCTTGAATAAAATCAGTTTGCCTGCTGATGGAAGGTCAGCAGAGAGGAGTCAACTTGGCATCACTTGGTGGGAACCTCCAAAACCAGGGGGTGGCCACCAAGAAGGCTCTCTTGTGAACCAGCGGCAGCTGCAGCTTTGATACCAGCTGCACAAAGGGAAGGACCTCCACTGATGGTCTTAAAAGCAAGGCAGGAGGAGCTGTTCTTGCCAATTCACCTCCTCTTCGGATGTAATGCTTTGCTGCTCACTAAATATTCTTTCCAAATTGAGATCATCTTGGGATCAAGGGGTCAGTACATTTTCCTGCCAAAGAAAGGCTTAATTGCCTTCCAAACTGGAAGGCTAATTTCCTCCCCTCCCTTCTCTATCCAGTCTTAACCTTTACCCATTCTAGCCAAGTTGGACATTTAGCACCAAAAGACATCTCAGTAATTGAGTAACTTTGATCTCTTTGCAGAAATTTAAATGTATCCCCTAATTACAGAGAATCAATAAAGCAACTGAAGGAATTTTTCATTTCCCCATTCTTCATGCAGGCATAAGTTGCCATTCCCCCCACCCCCCAAAAAAACCCCTCCTTTGAGCATGACCCTTCCTAGTCTCATTTACTAGATTGATGTTCTGTCACTGGCATTTCTCTTCTAGAATTTGGCGAGAATGGGCTTCTGCTACCTGGCAGAAGCCTCTTTGAAGAGAGACAACTTTGTGTCATCTCTTGGCTTAATTTCAGAATTTGTGCATTGTTTTGCAAAAAGCAGAGTATATTTTAGTACTCTGGAAAGGCCAGGACAAATAAGACCGGACCACAACTAACTATTTCTTTCCATCTTTTTCTCCCAGGTCCATAACCACAACTCTTTGCAAACCCACACAAAGATTAGCTAATTTTTAAATCCGTGTTGCATGAAATTAACCTGAATTTCTTATATTCTTGCAAAAGACATTCTTTAGCAAGCCTGCTAGCCTTTACCTTGTGGCTATATTATAATTATCATGCCCTAGAAAAACTAAAGACAGCAAAAGAGAAAGCATATGACAAACTGAATAAAGGAGGGAAAGGGGAATATGGTTTATAGGGGGAGCATGGGGAATAAAAGGAAGAAATGTGGGTGGAGAATAAGTCTTATCTACCAGTAGCATAGGCTGGATTTTGCCGATCCCTCTGGCCTTGTACTTGTTTCCTTTCTGATTCCTCAGATTAAAAGCTGCTTGAGGAGAGGGTAAAGGTCATGCCTTTGTATTTGTCTGGGATAGATCCAGTGTAATGCAGGCACAGCTGGAGCTAAATAATAAAATTGATTAACAAGTGAACAAAGGACAAATAAGTTTAGGGGAAGAATAAACATGGTCATAATGGTTAATTAATTTGTATAAGTTAGCATTGTTTAGCCAACAATATTGAGCCCCATACTCTCAATATCAATAAAAGTGCCTTCCTGTGGATAACGCTAAAGCTCACTTGAAAAGGATACACTGCTACAGTCCAGTCTAGACCACACTGCCCAGTGGTCCACTAATTCCGGCCTCTTCATGGTAGGGTTCATCTGACTCATATCAAACCAAATAAGAAGCAGATGATAAAGGGTTTCATGGGCTGCCCATCAAGAAGTCAGCTTCTTGGGCCACCTTTTGACCTGCTACAAACTTCTGTTCAACTATGATTGGGGATAATTGGATGTAGTGCTGTATTTCTTGTGACTAGAACTTTATGTACTTTCAAGACAAATGTTACGAGTGCACGGAAACCAGAGAAAGATCTTGGCTCTAGGTAATAATACCAAACCTGGACAATTAAAACTTTACTTCATCTTCTTTGCCATTCTTTGCAATCTGCACTGTTGGAAATATGATGGCATTTTTCTGATTTATGTATTCTCAGCCCTAGCAAGGCATTAGGGACCTGACAAAACTAGTGGTATTTTTATTTGTCTTCATCTCATTTGCACAGTCTCTGGAGGGCTTAAAAAAGCCTGGTCCTCCCACCATTTATGGGCAGTATGCAACTATCTGGAATTTAATTATAGTAACTTCCTTGGAGAGCTGTAAGTCCAGCTGGTAAATCTCACTCAGACATATTATTAGATCTACTTTATTTTATTCTTGCTTTCCCAAGTGGCTGGAAGTTTAGAACTATCTTTGCTAGATTACTTTCCACTGGAGATATAGGCTGCAATTCTATATAGGGGTGGGCAACTTGTGAACCACCAGATGTTTTGGGACTGTGACTCGTATCACTGCAGGACAGCATAATCAATGGTGAAGCCGAATCAACTGCAGCCCAGAACTTCTGCAGGGACATCAGTTGCCCACTCTAGCTATACCTACTTACCTAAGAGCAGGTCCATTGCTAGATACTTAAAAGCCTCAGGACACAGGCTCAGAGGCCCATCCCAAGAGTCATGTTAACATTTCGCTGATGGATTCAAGGATGAAAAATGCTAATATGCTCATTTGCATACACAGATGCAACGTTAGAATAATTGCTAGAATGTCTTTAGATTTCACAGAAGATGGGCCAAGTTCCCATTTAATTCAATTAGTTGCACCCAGACATCCAGAATCAATAATTTCACCTCAATTAATTTACTCCTAATTAATTTTCCAATCAGAGCCTTTCAGATTATATTTTACTTCATCATCACTCCCCAGTCACCTCTAGATTTTAAGGGCACAATCCAATGCATGTTTAGGCAGACAGAAGTCCAGAATCTCCCAGCATTCCCCAGAGAACCTCAGAGCTGCAGGACTTTTTTCTTTTTAAATGTGCATAGGATTGCACCCTAAACTGGAGGAGGTGCAGAATACTCTGAAAAGGGGCCAGAGAAAGTACATACGTCCACAAACTGAGAGAGGGGGAGGGGTGGGGGAGAGATCTATTTTGAAGGTGGGATATTGGACAACTCTGCCATTATTGAATGTTTCACCCACTGATACTTTTGGCCTTACCATTCACTTGTACAGATGCAATCAGCATGAAATGTGCCAGTTATTAATATGGCATTCCAATAATTACCCTACAAGAAATCATTCCTCCACTCATTCAGGACTCCAATAATAACAATAATTATTAGTGCATTGCATTTGTGTACAATTTATGGATGCCTCACAGAAATGTGGTTCAAATGTAAAGGGCATTCTAATTTAAGTTTCATTGTACAATGTGTTTGCACATAACTTGTGCAGGACTGGTGGAGGGGAAGGGCAAGGAAATGGAACTGGAGGTGGCTAACACAGGCAACAATACGAGACAAGTAGATAAAAAAGGGAAAGTCATCAGGAAGGCTGGCCAGAGGAACCGAAAGAGAGAGTTTATCATGGGTCAATAGGATAAGAGACGACCAGAGGGAAGGACTTGGATAAAAGATTTGGAGTGGGGCTGAAAAATTCGTTGTGGAGACACACAAGATTTTTTATGATAAAAAGTGAAGGGACCTAGGAAGGAAGAGGCACAAAGAGACAGATGATTGGTATAGCATCCAAAGAAAGTCTGTTATTTTCAGCCCTGTTACTTCAGCTCCCTTGGTTCCACTCAAACTCAGACTTGACACAACAGCAATTACTTCCTTCTCTCCCATATTGCTACATGTTTCAGGAGAAGTCAGGTCCTTCAGGATGCACCAGAAGCCCTGCAGACACCGCAGGCCACACCACTAAGGGCAAATGACAGGCAAAAGAGAATAGAGCAGCCAAGGCACAAGGAGAAGGGTGCCAGCAAAGGGCAGCAACCTTCCAGAAACTGTCCTTGCTTCTTTTCAAACCAAAATAAAACTAAAATATGGGGGAGGAAAGGAGACAAAAAGGGCAATGGCTGACCTAAATACACCACTCATATCTGCCCAGTGTCTCCTTTGCTGCCCGCTTGCTAGACGCTCCTCTTCCTCCAGACCTCCTTCAGCTAGTTGCTGCTTCTGTTGCTGCTTTAACAACTTCACTGGGCCTTCTGCTAACCATCCCACGCTCAACCCCTGGGGAAAATGCCTGGAGGAAAATTGTACATTCACGCATCTGGAGCCTGGCTGAGATTCAGGGAATTGCGAGAAATATTCAGGGCATGAGCCTCATGTGCCTATGACTAGTAAAGTCCGTGCCTGGGAGTAAGTTCCATTGAACTGAAAGAGACCTAAGTAGGCATGCACGGTTTTACCGTGTTATACTGTCTTCCCTTTGGACTTGGCTCCCTTTCGCATCCTTCGTCCCCCACCCCGCCACACTCTCTCAGCCCACCTCATGCATCCGATGAAGCCGACTACTGCTGCAAAATGGAGTGATAAATGACCTGGTTCATCAGCTGTGACAGAACTGCTGTACGGATGAAGACAGTTTTAATTTAAAATAAAACTAGTCGCTCAGGTTAACTGTGGTACATAGCCTGCTTTGCATAGTCTCTTGGGGCTTGGCACAGAGAGACACACAGAGTGCTGCAATTCCCTGACGCCCGGTTCTGACTCAGCAGTAAGTTGCAGAACTTTCGTAGGAGGGCATGCAGGCTGCCTGTAGCAGCAGTTGGAGGACCAATTATCTCAACAGATTTAACATGGTAGTGTCATGATAATGCCACTATAAGATGACCAATCATTTCATCATTTAAGTAGGTGATGAAACTCCCACAGGCTAGTTTTGGCAGGAGAGGAACAGTTACTGGCGCATTGCTCATACTGGCAGTTCATACAACCACATGACACTTGGTCATCCCAGGCCTGGCATGACACATGGGCAACTTTTTCTCAGGGACCTTTCTGTGTAGAATAGCCATGTGACATGGGAAAATTTCACATTTTGGATATTTTCTGGGAAATGTCCAAATATGGGACTGTATGGCAAGATAATAAGACACATTCTTGATACATCTTAGAAGTATCTCAGGTCTGCAACACATGCAGCAGGTATCTATTGCTGGAATACCAGGGCCAGGAGTAACAGGGCTGGGTGGAGATGCAGCAGGGGCGGAGGCAAAGTCAGGAACAACCAAGAGTCAGAAACCATCAAGAAAAAGTAAAACCAGAAGCAAAGACAGCGTCAGGAACAAGTGAAGGCCAGATACTGACAAGATGTGGCAGAACCAGAGGCAAAGGCAAGATCGGGTATCTGGCAAGGCAGGGTCAAAGCAAAGACAAGAGCAGAGTCAGGAACAGACAGAAGTTCAGGCAAGACTGGAAGCAGGAATATGATGCAGCCACCAGAAAAGCCAAGGATGCTGTGGCCAAGCTAAGCAGTGCAGGAAAGCCTTTTTGCAGAACGCTCAAATGTGCCAAATAATTGCACAGGCTGCAGTCCTTGCCAGTGCCTGCAGGTCTGAGCCTGGCCCAGCAGACATTTGCAGGGTGAACAATGCCACTCTTCATCATCAACTTACTGTGTCGAGGTGTCAGCTCCTGACCTTTACTGGATTTACTGGCAAGAGTGGTTAGTGTGTTAAGGGAATCAATTAGCTCCCAGAGGTTATATGAATTAAACTCCAGAGGCTGTAACCTACATTCCATGTCAACGATGAAAACTAACATTGAAGAATTTTAATCAAAGATAAGCAGCAAGAGGCCAATGCCCTTACTAAAATAGTTGGAAAGGATTCAAATACTAGTCTGAAGATGCATGGTACAGAATTCATGTTGCGGCAAAGCAAGTTTTGGCTGTCTGGACATATAAGCACCCCTTACCGATAAGACTCCTCAGAGTCAGTTGGGCATCTTTGCAAATATTGAAAGAGTTGAATATTTCCAAGCCTTGACCTTGACCAAAGCAAGGCCAGCTCATCACAGACATCAATACTAGGGGGCTGGAAGAAGTCCTCTACGAGGAAAGCCTACAACATGTGGGGCTGTTGAGCTTAGAAAACAGGCATGACAGAAGCGTGATGGAGGCATCCAAGATGGGGGCATCAAGTGGAGAGGGAGACATATTTCTCCCTCTCTTGTGATCCAAGAGCTCAGGGTCATCCCATGAAACTGATTCATCCCATAAAGATTCAGAATGAGCGAAAGGATGCCCTTCTTCTTACAATGCACTGTTAAACTGCAGAATTTACTACCAGAAGATGCAGTGAAGATGGCCAGCTCAGAAGACTTCAAAGGGGAATTAGATACATTCATGGTGGATGAGTCATGTTGGCTATATTTTACCTCCAACATCTGAGGAGGTGTGGCTTTGTTTACCAACTGCAAGGGCACATGAGCAGGCGGACACTATGGCATTCACATCCCTGGGTAGCCTCTGTGGCTTGGATTCACTGCTTATCGCTGGGGTCTTCCTCCACTCATTTCTGAGCTGGTGTACTTATCAGCAGAGGAAGCAGCCCTGGGAGCCAGCCTGCATGGGGTTTCTGACCCTGTTTAGTCTCTTACACAAGAGTGGGATTGAAATGTAATAACAATTTATTGAAAAATGTTTAGGAAACACATAACACATGTGTCTCTTCCAAGTTATTCTGTTTCTGAAATAGCAATGCAGAGAACACATCTTTATGGGTTATACATTCTAATTATATTGCAAATATGAACCCATTCATTAGCCTTCACAATATTAGGAAAAAGAGGACAGACCCAAAGAAAGTAGAAAAGGAAGGAGGAGGAGATTAAAACTGGAAATAAATCCAGCTGAAAAGTAAAGAGGGAGGATTTTATTTCTGGATGAACATTTCTGGAGTGAGTAACCCAGCCCCTCCCTTTCCCATATCCAACAGTGCTCTATTCTGGATTTTAATTATAGATTGTACATAGAAGCAGCAACTTCCCCCATGGCAGAGAACGCTTCTCCTCATTCTTCTTGTTCTCTGGTTACTCAGGTTAAAAAAGATTCATACCTTTGTTTCTTGTAAGGACAAGAAAAACGTGGAGCTGCTTTGTTTTTCAGCCTCATTTTGTTCACTGCTCCACCTTCAAGTGCTGAAGCAACTATGATGCTACCAATTAGGAACAAAGGTAGATCAGGAACATACACTGAGAACAGGCAAGAGGACTAGTTGCTTAGTAAAAAGGACGTGTAGAGAGAGAGAGAGGGAGGGAGAGAGAGGAGTTTTTTCCTCCTCAAAAACAAATCTTCAGACTACCATAGGAAATGACACCAACAGATCTAAGGCTGAATGACACATAACCTCTACTATAGTTATTCATTTAAAAGGCATAATGTATTTATTAATTTAAGATATTTATATGCCACTTTCCCAGGCTTGAGGCAATTTAAATGAAAATGCAATAAAATTATAAAACTGTAGAGAAGTGCAGACTGATGTATAATGAGCCCTCTCTCTTCCACAGTAAGAGACTGTAAAACAAGAGCAGAAACCCAGCAAGTATTACATCCTGTTTTCCTAGGAGCCAAGCTGGGCTCACAAGAACTCTAGGACATTTTATAGTCTGGCGGATTGGCTTCTGATGTTGTAACTTGTCCGGCCTTTGGCTATCCTACCTTTAGCAGATGTTTCCTGTCTTCCAACAGAAGGAAAGTAACTGCATGAAAATTGACAATATGCAATGGTGTCATTCTAGAAACTCAAAGAGTTGCACCAAGTCTTTCCAATGTGCAACTGATTGGGCAAGAGGTTGCTCAAGTGGTTGCACAAGCATAATGGATTGCACAAGCGTAATGCTCAATTAGCTGTGCAAATAGAACCGGTTTGGATGCTCCTCATGTGCATGGTTCAGGTGCTAATTTCCACTAGCACAATTTCATTTGCACTAACAGAATGGCATAGTGAGGAAAGTATTGATGGAACAAGGAAAAGTGATTCTCTGTTTTTCACACTGAACAGAATAATTTCCAAGACTAGAGACATGTCTGCCCTCCACTCTGCTTTAACTTATTGTACTTCCATTAATTGTCTCCATTCACATGATAATAACATTTAACCAAATCATCTGATCCAGTGACATGTCTCATTTGTGATTGGAGATTAGTTCTCTGACAGGTTCACTTAACCCATTTGAACTCCAGTTCCATCATAGTACTTCAATAGATTCTCTGCTACTCAACATGAGTAGTGTATAAGGAGACTTTCTTATATTTTAGGCTATTTTTCTGATGATTATCATATGTCAAGTGTATAAGACTATCCCCAATTTTTGATTCCCTATTTTCAGTTTCAGGGGTTATTTTATGTGCTGGTATATATAGGTACAGCTAGAAGCTTCTAGACTCTCGTAACATCACATTATTCTAGCTAATAGTCACATTACCTCTCTGATTTCACTTATTTGTCTTCTATACACCTTGGCTCATGTGTGTGTAATGTGTGCAAAGTTTTGTAAACTGATGTTATAGCTTTCTATTTTACCCTAAACCATGGATCACCACAGATAGGGTGAATGTTTTAAGCTAAAGGGAGCTGTGTGGCTAATGCGGTGGGTTAGAAAACCAATAAATGAATGAATGAATGTTATTCAAATTGCAAAGACTCTGACAAATGCAATGCAGCTAGAAGGTTCAACATTAGTGAAAAGATGGTGTGAGACTGGTGGAAGAATGAAGACAAACTAAGGAAAATTTTTAGAAATTTGTAGGAAAAATATTTTCCACCAGGCACATAAGATGACGCACAATTTTTGCTTTGCTATTTTTGGTGTCAAGTGTCACCTTACATGCTAGTATACACAGTATCTCCATGTGTTATATCAAAGGAATTCAGGAAAGAACTGCCAAAAAGTGAGGCCTGAATAACTGGCACAAAGGCCCAGTAAGGGAAGAAGCCAGAAGGATGCAACAGATATCTTTAACAACTCCCAGCACTTGCAGTGCAACTTCTGATGACATTATTTCTCCATTATTCTTCTTAGTCTGTATTATCTAAGACTAAATGAGAATGATACACCTTGTAGGGTCATTGCAAATGAAGAATTACTAGATTAATCAATCAGTCATAGAACTTCTGAGTGCTATTTTATCCATTCTTTAGTATACTTCAAAGTTTTGAAATGATGAATGTATATTATTTCTATGGAGCTGCAATTCACTGGCATAAGTGGCAGATCCTAATCTGGGATGTCTACCTAAATTAATGACAATCTGTCAAGCCTGTTGTGAAGAGAAAAGTGGCCCAATCAAGCCACCAAGCCCAATATTTCTTACGGGTCTCTCAGGCTGATCCTTTTAACTGGAGATGCAGAGGATGGAATCTGGGACCTCTGGCAAGAAAAGTCCATGCCTCTTGCTACCAATGGGAACCTTTCCTTCCTACAGTATTTCTTACTGCAGAGGAACAGTTTTCATGAGGACTGCAGCCTGGGAGGAATGGGCGGAACACCCCCGGTCCGTCTGCTGTGATCTTAATAATTATCTCATGCACATGCTGCATTTGCCACTTGCATTTTTTGTTAAGGTGCCTATGAAATGCAAAGACGCATTTCATGTCCCGTCTCACTTGGCCTTCATGAGCTATGGTCACAGAGCAAAGGACTTCTTACTGATGGGCAGGTGGCAGTCAGCATGGAAGATCACGCTGAGGTTCATTGGAAGCATGGCCCTGAAAGAAGACATGAGGATTACATGCAATAAATAGGCCACCCACTTATGCATAGCCCGAAAGAGAGCAAACACACACTGATTCAGATAAAATCTATGCTAATTGATTTGTATAGCTGCTAACTTTAAAATATAGTTCTATGTACTTTGCTCCCAAGAGAAATGCCATTCGTCTCCAGGTCGTATAGGCTGAGGAGCAACTTCAAGGTCCCTGCTGGCTCTCCCTTCTGATGCTCCTGTCTCTTTAAATCAGACTTAGATATTTTTCAAGCAGAGAACTGCCCTCTGTAATGTAGGGCACATGGACAGCCAAGAAATAAATGAGAAACAAAGGTACATTTGCCGTTCAGTGAACAAATCTCACAGAAAGGCCTGTAGGTTTAGGAGTCTTTTGCAGGTAGAAAATGTTCCTTATATGAAAGGAGGAAGATGAAGAAGGAAAGTGGATTAGGGAGAGGAACATGCAAGTCAGGGAGAAACATTTGTTTATATATTCAAAGTTGGAGTGAAAAATCCAGCAGATGTGTGTGTCAGGTTCCAGGACCAGGAGGTAGGAGGTGGGGGACAAGGCAGAGGCACCAGAACAGGGCAACAGAATGTGAGGTAAGACAGGGTCCCATGTCCCAAAACAATGTCCAAGTCATAGTCACAGAGCAGGGCATGGCCAGGAAAAAGAAGTATCAGGGCAGAACAGGAATGGTCATGAATAAACCAAGGGACATGTACAGGAAGACAGACATGTGGGCATCTTGGGGCAGGATAACTGACAGGATACATGGCAAGGCGAGAGACACAGGAAGGGTCAGGCAAGATGCAGGAGCTGAATCACAGCTAGCTGGCAAGCTTGCATTGATGAAGCAACACAGCAAGGTAAGATACATGGCAAGGCAGGATAGAACAAGAAGCAAATGTAGCAAGGGTCAAGCAAGGCACTGGACCTGAACTGCACTGCAGTCAGCAAGAAGTCCCATGTTGTTGAGGTGAGACAGCGAGGCAGAATACATACAACAAGGCAGGATACACACAGTGAGGCAGGATACTATAACAAACAGGCACTACAGCAAACAGGAAGACCTCTGTTGTTGAGGCAGCAAGGCAAGGTAGGATACACAGCAAGATGCAGCAAGGGTCAGGCACTGCAGTAAAAGGAAGACCTATGCTTCTGAGGCCAGTTCTGGAGGGAAGAATGTGCTCTTATATTCTTCCCTGGGTCTCCCAGCTGGCCCTTATCAGGAGGCTGAGAGCCTCAGCAGGGCCTAGGAACAATCCTGCAAATACGGCGGTTGTTGTTCTGGCCACCAGAGCAGCACAGATCCTTACAACATGAACCTGATTTAAAGTTTAGGCACATTAGTTCAGAATGTTTTATATACATAAAAAATTCACTGGGTGAGTTCACATAATGCAACAATTCATCATAATGGGTTGCCCTCAAGTGCCAAACTGCCACAATGAATTGGACAGACAATCATTGTGATTGTTTTGCTCCCACCTCCTTTCTTCTTGTTCCTCCAGGAGGTCTCCCAGGGGACACGAGGAGGCAAGTTTGGCTGGCCACAGCTGTCGAGGCATCGCTGCTGCACAAACAGGGCTCCCACCCTGAAGGGCATCCAAGAGGGCAGGAAAGCTGGAGCAGGAGCCAGGGTACCTGACACCCTCTCAGGCACAAGGGGGGCAATCAGCTGGGCAGCATGGCAACCAGGGCTGGAGCCACTCAGCTGATTTCCCCACTACTCCCTGAGCAGGAGGGAAAAGGATGGGAAGGGCAGCTGGGCTAGGCTAAGGCATGCCCAAGAATGAAACATCCCAGGCTAGCCCAAGTTCTTTCTTCCCCGTTCTTGCATGGGTGTCTTTCTCTTGAGCCGGAGTGAGGAAGGGCCAAGCCCACCCTCCTCCTCCCACCTACTAGGAAGAAAGTCACCCTGGGGGACACTGTGATGGTTGAGGATCCCAACGCACAATAGAGCTCCTTCCTCCCAATCAGGAGTGAGAAAAAGGGGCGACGCTTGTCCCTTTCGCCACATGGTTGTGCCTCCCAGCCGATTCTCCTCCCTCTTGAGAAGTTTTCGCTCAGGCACTGGTGGGCGGACAGGTCAGAATGGCCCCACCCACAGCTCATGCCCCAGGAGGAAGCAGCTATGTGGTTATTTTTAATCAATGGCTACTTGTTCCTCCTCTACTGCCTCTGCAAGCCCAGTCACTGTAAGTAGAACCAAAAGGATCCTAGAAGTCACAAAGTGCCATGGGAAGGTGGCTTAGCCTGCACAGAGAATGACTGTTCCACCACCCCCATGCTTTGGAATGCAGTTCTCGGCACCAAGTGTCCTCAAACTGAATGCTTAGCATGTGCGGGTTTTTTCCCTTCAAAAAGGTGGTATCAGAAATGAAGGAAACAGAGTGACAATCAAATCAGAAATAAGATTTCCATCTGACAAGCGTGAATAGAAACTTGGATTCAGCTCTTAGATAAGTCAATGGATAAATACTCCCATTGGAAGCTGAATCAGTCATCAGACAGAGCTGAGAATATGAGCCAAAAATAATTCCTATCTGGTGTTTAATCAATTATGCCATAAATGCAATGACAATAAAGAAATATTTCCAGACTGTGCTTTGTGCTTAAAGTGCACTGTCACCACTAAGAAAACAGCAATAAGATGCAGATTCTCAGTGCATTAGTAGCACAAAGACACACTCCGGAGTGTTGTTTTCCCAAAATGTCAAACCGCTTGAATTGGCCTTTTTATTCTCACAACAACCCTGTCAAGTAGATTAGGCTAAGAGGTAGTGACTGGCCCAGGATCATCCTGTAAGTTTCCTGATGAGTAGGAGTATGAACCTGGATCTCACCAATCTGGAATAGGCAGGAATCTTGATGCAGGAATAGGCAGCCTGGTGCTCCCTAGAGATGCTGGATTACAACTTTCATCATTCCTGACTATCAGCCATGCTGGCTGAGACAGATGGGAATCATAGTCCAAATTTGGATGGCACCTAGTTGCCTACCCCTGCTGTAACAGAGTCTAGTCATTGCACAAGTTTTCAATCTGGTACCCTTCAGATGTTTTGTACTACAACTCCAATCAGCCCCAGCCAGCATGGCCAGTAGTCAGGAATCCTGCGAACTGTAATCTAAAACATCTGGATGACAGCAGTGTAATGCCTAGACTCTGTTAGAGTAGAAGTACAAATCTGGTACCATCCAAATATTTTGAACTACAACTCCCATCTGCCCCAGACAATATGGCCAGTGGTTGAGAATCCTGTAGCATGAAGTATCTGGAGGGCACTTTTTTGGTTCTCAGCAAAATGTGAAATACAATTTCTGTCTGTTCTTCCCACTTCCTCCCAGTTGAAGGGATGGGTCAAAAGTATGATTTGAAAGGATGATGATCTTGTATGTGGTGGTGATGATGATGAAGAATCATCATCATCATCATCATCATCCAGCGTCAAGCTGGAAGGAATTAGAAGGTTACCATCATATCTAAAATTCCCAGAATGCAGGCTATCATTATCATCATCATCATCATTTATTACATTACATGTATAACTTTCTTGCTTTTGCAAGAAGAACAGGCAGGTAGCAAAGTATCTTAAATACAAATAGAATTGGGCTAGTGGCCTAATATGCAATCCCCTCCGAGCAATAGGACAGCTGTAGTGATATCACAGCATAACTGCCTGAGGGAAGCTGTCAATGCAGGCTCTGCAAGGGAACTGAAGTGGGGGAGAGAAACGTCTCAGTGAACTACTGGCAGGAGTAGGCGAGCTACTCCTGGCAGGAAAGGGAAACTTTAGGCAGAGAGCCAAATATGTCTCCAAGCATGCTTGCCCCACTCCTCCAGGCATGCTTCCTTCACACGTTTGCTCGAATGAGAGTCAAACTTTCCCCACAATCATGGACCCTGCCATGCCAGAGTTCTGCAAAGGAAACTCGACTTTCAAGTGATCGTGAGTAGAACTCCTAGCATGGCTGGAAACACGTTGGAGGGGCCAGTGTGCATGGCCCCTGCCTTCTGCCCACACTCAGGCCTCAGATGTCCAAGTGAATGCTTGAACTGGGCCGCAGAGAGCTGCGTTTGTGATGATTACCTACCTAGACCAGTGGTTTTCCAGCACCAGTCTGTGGGAGACTTCCTGCCGGTCTGTGGAAGGGTCGTATCCCACTCGCCTTGAACCAAGGCAGGGGCTGGCTGTGCTCCATCACCTCTTCCTCAGTTAGCATCACATTTGCGGAGGGTGCGCCAGTGCTGCTGAGGGGGCCAGGGAGGGGGGAGACAGCTTGGTGGGAGCCAGCTGGGAACCACGCTGTGCCAGTGTCAGTATTTTGTTTTGTTGCTCAGTTTCTGCTTGTTTTAGAGAATTTTCTTTTCTTTTCTTTTTTTGGTATTGTGTTTGGAAGCTAATACACAGAAGACTGTATTATGTGCATGGTGCTTTCTGTTTCTGGCTCAGCGGTACCCAAGGTGGTTTTCCTGTTTTCACTGGTCCCCAGCTGTGGAAAGGTTGGAAATCACCAACCTAGACAACCTGATTAATCTGTGCTGATTCAGTTGCAATTGCTGTGGTTTTATTGTCTGACGTTAATTTTTTCCTCTTTCTTTTTCTGTACTTTTAAAACTTTTGTTAACTGCAGAGAGCCTTGGCTATTGGGTGGTATAACATATTGGGTGTTATGACACACTGGGTGGTATGACATATCTAACTAAATGTCTGCTTTTTTGTGTATATATATTCATAACATTTGATGTGCAACACTCAGCACTTTAGCAGCTACATACAGAATCTGCCATGCCTTTTGCATATCAATCTGACCCGTATCCTTATTATTCTCATAGGCTTTTCAAAATCTTTTTCAGAAAATTGCCTACAATCTGTCTTTCTATTTAGATGCATCTAGAAGTGACAGAGTATATATTTAAAATCCGTAACACATTTGACAATGAGCCTATCTATTCACTTATGTAAATGAAAATGACTAACCATATCTATTAACATAATCAACTGTGTGTGTGTGTGTGTGTGCGCGCGCGCGTGCACACGCACATTAAATACAAGAATAAATCAGCTCCTAGTATATGCTTACATGCATGCATCACATTACTAAACTCTGACCAACAGAAGCAAAACCATATCTATGGCTTAAATACCTGTTTATGGGGTGATGGGTTTCCCTCTGCACTGATAAACAGTCAACACTAATTTCTCCACTAATTATAATATGTATTACATTTATATTCCAATGTTCCTCAAGATGGTGTTCATGGTACCTCTCCCACCTTGTTTATTATGTGTATCACAACCCAGTGAGATAGGTTTGTGCAATGATAATGACTAGCCCAAAATCCAGTTGGATGAGTGGAAATCTGAACATGCCTCTTCCTACTTCTGGTCCAACATCTCCTCATCTGAGCCACCCTGCGAGGACGAGCAGGGAGACTCACCAGGCCCACGTCCACATGCACCTCCCTCAGTTACCCCTTACCTTGATCACTCCCCACATGGACCTGCCTCTCACACATGTGGTATCACTTGGTAACGGCAGCAGCACATCATGGATAAACCATTTACCACAAGCTGCTAAGAGGGTAATGTTTTGGTGTGCCTTGTGGCCAAAGAGGGAAATTGTGAGGCGGCTACTTCTTATTCCAACAGGTAGCGGCTTTCTGCCTCTTGCCACATGTCCACTCCCACAACAAATACATTTAGATTGCCCATCTAACTCCAGCCCTCCACTCAGTGTCTGCTAGGGTAGTCTTCTCTCTCTCCCCCCACTTTCCAGAGGGGCCCACCCTGTATTTGGAGGGCATCTGCTGTTTGAAGAGCTGCCAGTCTAAGTCCAGTGTAAAGATAAAGAAGCATCAGAAGCCCCAGAGCACAGATACCAAGCCAGCAGGAGTCTTTAAGTTGTTCCTCAACAGACTGTCACTTGGTCACTTGGTCACATCAGTGAAATTCTCTGTATTTGTATTTAAATTTGCATTTTTACATATAAATGATATAGTAATGTGCACATTTGATGGAAATCATCACTCCCACCCCCTTTGTCCTCTGTTTGGGCCATTTGCAAGTGGCCACTTTATGTGTCTCCCCCCACCTCAGAGACACTAGGATGTCCTTTCTCCCTCTGCTAAAACTCTTAGCCAATATGCTGGGCTGGCTGGGAGATGCTGGGAGTTGTAGTCCAACACATCTGGAGGATCCCAGGTGGGGAAAGGCTTCCATACTGCCAACTCATTAGCCACTCTGGTCCTGAACAGAGCCTTCAATCTGGGAGCTGCCTGGAGTTGCTCCTCATTCTCTGAAGAGGAGCCTGGAGATGATGGACTTGTACCTGCTGTTATAAGCCAGAAGGACAAGCACACCTGACTGGGAGAATTATGGCAAATGGATCTAAGGAAGCCTGTGCTTGCTGAAGCAATCGTATAATTGTTTCAAGTAGTGTAATCACACAGGCTCTTCATTGTGTGCCAAAAGCTACAGTCACAAATCCAGGACACCCACCTACACACCACACCAGTATGATTGCATGGATCACCCCCTCCCCTGGAATATTCCAAATGAATCAAGTAGTCAAAGACTACAGCCTAGCTTCCTTTCCTTTCCTTTTAATGTACCAGAAAGTAGAAAATCCACTAATTTCAGCATACATGGCTTGAAGCACAAGAAGGTTCTTCTGTAACCTTTTAAAAACACAGGCACTTCTCAAAGACTTATAAATTTATTGGTGTCTTTAGATAAGAAAGCAACCTGGACCTGCATTGTTTTCCATGGTGTTAGGGCTAAATTAGACAATATGTTACATGCAAGAATACATTTAATGTGTCTGATTTTTGTTATTTAAATAGCAGCTACTGGGTGTGCATTGAGATCATAAAGGTCAAGACCACGGAATGTGTGGGGGTGGGGGAGTAACTCTCCCTGCCCCCACTCCCACACCATAGTCCTATCAAACTTTCACACTCCCCAACCACCAGTTGCCACTATCAGCCTTTCATCCAGGGGAAATAGAAACTTTGGGGGCAGGGAGATGGAATGAGTTTCATCAGGACCCCTTCCCTGTGTGCCTTGGTCATGATCCTGACACCCCTCCCTCATGGCTATTATTTAAACAACAGATCAGAAAGGCTCAATGTATTTGCATTTAATGTGTCATCTAGTCTGGCTGGGAGACAAAGCCTTTGCAAGATAAACTGAGTAGTACAGCAAAAATATACTAGACTAACTTTAGGGAATCAGATCCAACATAGAGCCCTTCCATGGCATTGGTAGGTGACTATTCTCCCCTGGAACTCATTTAGACTCCTTAGTGTCACTGGACTGGTGTGGCATCAATGAGTTGCAGAAGAAATCATGCATATTTAAATGAGCAAAGTGTCCATACGATAATACTAAGTGACTTCTGGATGTAGGGAGAGGTTAGCCTGTGACATTAGGGGCACGGCTCTGAGTCGGATTAGAGCACTATGCTTTAAACACCAGGTGGCCTCACAACAGAGTTGAAATGGTAGAACTACACATTACCTTGTTAAATGCCTTTCCCCCAACCTGTGTTTGCGAAGATAACACAAAGGGGAGGAGAAAAAGCTTTGGTACAGAAGAATCACAAGGTGGGAGGGGATTGCTTAACCCTTCCTGTACCCACCAGTCCTTCCCTGCAAATTATCCCCTCCCACAACTGCCTTCCCTTAGCAAAGCTAATCCATATCTGGAAGCCTAGATGGAGGGGAACTGGGCTTAAAAAGTGACCTGGACTGGCACTTCAAAGTGCAAGAGAAGATTTAAGCACCTGTATACATCCTGTGCCTGCATCCTTCCCTGCAAATGGCCATCCCCACTGCATTAGCCTTGCATGAGAAGTCTATGTTTGTCTTCTAAGGCTGTCTAGTTTAAGTAATCAGTCTCCATTCAGCAGTGCTGACCTTTGCTGGAGCAACATCTAAGGCTTGGAAGGTGGTCTTAGATCTGACTCCGAGTAGTACCTTATCCTGGTTCCTGCAACACTTCAGTTTCTCTCTCTTTACCATGTTTTGTAGCTCAGAACCACATAGGTACTAGGCAAAAGGTGTATTTTCCTATGCTTCTTCCCTGTAGGTATTGGCCTTACGTAGAACAGTGGCAACGCCTGTCTCTGGAGATGGGAGTTGCT
The DNA here is from genome assembly GCF_004798865.1 of Varanus komodoensis. Classification (NCBI taxonomy): domain Eukaryota; kingdom Metazoa; phylum Chordata; class Lepidosauria; order Squamata; family Varanidae; genus Varanus; species Varanus komodoensis. Next base: position 17,278,588 of record NW_025336481.1, on the reverse strand, counting down.
GGCATTAGAAAATACATTATAAGAGGAGGTGCAATGCTGAGGGGGCAGTGACAGGCAGGTTGTTATACCTTGTTACAAATCCTTGCAAGCCAGTGTGGTGCAGTGGCTAAGAGTGCAAGTCTGAGGCTCGGATGATCTGGGTTCAAGTCCTTGCTCAGTCACAGAGCCAACGGGGTGATGTTGGGCCACTCACAGACTCTTACTCCAACCTACCTCACAAGGTTGCTGTTCTGGTGATAAGACTGAGAGCAGAAGGAGAAGAATGATGTAAGCGGCTTTGTGTGCTTTAAAAAAATAAAAAGGCAGGATATAAATCTAACAAATAAATAATAACCCTACCTTGCCTTTAGTGCAGGACCTCTGGGGTGTGTTCCCTGGCACCCAACTCCCAAGAAGGCCCAAGGATGAAGTATTTAGTAAATTCTCTGATTTCTAGAGCTTTCCCTATAATTAGGAACTTCTACAGGCTACATTTTGCTGTGTTGCCTGGACCGTGGCAGCTATTTCTATGGGTACTGGTTGTATCCCCTTCTCCCTAAGACACTGAATGATAAACTCTAAAGTATAAATTTCCCCTGTAACCCTGAATATATCATGTTTACATGTTTTATATCAGTCCATTTTACTGGCACAGCATATCTCATTTGCAAAATGTTCAGCATTTCAACATTCTGTACACCATAACAAGGTTGTGGATTCAGTAAGCAATATCATATTGTAGCCAACAAAATTATGTAATGTTTTAGTGTACACCATTCTGAGAGTCTTTTTGTTAACGCATGGTATATCAAAGCTTAAATAAATAAATAAATGGTAAACAAATAGGACAAATAATCAATATAATAGTCCCTCATAATATAACACAGTCTGGATACTATAAAGAGTTCTGAAAAGAAAAATGAAAGTAGTATAATCATCATTTAAGTGAACAATTTTGTCTGAAAGACCTTTATAATTTTGTGCCCATTGTTTAAGTTCTTATATTTTTGTTAATATATTTCTAATTGAATTTCTGATTCTGTTTCTAACACTGACCGCATATTTGTGATTGGTATAATTTGCTTATTTTTTGTTGGTTTGGTTAGTTTGTTCCTTTTATTATCTACCAAAATAAAAATCTTATTTAAAAAAGCAGATACACCTCAGTTTTAGGGACACTCATTTAAACACCCACACATCATGAGAAAATAGGTACTTTTGTTTTGAAACAGATGCCATTACAGGGTATGCTTTAGCCATGGGAGACTCAGGCCACCCATGGCTGGGCTTCATATTCATGAGAAAGAATTACATTCATCCTCTGTAGCCTTTCATCAGGCTGCCCTGTGCCTTTTTGGATAGAATAGATGTTAAATTGAGAAGTAAAAAGATGTTTAATTGATGATTGATGTAAAAGAGAAGGACAAAGAAATCCAATCAATAGATAAAATATCAGCAGTGCAATGCAAAGTAGATCTATCAAGATTTATGAGGATGATAAATTACTATAAGAAATTTATTCCAAATTTATCTACAGTTAATAATCCCTTAAGGAAACTGCTAGAAAATGACTTTGCCTTCATGTTGGTAAGAGAGACATCAAGAGGCACATGAGCAGTTAAAACATGCTGATAAACAGTCCATCAATTTTAAAGTCTAATTTTCCCTAAGCCAGTTGCACTGTCAGCAGATGTATCTTCCAAAGATGTACAGAAGGAGTTTTTGCTAATACAAGAAAAGCAGCCAGATGTGTTTGCAATAAGATCCTGCTACAAAGCCAGAAGAAACAGCCTCCAGACTGAGGCAGGAAATGTTGGCATCCATGTACTAGTTGTGTTGCTTTCCAGCAGTGTGATCAGCGCACTGAAAAATACCCAAAGCAACACCCAGACCTAATGGAGTACAAGCTACTTAAAAGATTGGGACCTCCCCCACCCCTGCTACCAAATCTCCGCCTTCAGGTTTTTTTTTTAATATTGTGTTTTCATTATAGATCAGTTATAAGCAGCCACTGGGTATTTCCAAACAAACAAAACAACCAAATGTATAAATGCCGGGTCATACGCAGCAGATTGTTTGCCTCCAGTTGAGCCAGAAAAAACAATGATTCGCATTTTGGGAAATGTTAGGAAGAGATGTGCTTCATTGAGTTTGCCTATAACAATTTACATTTGTCCATTAGTCATTCTGCAAATCCAGGTTTCAATATCCATTTTGCAGACATGTAGTGGCTTATATCATTATGGTTAGAATCTCTCATTAAAAATATGAATCCATCATGTGCTTATTTCCATGCATGAGGCCATTTTATAACACATAGTTCTTAATATGTTCCAGTGGGTAATACTAAGGCTGAACTGAAGAAGGGTGCGGCGGGGGTGGGGGGTTGCATGATCCTATATTTATATATATCCATGTTGCAAAGGTATTGCAGGATCAGGCTGATTATAAATTAGAGATGCCTGAAGTTAGATCAATTCATTCCCATGCAGAAGGGGAGGAAATGTCTATATACCTGCCTATAGCTATTCTATTCAAGGCTGTCTTGGGTTCAAGTTCTACATATTGCATCCCATTTTAGGAGCAAATTCTGTCTTAAAATTTGGAGCAGGGATACTGTGAAGCTGCCTAAGCAATAACCAATGATAAGAGCAGCCTGATTGAGTGGCTTTGTCATGCACCTTGTTACTGAATTGTGTACAGCTGTGGATAAATCAGTCTGGGAACTAGTTATGGAATTCATATTCTAATAGATCCCATAGAATTATAAGGACAACAAATTTCATTTTCATTTTAAAGTTTCTGTCGTGTCTCTTAAGAAATTTTTCAAAGTAGAAAAGGTGCAAACAACATTTATAACCATTCGCACAACATTCCCTGAGTTTTGTTTTGTGTTGTTTTCTTCATCTATTCAGCTCCATCTGTTGCTTTTCATTCTCCAGTCCCCCTGCCACAGTTTCTGCTGGTGGTTAGAGGAAACAAGTTTTGATCAAGGTCTAATTTGCAAAATTCACACGATTTGTGCTGATCAAAGCATTTGGATTTTCTGATTGCAAAATAGAGAGGTTCTTTAAGCAAGCCTCTACCCCTACAACTTTCTGTGTTTTCCTTTCCAGAGTGCTGTGTCAAAGGTGCAGTGGAGCTTTGGCTCCTGCCTCTCAAGAGACATACATCACCAAACCACTTCTAGGAAGCAGAGAATGTGAAAAACAGAGTCACCATCCTGTGGTCCCTTTACAGAAAGCTGCCTTTTGCTATCTGGGCTCTGCTCTTCAGGTGGGAAACAAATTGGGTAGACTTCTTCCTACCTACCTGCTTTGGACATCATTTGCTTGGCAGATTTAACTGCCCCTGTGTCATAATCCAAAGGTCAGCGATTGTGGGAATTGAAAAGCTCCTGAGTACACATGCCTTTTACTACAATGCCCAAATTAGCAGTCCCACATCACAGTGGGAAAGACAGATAGTGCCTGAACTGCAGGTATAAATAGAACAGAATTCCAAATTTGGTCATAACAGCAATAATCAAAAAGGGCATTTTGTTGAAAGAAGAGCATTAATACAGATCCAGAGACTGAACGGTAAAACATTTCTCACAGTCAGACTTGTTTCCAAACTGACAGTTCCTGCTATTACCAATCAAAATACATTGTACATTTGTTTTATATTTCCTTCTTAACAGATTTTATTTATGTATTTTGTGGTAAGAAAAAATATGGAGGAAACAGAAAAGAACATGCAGAAGGGTTACAAATAGACCAAGCCATCTGGACAGCCTGGGATATTGCATGTCTGGGAGAAGTGCTTGCAGATTAAAAGCCTGCCCTGGAACCTCCTGTCCCAGTCCAGAAATCTGGTACAACAGAACAGAAGTAATACTGCAATCCTGCAGTCACCATGAGAGGCTAGCATGGGTGGAGATTTGGCTAGCCTTGCTAAGCCACCTGAAGGTAACGGTGGTGTTGCTGTGGGCCATCTGTCCTGTGCAGCTAATGGGCCCAAGCTGCAGCGGGAGAAAGTCTGAAGGTGGTGATAGACAACAGAGAGGAAGCCTGTTGTTGAGCATGCTGCAAGATTCAACAGACTGACGAGTGTTGCTTTGCTTTGAAAAGTTCTTGAAGCAGGTAAGAATTGGAGATGGACTAAGAGATCTTGCAATCATACAGGAGAAGAACTGTAACCATTATGATGAGCCAGCTATCTCTTCTTCAAGGCAAAGGTGGAAAATGTTTACCTTCCTAAAGAGTCTATGGAGACAAAATTAATCTAGAGGCATTTTCTTGCATCACACTCAATTATCTGAGAGCAAGCCTCACTGAATCCAGTAGGGCTTACTTCTGAGTAGCCATGATTAGGATTGCACTGAAATAACTCACTGGTACAAAGGCATCTAAATGCATGTTTCAGTCCAAGCATTAAGGATGGCTGGTTAACACAGAGAGTACCTTCAGTGTTTCCCCACAAAAGGATCATTCTTTGTCTAAGTAGTATAGAACCAAGTATTTAAGGCTTATGTAGAGTACGGCAGGACATCTGAACCTGCTAAGGCAAAATAAATAATTTCATGGGAAATTGTTCATTTGTGGAAAAGAGAAAATAAAACAGTAGCATGCATATAAGCAAATAAGCACAAAATAGAATGCTAATGAATGCACTGTCCCAGCTTAGATGCTGAATACTTCAAACAAGGAACATATTTTAAAGTGTTCAGTCTAATAGAAGCCATGAATCCATTTTCCTCAGACCCCTGTTCTTTCAGGTGCAGCAAGCAACAAAAACAGCCTCTGTACCTCACATCACTAGATCCCAAAAGATAACACATTTTATAGATTTCTCAAGCAAAATCCTACTCTTTGTTGACAGATGAGATCTCTTGTTTGCAGATAACTGGATGACCTCATAGCCAGGTGGCTTTCAGAAACCAAACAAACTATACCAGCTACATTAATAATTAGGTAAAGTGACTTTAGCAATTAGACAAGCCACTTTAGAGAAGAGTCATCTCAAAAAGAAAGAAAAGCAGATAATTGTAGCAGCAGCAGTAGTAGTATTCACATTTGTATGCTACCCGTTCCTCCACAATGCTCAGCGTAGCAAGTGAGGCTTACTCCATTTTAGCCTCATTAAATCATTGTATAGTAGCTTAAGTGTGAGACTATGACTGGCCCAAGTCAATTCAGGGAGCTTCATGGCCCAGTGGAGTTTGGAACCCAAGTCTCCCCAGTCTGAGTCTAACACATCAACCACTAAATCACATTGACTCTCCAGATATTGCTGAAGGGAATACCTGGCCTAACCTGAGAGGACAATGGATGGGGAGTCCTTCCAAATGTATGCCAATAAGCCTCAAGACAGCCCATTCTGACATTTCACAGCCTCTTAAGCTAAAGCAAAGGGAGACAGTGAGGTGGAATTTCACAGTGAAGATAGATGCACTTATGCCAATGCATTGCAAATCAAACACATTTCCATATCTAATGCAACACATTTTTATATGTACACTGCAGGGAGATATATTTTTTCCAAGAAATATCCAGGGGGTGGAAAATAGCTCACTAAAATACACAGCAGTCATCAAGTTGCTAAGAAATACAGATAAAGAGCTAGAGATATTTTGTTCTTGCTATGGAGGAAGCAGTCTGATAACAGAAACAGTAGTTCACTGGAAAAAGTCTGATTACTGACAAGGGAGTGCAATTTTCAGCTATAGATTTTTAAAACCAAACTAATATGTGTCTTTTATTCCATCACCAAGATACTCCAAGTTAGATGGGGGGTCTATAAAGAAATATCAGACCTATACAGAAAGAAAGATTGAAGTCCCCAAATGCTTTGCCTTCAATACTGATCCAGATCTACCCAATACTGGAGGAACACAGGTGGAAGGCTTAATTTCCCAAAGCACAGATGCTTACAAACAGGCAAACATGGACTTTTCTTCCCACAAGACACTAGTTATCAAAACCCAAATAAATAGCAGGCTTACAAGTACAGCTGGAAGACAGACAAAATAAACAACATTTTTCTATGGCAGATATAAACCATGGTTTCAACTCACAGTCAGGCATCAGGCCTACCAGGGAACAGGCAGTAACAGCTGGAAGCCAGAAAGAGTTGTTAGTCCCCAACACAGCCACCACCGTATAACAGAGAGGCAAGTAATAAGACAAACTGAATTCATACTGACAGAGTCATGATACAAATTAATACTGGCCAGATTGTGAGGATAGACATAAATTACTTGCACAGATCTGACATATGCCTGGAGAGGCTGAACGTGACCTGGCTCACACATGCAGCACAATGAGGTGGAAATGAAGTGGTAGAAGCTGGAATAGTAGAAATGGATTGTACCTCCCAAGTAATGCTTCTCTACATTAAAGAAATCCTGCACAGGAAGAAACAAACTGAGCTACAACTTTCTCCCTGACATGCAAGTTTTGTTTTTCTTTACAGGGAGCTTTTTATTTGAGGGAATATTCCAAAAAGGCATCTTCCCCCTTCCTGCCTGAAGCAGCACAGTTCAGGGCTCTTCCTCCTCCTTCAGCTGCATGTCTTGATATGGCCAGGTGCTCAAAGCCCTCTTCCTTTGAAGAATGTAAGAAGAACCCAGATGGATCAGTACAGAAAACTATCAGGCCCAACAATTTGCTCTGTCCCCTAGGAAGGGAGTTAAAGCCTGTGTCCACTGACAGCCTCTGAAGCAGGGGGAGAGAAAAACTTCAAAACCATGGCTGGAGCTGTTACCTTTTGTTCTCCGCTCATCCAGGCAACTTTGGAAGTCTATGGAGTATCTCTTGGCCTAATCAGGGACCCATGTGGGCACCGATAAAGGGAGTGCAAGCTTTCTTTTGCTTGTTCATATTCTGCATTCACATTTCATCATAGCGTCTAATAAACAGTGTATCATCTTTCACATAGCAGGTTTACTTTCTTTGGAAGTATCCCCAATTCTAAAGTGAAGTGCCTTGGCTGGACCAAGCGCAGAGGATTTAATACAATGCATAAAGCCCTAAATGGTTTAGGATGAGGTGATCTGATCATCTCCCCTATAGAGATGGCATAGACCAGCATGATTTTCAAGCAAGGCCTTGTTGTCTCTGCCAGATCCTGCAGAGTCCCATCCAGCAGCAACATGGCAAGGGGCCATACAACAGGTACCTAAGATTAGGTACTAGAATTTAGAGTCTAGATGATTATTAAATACATACTTGCTTAGCCTGAGTTTTCTCAACCATTAATTTGTCCAAATGTTTTTGTGTTTTTATAATAATACATTGTTTTGTAATTGGTTGTAAACAGCTTCAGGGTTTGAAAATGCAAAATGCCATTTAAATATTCATAGATTGTAGTTTGCAGAACCTCTCCTGCTATTTGTCCCTAGTATTTGGTCTCTAACGGCTTTTTTGCCCCATAGAGGCTACATTTCAGTGGGAGCAGTAGGCCTTTTTTAACTGTTTAAACTTGCAAATAATTGTGCCTTTACTGACAGATCTTTCCTCCCACACCTAAAACCTTGACCACAAAAGTAGTGAAAGCCATGAACTTAGGTGTTTCTTACCCAATTCACAAAGGACTCTTCTATCATAAACTGGTAACCACAACATCTAAAAGTAATCTCCCATGTACTGCCAAGTACCAAATCATGTGAACAAACAAAAAGGATGACTATACCTATCCCCAAATGCATTAGTCATTCTTAAACATGCCACATATGTATATTTTATTTATTTTACCATAGAGTTGTTCCAGACTAAGTTGTTGCCACTAAAATCAGTGGGACTTCAGTTAAATCATGGGCACTAACTTGTTCTAGTAATTTCAATAACACTAAATTGAACTAATTTAGCCTGGATATAATCCTTTAACCACAATCTATTTACATAAACAAACACACAAAGAGAGACATTTATATCCATCCCCACTTGATAGCAAAACAAATTTCTTTTGATTTTTAAAAGTTTTCCACTATAGCTGAAGAAGCGAAGCACTTTTCTGCATGTGTTGAAAAGAGAAACCTATTTAAATATTTAAAAATTAGACTGGAAAGTGGTGTGCCACTTTTGCTATGCATATAGCTGCAGTGTAAACTTCACAGAGCCTTGGCTGCTTATGTGGGTCTCCCCCACTGCTTGGCTGTATATAGGGCAGAGAGCACACATTTGCACACATTAAACTTTAATTTGTAAGCTTTTCAAATTTAGAAGCTATACAGGAAGAAAATGTGGTGGACCACAAAAAGGGGGCAAACAAAAGAAAACCATATGAAAATTTAAGAATTCTTGGATTAGACTATTTCGGCCATAAGAAAATCATCCCTAGGATGATCACAGAGATTATGGGTGTCAGATGTGTTTCGGTGGCCTCACTCACACAATCACAAGTGCATGAGCTAGCTACATACTGGCTGGATCAGCATAATAAACCTCAGCAGTACAGCTTCTTGTATCCTCTGAAGCCAGTGTAAGTGGCTTGAGGGGAGCAGCATAACAAACCACTCCATATCCCTCCAACAGCCCATGGATTCTGAGTGGCCTGTTACCCACCCCAAGAAAGCTCCCTTGTCAGGTTTGGACAACATGGGATGCCATGCTGGCATGCTGGTGAGGATGATTGTGGAATCTGGACGGCATGCAACAGACACACGCTGAGTTTAGTACTCTGTGATCATACAAGCCAGGCTGTGTCAGATGCAAACCGTTACAGTTGCTACAGGAAGGCACTCTCTGGAAGCAGCTCAAGAAAAAGTGATGAAATTATCACATATAAGTTATGACAATGCCAGACCTGTCAAATCTGTTTCGTTACGTGGGAGACTATCACTACTATGTAGAAATGGCATTAAGGTGAAGCTTTAACAAACACTGTAGGGTAGCTTATTCCCTGCTCTAAAAAAGGGGTAGAGAAAGATGATTTCAGGAAAATAAAACCACTAAAAATTGGAAAGAAAATTTGGAGAAAATGGAATCCTGCCCTCTCAGTTACAAGAAAAAAATTGCAACATGTACAAAATGTTGAGGCTTTTCTAGTGACCTCCATAGTTTTATTTGGCATATCCAAGGATGAAGGGGAGTGAATGAAACAAGGAATCAAAGAAGAGATTAAACAAAGTATGTTATATCTTTGTATACTTTCTGCATAATTTCTATAAATTGTGTCACTCTGGTAAGGCATTTTTCAAAAGGAATAAAAAAATAACACACCCACTCCACATTTTGAAGATAAACCCACCTAAAAGTGTACAGTATAACACGTACATCTATGCCATTTGTATTGCTACAACCCGTAACACAATTTTTTCAAGGTAAAGGCCCTGTCATGCACGCAACAAGCTGTTGATCTAAAAATATTCCATTTGGCATGAAGTGCTGATTAGAGAAGATGGGTGTCCATAACAACACCAAAACAAATCTGTATCCTCCCAATGGAACATGAGTTAATCATCATTCTAGCAAACTCAGTTCCTATCCAAAATTCAAGCATTTAAGAGAGCAATTTGCATCTGATCTTTCCTTAATATCTCCAAATCTCGCTTTCTCTCATGGTGCCATAAAGTGCTAAGATAGCCAATCAGCATATATCCTGTGGTTTTCCTCTTTGACAGACGAGATTAGGGTTTTAAGAGGTCATACCCAAACTTTTTCTAAACTTCTTTGCTTTCGTTATCAATTATCCTTTCCACAAAAACAAGGCTGGAGAATGTAGGCTGCAATCACACTTTCTGGCATTCCTACACTCCAAAGGGGAAAGAAGGACTTGATGTCACATGTACCTGTGACACTCATGCAGCTACTGCAAATAAGCAACACTGAAAATAAGATGCTAGCTGAGCTGGACCCCAAAGTCTAGCAGTGACAGCCACAGGCTTCTTGGACTGAGACACTGGAGGTGCCAGTAAGGGAAGCTCTAGGCCTGATAGTGGTGCCTGAGCACCACTGCAGAATCAGAGCCTAAGATGCAGGTGATCATTAAAATCCTAATGTGAACCAATAACTGTAACCCTAAATCTAGCCTAGGCATTAAAATCACACCCTATCTCCAAGAGCTCCATAATCCATGGAGCTAAGGTACAAGTGTTTGGCATGAACCCTTGGAGAGATGGAAGGCTCCAAGCCAGCAGCCTGTTTCTTAAGATTTCCTACTTTGTAGAAGGGGATGGAGTCCAAGAAGTGCCTTCTGGGCTGAACCATGAAAGGTTTCCATCTTGTCAGAGCAAATTGTTCACTAAGAACTTTCCAAGGTACATAACTATCTGTATAGACTCCTACTTTAGACATGATGAGAGACCACCTTACCCAGTGAAAAATACTGCTGTGAAAATATTTTGGCAAAATGTGATTCCCTGCAATGGACATACTCACTGGAGGAAAATATTTCCTGTAACAACTGTGCAATAATCATGCATACTTTTTGCAAGAACTATTTATATGTGTTACTGCCAAGAAAAAGCATTGAGAAAATAGATAGGGAGCCCTTTTCCTCCCTCTCTTCTAACAGAACTTGTAGGGTTACCCAATGACACCAAATGGTGGGAGATTCAAGACAGGTAAAAGGAAGTCCTTTGCATAATGCATAGTTAAACTATGGAATACTTTCCACAAGGTGTGGTGATAGCCATGGACTTGGGTGGCTTTTAAAAGGATTAGACAAATTTAAGGAGGATAGGATTATCAAATGGCTACTAGTCATGTGGGCTATATATTACTTCAGTGTGCCTCTGCACCAGTTCATAGATACACAGAATAGTAGAATTGGAAGGGGGCATGAAGGCCATCAGGACCAACCCCTTCCTGCTGCAGGACACCAATTTATACCATCCCTCTCAGATGGCTGCCTGGGTTCTTTTCATGGGGAACATGAGCAGGAGAGTGTTGTTGCACATGTCCTGTTGGGGGCTTCCCATTAGGACCTCTGGTTGGCTGCTGTGGGAACAAAATGCTGGACTAAAGAGACCTTCCGTCTGATGCAGCAGCAGCACTCAAAACCCCAGGAAGCAATGATTTTACGTAGCCCAACATCAATGCCATGCAAAGCAGTGATTGTGCCAGGCTGCAGTTTGAAGACTCGGTTAGGCTGTGGTCCCAGGCACAGTAGGGAGAGCCCAAGCTGGGTGCTGGTATGGAGAGGAGAATTACATAATTACATTTTCATTGATTTGATTGCTAAACATTTGCTCTGCTTTTCACCACTTCAAGGTAAATTATTATCTGAACCCGAAAGCAAAGAAAGAAATTTACTGTTGGGAGAAAGAGTAACAGCAGAGCCTATAGCAATCTGAGGAATATGAGGTTTTATAGTTTTGATGACATTTTCAACTGCCTAAGAAAAACAACAGTCACTGCGAACATATTTCTTGTGCTCTAATTATGGAAAATACGCAACACACAATTTCAGACTCAAAGACGCAACAATTAGGAATCTCTCTAACAGTTGCTACTATTCACTTTTGTCAGTCTTTGGCATGCTCAGTCACCAGCTGATGCAGGGTGGGGGGAGTGTTGAAGAAGGATGGTACATCACACAAGCATTCAGCCATTCAGCAGGTGACACACTTGTATGTATATGACACTTTTTCATATGCTTTGCATTTTATCTCAGTAATCTCCAAAACAATCTCAGGAATGTTCTGATTGTATGAGAGAGAGGAAAAGGCTGAAGGTAAGGGGTGAATTCAGACTTAAACAAATGCACATTCAAATCACCAGGTTTCATCAGCTGGATGAACATAGAACCACCACCGGTGAATTGATACATAAAATCAGCCCAGGCTGAGTGGAAGCCTTACTGGTTTTATTTATGGCACAAGCCTATGCATATTTAGACAGAAAAAGTCCTACAAGTCCTGGCATCCCTCCCTCTCGTTGGCTAGGGAATGCTGGGAGTAGTAGAACTTCTGCCTGTCCATGCATGGCATTGCACACTTGTTGTGTATATTTATTACATATCTAGATGGTCCGATAGTCAAAGTTCTCTTCCTAGGGTGGCAACGTCTCCTACTTTCTGGAGGACAGTCTTCTATCTGAAGATGTCCTTAAGTGCAGGGTGGCCCAGACCAAGACCGGTTTAATGATGTAGGGCCATGAGATGGAATGCAGAGCCAGCAGGGGCCTTGAAGCAGCCTATCAACAATGAACACCTGGCCAGCAGACTGAGCAAACACTCAAGTCACCCAGTCACAACCTCTCCTGCTTTGACCAGAGATAGTGCATTGCTGTTACAATCATTATTACTAAATGTGCATTTATACATATGGACTAGCATGTAAGAAGTCATGCAAATCTGATCTCTTTTATCTTTTGGCTGGGTTGATGGCAATGTGAAAATGGTCACACTTGCATAAAGATATTTTCCAAAAGGCTTGTGTTGCCTCACCAGCCCTGAACCAATGGCAGTGGTTGCCAGTATTTTTCAAGAGGGGGGCACTCTGGCAAAAAAAAAAAAAAATACCAAGAAGGCTGCCCTTCCTGTCCCCACCGGGGCTGACTCCCCTTCTTGCTGATCTACCACATTTAGTCTCATTGCCTGCCTGTCTGCCTACCATGTCCATCGCCCTTCACCCACTATCCTGTGTGTTTTCACCCGCCATGTCTCCCTTCTCCCCCCCTCCTACCGACAGCCTCTCCTCCCCTGCCTTCCAGTCTGTCTCTCCCTGCTTCTGTTTCCCTCCCTCCCCCTTCCTGTCTCCTACTTGCCTACTGAATTATTGCTGCCAAATCTGCTTGCTCTGCAGGGCAGTTGGGCTGTCTGAAAACCAGCCAGCATAGCTCTTCAGATAGATAGTCATGCCCAAGGGCCTGGCTTTGATGTGTCTTTGCTCAGACCCAGGCATGGTAGGAGGAGGGGTGTCCCCAGAGACTGTCTGCACTACAGGTGATTTCCAGAGACACCCCTCTCCCCATGGAGGGAAGGGTACAACTGCAGGTTCTTGTGTACCCCCCATATGCAATTCTTAGCTCCTCCTGACCCATTGTCTGAGCTCATGAGAGCCTCCAGCAGCCCATAGGCCTTGCAGCCTAAAGACCAGGTACTATGGCAAGGGGAACTGGCCCCCATTTTGTTTTGTTTTTGCAGGAGCTCTTAAACTGCTTCACAGTGGTATATGGGGCCAAAGGTACCAGCATATTTTCACTTAAAGCTCTTACTACCAATAACTAAACCTTAAGAGAATTATTTCAGCTTTTTAGAATGAGAAAAACTTGCAAAATCCAGGGAACCCTACATGGTTGGCTGCTGGGAAGTGGCAGGGACAGAAAAAAGGGTAGAGCTGTCAAAGGGAGACCAGGAAGGGAGATTTGCCTGCTCAACCTGAGGCGACACTCCTGCCCTGTAGTATACGGGGTCCTGGCATAGCCAAGGCAGGCCACTTTAAATTCTAGGCTATTTATGAAGAAACAAAAGCACCTTTATCAAAGAAGAATATACCATTTATTGAATACAGTGATGAAATGCAGTTGCAGAATATAAGCAAGAAAAGAAATCATACACTCCCTTTTCTGTAGCAAGATTTTTGTGTTGTGTTTGTTCAATAATAGGCCAGAGGAGGTTCCATGGACCTTCAGAGTTGCCTGGTTGAACAATATGTTGATGTCATTCTCAGGCTGAGAACACAGTCAACACCTCTTGCCATGGATTTCATAAATCTGCTCTCTGTTTCAGAGGCTCTAATTCCCGGCTTCATGGAAGAAGAGAGATGGGTTGAAGCCGCTTCTGTAAGGCAAACACTTTCATTCTCATAGCAAAAGCAGCTCTTTACCTGCAGAATGACTGGGGAAGGCAGCTTCAAGGCAAGTATGTCGCGTGCCCTGCCTAACGAGCTGAACGCCACAAAGGCTTGGTGTTCATGCAGGAAACTATCATGATATTTGGACACTGGAAAGGTTCTCTATACTACCTGCAGAACATTAATAATCCCCTTACCATTCTTCCAGGAGAGCCCATGGAATTAAGTGCACAGAGAGCCAGAAGAGGATAATGGCTAGAGTGTAGGGCTGGAATGTAGGAGAAGTGGGTTCTACTTCCCACTAGGCTACAAAGCTCACTGGGCACTTTGGGCCACTCGCTGACTCTCAGCCAAACCTGCTTCACAGGGTTGCCATGAGGATAAGATTGAGCGGAGGTGGAGCACTGTGTAAGCCATCTTGAGGTCCTTGAAGGAAAAAAGGCAGGATATACATATAATAAATGGTTTATTTGCTCAGCAGTTTTCATGTTCTGCTATGAGAGAAGCATCCCTCTATCTTGCACCCACCCACCCCAAGAAGAAAGAAGGATATGTACTTCTGAGAAACCTTATGTTATAGGGGCTGCACAATATTTTCATGGAATATGGATATTCTAATACTTCTGGGGAAGTCTGGCATAAATCTGCTGTTATTGCTGCTGCTGGGTTTAATTTTTGTGCCACCCTCAACACTGTCAGATGGATCTACACTAATGATTCTGAAAGGCAGCAATAGAAAAAGAATCATTCACTTTTGATATAGAGATGACTTAGAACAACTTGCTGAATCCAGCCAGACTTAACAGCCCATAGCCACAAACATTTCAGCCAAGATATAAAAGTGTCATTTCGTCTTAAAAATGAAAAACTCTCCACACGATTAAGTGAAAAAGTAAAGATCCACCATAACCGGAGCACCTGGCAAGCACTGCTATGGGGCAAACAGCCCTTTGCAACATGGTGCTTTCCAGATGTTTTGCAGGGCAACAGGCAGGTAAAGGCTGCACTTGACAGTAATTCCTATAAGTAACTAAGGCTCAGCTGGAACAGCCAAACAACCCCATTCAAGTTTAAAATCCTCTTACTGGCATCTCTATACACAGACACACATTAAAATTCTGAAACCAGCCTAACAGCTAAGATTAAAACTAATGCAATTGAGACATGGCCAGTCACCATTCCAGCTGACATCATGGGGATAATTAAATGATCTCATGAGGTTTTGAAGAGTGATCCTTTCCCACCTGCTGGACAATATATATTTATTTCTAAACCTCTTTCTATCAGGAGAGTTCCATGCTCATGGCATGTTCTAGCACCCCATGCAATGGTGTAATTATTTTGCCTACAAATACAATATTGTTAAATTAAAATGCTCTTTCCCGTGCTGGACAGGCCCGGTTGACTGCCTGTCACTTCCCTTTCTGCCCCCACAGCTGCAGCAGAAGGTAGAATTCTAAGCCTGAGGCTGATCAAAGCACACCATCATAGTAGTGCAGGAGCCAATTAGGGAACACTGATATATATATCAAGACAACATCCCTCAGTTATGTCCAGAAAGCTGGAAGATTACTCAGGAATGGAAGTTCAGCTAGAAAATATATCACAAGTGAAGAAAAGTGGTATGAAGCCTGAGAGGTTCCCAACCTGGTTAATGGGTGGTGCGAAGAAAGCTTTTAGAGAAAATAAGGCTTTATCTAGAAAAAAGAAGTCTTGCCCAAATGAGAAAAACAACAGGGAGTACAAGGGAGATGCAAGCAGACAATAAGAGAGCTAAAATGCATGTTGCATATCACTAAAAGCATCAAGGCCAATAGTAAAGTATTTTTAATATATTGGAAGCAAGAACGAGTATGCTGAGAGTGTCAGTGTCTCTTTGAAGGTGTCCTCTATTTGAAAAACAATCTGAATTTAAAGATAAGGAGCCCTAAGAATGGTTGCCCATCATAATTAGTACCAAGAGAGCCAAGCAAACAGATCTAATCACAGTTTTCTGTTCTATGTATTTTTGTTTAAATTTGTCATTTCTTCTAAATTTGCTACTATATGCAAATATAAATTTTATGCAACACATGGTTCTCTTTTGCCTTCTTTTCTGTGTGGCATTTTCCTCTTTTCTTTGGAGATTCATCAGTGGCTACTTGATGAGATTGTGTCATGCATGATTTATGAGATAAGATCCAACCAAGTCTGGTTTTGCAACTATCAGGCACTTCTCTTGCCAGTGCCTCAGACCATGTGTGAACAATGCAAGATATCAGTGCAAGTCCCTGTGCTCTGCTGCTCCTACGTTTGCATCTTACTCTTGCAGATGTAGCAAGTGGGCCCAGATTCTGAGTCAGATGAGAAGGACAGGCTAGAATCCACAGGTGAGGCACCAAAGCCAATGGACTCAGAAATAAGCCTGGAGGTAGTTGGGAGTCAAATTGGAAAGGCAATGTGTCGGTCATGTGAGTTTGGAAGGGAGGAGATGCATTCAGCATTGAATCAACTTCTTGAGAACAGGTCCCATCTCTTTAATGGCGAGCACTCTATGTGCCTGTTACTTTTGTGACTGACTTCCATAACATACTCCATTTGTACTTATAAGTCATTCTGACTGTTTTGCATTAATATGATAAAGCTTTTAGTTCCAAAGCCATTGTCCAGGTCTGTCTGGAAGGAGAGAGAGGAGGACAGCCATATGGTGCAGCTGGCACTGCCGTAGCACAGCTCCTTGGGCTGTTGCTCACACAGATGTATCATCTTCTGTGTTGCGGAAGAAGGTGCTGCTTCAGACTTTGGTCCCTGTTGCATGTGCCCCTGAGACAATCCAGGGTCAAGAGGAGAAAGGAGGCATGGAATAGAGAGCGAGAGATGTGGAGAGGGATATAAAAGCAGAGGAGAGGAACAAGAAAGATTACAGTGATAAAAGAGATAGGCTTAATGGCCGGAAATATCCAGACAGCATAAAATAGAGATAAGAATGAAGGGGAAGGTGCCTGGATAGATAAAATGGGTGCAAAGGTTCTTTCTGGAGAATAAGAAGGCAGTGGCAATGGAGGCGGGGGGGGGGGGGGGAGAGCTGCCACACAATCAGCCCCTTTGCTTCATGAAGGTGGAGCACTCCCTTGTAGAAACACAAAGGCTTCTTCCTGCTTTGTGTTGCACATTGTTATCCTCTCAATCAATACATTGATACAAATCCTTCTGTCACTTTAGGGAACTAATACACTGATGAGGACACTCAGTGGCACAGCTTTCCATGTGGTCTATAAGGAAATAGACCTGCTTTCTCCTCCTCCATTATTTCATCCTCACAAGAATCTCATGAAGCAGGTTAGGGTTAGAGATCCCAGTGCTGCCCAGGGAGCTTCGTGGCCGAGCAAAGGCCCGATGCTGCACCAGAGTAGTTCAGTTGGTACAAGCGCATGTGTTACACCAGTCAGCAGATATGCAGGAGATGTGGATACTAGGACAGCCTAAAAGAAGCTTGCATGCATTGGATAAAGGCTACCTGAGGAAAATAGGGAGGGGGAGCAGCTAACCCTCAACTTAGGCTTATCAACACACTGTGAATGTGCTCACCACAAAGTTCATGAGGACAAATAAAACTGGCAGATCATTGGACTGTATAAAGCTTCTACTATATCCTTCAGTGGATGAATTCACAAACACAATGCAGAATTTAGGTTAGTTTTCAGGGGAAAATCCCCCAAACACTTAAGTTTTCCCTAAGGCCATCTTCTTGTAGCCCGTTTGGATCAACGCTACTTCCACCTGTTCCTTCCTGGATAAGCATAACATCAAGCAAGCTGCAGTGCTCTCTCACTGGGCAGAACACAGCCAAGCCTGAGCTGTTTCTCAATTTTCTAACCTCTTTCTGAATTAATCTCACCTGCCCTCTGAATCATTTTGGTTCCCCTCCTTTGAACTCCTTCCAGTGACAGTTGATAATACCTTTTGAAGATACATTTACAGCATGCAGCCTGAAATGGTTTCCTACCTTTGTATTTTAAAAGAATCTGTAAAATAATGTGAGCATAGGTGGTAAGGGAGACTCTTAAGCCAACTAGCTTCTGTTGTTACGTTGGTCTTTGTGAAAAAGGATGACAACAAGGATTGGTTAGGTGCATTGATGCTTCCCACACACTTGTACTGTGGCACACAGGTGGCAGCACACTTCTTCCAGTTCCCTACTGTTTTATGTGCTAGTTTCTACTCACAGAGCCCAAGCAGTGCTTTTAGTACATACCAGTCCACAGTAAAACAATGCCCTGCAAGCCTATTTAGTGCAGTCTTGATCGCTGCCATCCTGTCTTCATGACCTGCTTTTCCAGCCTTGACCAAAACTCAGAGGATAGCAGACTTCTGCATTACTGTAATATTACCAAGGCACTTCAGCTACTGAATGACATATGGTCACTACTGGCTGGGGATAATGTGGCTGGCATTCCAGTCCAGCCGTGTCTGGAGGGCACCATGTTGAGGAAGGATACCTTAGACTAAATCTGGACAATATGTTTTCACATAGTGTGAACTGGAGCATAAATGTTATGATTTCCTCTCTCAAAACTGTGAAAGCAATCCAGAACTGAAAAATATGAACTCTGTCAGCTCAAACAGAAAGACAACTAAACTACAGCCTTAGTAAAGGTAACAGTTAATTCTAACTCCCTGCTGGGCAGATAAAGGGTCACCTTTAAGTTCTAGTAAATACCAAGGACAAGCCAGCATAGGGAATCTGCACAGCTACACTGCAGTGTGAGAGTTTCAGCAGTGGCACCTGCAACCATCAGAATCCTTGATAGGCTGGAACACTGCAAGGGGGAAGAGGGGACTGGGAAGAGAGTCAGACATGCTGGAAGAAAAGTGGGTATTCGTATGAATGCAGTGCATTGGCAAAGCACCATTTCCCCACCACACTGAAGAGTTTTGCTCTTGAAGAAGCAGTTGCTCAGATTAAAACTTTCTTATGGGCATCAATAACAAGCCATAGAAAAAATACCCAACCTTCTCTCCTCCATTCACATTGCCACAAGATATGAGCTGAACTAACTCTGTAGCCAGCCAAGGCACACCATCCGGGGCATAGAAACGCAGTCAGGAAGCACAATTACACACACAATGATGCGTTTAACAAGACCCCAACCTGACTCCCACCCAAAAGATGGAGCAGAACGACCAAAATGTGGGGGAACCCAACTCACTGAGCCGGACTGTGAACCGAAGCAAGCTGGCACTGGCTTCAGAGCAAGAAGATGGGAACTTGAAGGAGATGGAGGTCAGAGCAGGGAGGAGCTGATTTATACAAGCCTTGGCTCCACCCTTTATGCTGCATAGTCCCACCTCTTCCTCCTCAATTGCAAACTGCACACACTTCATCTACTGCTCTAGCTGTTGTAGCCACAGAAGGAAAGAGGGTCTACTCACAGCTGGTTATTGCCACTCCTACCTTATACCAGCTCTCCAGTGGTGAAAAGTTCAAGGGGGGGGGGGGCAGCAGAGTTGGAATTCCATTTCTTTTGGCCTGGCAAAAGAAGTCTGCAGTATCATGTTCCCAGGAGCATTGCTGTCCTCATCAGTAACTGAAAACACATGGCTATTTATTCAGTGCTTTTAAAGGAGAAGTAGCCCTGTAAAGATGTTCTTAGGGAACCCTTTTTTCTGAAACCCACACGCAGACCTCTTGGGAAGAAATCCTTATTCTATTGCCAATGAATGTTATTAACATATACTGGAAATGTGATCAGATGGGAATCAAATGCCCCCCTTTCTGCAGCAAATTTGAGTTATTTTAAACTGCTTCAACACCAAAGACCAAACTGCATTATAACAATTTGCCTGCTCTGGGGCCAGAGCACAGTAAGCCTGGCTTCATCTTTTCTAGGAATGATGTAAGCTAGTAATTTCCTATTATTATGTGTTTGTTATTACTGTATGCATTGACAACAGCATAATTAATCTCTGTAGTTTGACAATGATTTGCATTTCGCCTCCTTGCTGTTTCCATCTGTTCCTTTCCTGGCAGGCCAAAGAACAGGAACTGAGAGCTCGCAAGTGAATTTTGGCACAAGATATAGCAGTTTTCCCCAACCTGCCCTCTAAATGTCCTGGGACCACAGCTCCCAGAATTCCTATGCAGGCTGGGAATTATGGGAGCTGTGGTCCCAACATTTTTGGAAGGCACCAGTTGGGAAAGAATGGTGCAAAATATAAAACTGAGTTATCCTGAGTTAGGCCCTGAGTCAGACCCATCTGTCTCAGTATTGCCTGTTCCGGCTGTGGCAGCAGCTATGCAAGATATCTCATTGGACAGCAGCTGGCAGACCAGATCCCACTACCCACAGAACAAATTGCTACAGATGAGTGAGAAAATGGTTTGTTTTGCAGTCTTAATCTCTGAATTTTGTGACAGAGTTTCCCAATAAAAATGAATACAAAATGCATATATTATGAAGATGTATGCACAGAATGCATACATTAGTGACAATGGTCAAAGTGCAGAGCAGTGAAAACAATGATAAAAATGCAAGACTTTATTTAAAAATGCAAATCTCAAAATGACGTGGAAACAGACTGAATGAAACTGACGACTGGAAAAATTACAAATAAGAGCAAACCAATCCTTCTTTCCCTAGCTACTGCCAGTTAAAGCCAGTACCAAAAATATACTCTCATTAAATGGCAAGTCATGCATGGCAAAATGAACAGAGCAAATGACAGACCAGTGCCACTACATTGTTCCAGAAAATAAGAAATGCATCCAGATAGTTTAAAGTGGATAGAGTGGGTTTAAAGTGGGTTTAGCATCACTAAATGATGCTAAACTGTAGCTTAGTGCAAGATGTGTGAGGAGGCTCAGACCTGAACCATCCCACTTCCCTCTCCCTCTCCTATGCAACTGAGACAAGTTCAGAAGCTTTTGCTTTTAGCTGGAGTCAACCACAGTTCGCTGCATTGTCCAGATCCACAGCTCTGGTTCACATTAGTCCTATTTAAGTATTCTAATTTTGAAATGCCCCATATAGTGATGAGTGAGGGTGGGGGACAATGCTGTCCACCCCCCACCACCACCACCCATGGTCTCCACTGTCCTTTCCACATTGGAGCTGAGAATCTGCAGCAAGAAACCCACTCTGTAAGTTCCATACCTGATTAGGGTCAAAACAGACATTACTGGTGGAATTCTATGCATGTTTATTCAGAAAAAATCATACAACTTCCAGTGTTCCTCAGCTAGCCATGATGGCTAGGATATGCTGGATGCTGGGGTTGGGGGTCTATCTAAAATGCATAAGATTCTGCTTTAAATCTGCGTCTATCCACCATGTTTTTACTCAACAGTAGGTACAGAGCTCCCAATCCAGATCTCAAAAGACCTTATATACCCCCATATAAGATTCTGATCTCGATCAGGGGTAAAAATGGAACCAAAACTGACATAGCTGCCAGATGCAAAGTAACATTATTTTTGGCCCTTAAAGGCTTGGTTTTGCCAGGGTTTGATAGCACTTTCCAGCAAATTCAGGATGGCAGTGAGGCAGTATGCTCATTATCCCCTCTCTCCCAGATACAATTCTAATCAAGGAAAGGAAATTAACCCCTGAATGAGACTATTAACAACAGAGAGATTCAACAAGGCAGCTGCAGTTAAAAACACAAGAGAAGCTGTGTTAAATTAGACTGAAGCATTCTCACAGTGAATGCCATAAGGCTAAGGGAAGCCACAAGCAGGACAAAAGAGTGATAGCACTCTCCTGCTTGACCCAACTTAGGAAACCATGTTTGAAATTAGCTTATATGAAACTAATCCTAGTTAATGTTAATCACAGTTTCTCACTCCAAATGATACAACAAACCACAGTTAACCGAAAGCAAAAGGTTCTGAATGCCCCCTTCCAGTTGCACAGAAGGAAGCTGCAAATCCAAGATTTACTGCAGGTTATTTCTGCTCACGCACATGGTTTATTGTCACATTTAAACATAGCCAGTGTTTTACAGTCATTCAGATAGCCTACCAGAGCAATCATGTATGTATCAGTTCAGTCCTATTGGGTTCAGTGGGATGTAATCCCAGCTAAGTGCATAAAGCCCTTTCCAAACTAAAGGTCTTCTTTAGATTATTTCCAAACTAAAGGTCTTCCTAGATTATCAGCTTATATTTCAACAAATTCATACTGGGTGGTAGAATAAGAACTGATGCAAAAAGGAGAAAAAAGTAAATTAAGATCTGAAAAGGGACTGTGGATTCACTTCTACCTGGTACACATAAAACAAGGCTATATCCCCTCCATCATATGTGAATTGGGTATCACATGTCTGCCTTTAAATGAGGTGCTGGCCCCATTGTGATAGAGACACACTTTAAATTATCACCACAGTACACCTTAAGGTGGAAAATATCCAAATGGAAGTAAAAATGATTTTGTAGAATCAGAACAGTGATCCTAAGGTTATTAATGCATCTAATAGATTGTCAGTGATCAGCAGGGGCAATCAAGATGGATAAAAATATTGCAGATGAGCTCAACAGCTCTGTTATAGCAGCTGTCCCTGTGGGGGATAATAAACTTTTATCTATCCATGGATAATACTCCATTTGCTTAGGTTTGAATTCTTACATCATTTCTGCACAAGTAAAAATAAAGAACACCCCCCACCCCCCCACACACACAGTTACAATCACTATAACCTCTAGATAAATTCTGCATCACTCAATTCCCCTGCAAACATGTGCAGATACACTGATTTGTCTTAATGATTTGGGATGCCCAAGTGTGTGAGTTTAGTTGCAAATTCTATTTTGAATTCAATTGTGTATAAATCTCTTAGGCCTCTTTGAACTCTCTGATCAGTATAAGCAACAACCCCAGTGAAGAACATTCAGCTTTAAGGTTCCTTATTTTCTTTATATAATTAAACTTGGTGTACTTTCTTATTTATGCTGAGTTTCCCCCTCTCCTTTAGATCAAGACTTCTCCTGCAAGTGTATGCTGTGTTCTGATCTCCGTATCTGTAGCTAGGATACACTTGGCAACAGTTGCATAAATATTTCCCCATCTTTCCAATACAGAACATGATGACACTGATGGAGTTTGAGCTTCATTGTTGCTACTTTACACCAGGGGTGCTTCCAGATGGAAGGCTTCTAGCACTGAAGAGCTATTCCAACTTTTTCTCTTTAATGGGTTTTCTCGTGGAAAGAAAAAAGATGGAAAAAGCAAAGGAAAATGCCAGAGGGTATTAGTCAAATACCTCCTGGACTTTCCCAGGTCCAAACTCTGACCTATCTCCTCAAGTGTATTAGCAGTTTGAGTCCCAGAATGAGCAGGGGAAAGATGGTGGGGGGAATTGCATGAATCATTACCTAATGAGACATTCTTCCATGGGGTTTTGTTTTCCATTCAGATATTTCTCAAGTAGGTGCTTAACACAAGTATCTCACTGATGGTTCTTCTTACCCAAATCTAGCCATGTGCCAGAATCAAGGGTCATGTACAAAAGTGCCAGAGTTGGTGTTTCAGGGCAAATTGCTCAGTCAGGAAGCCAGAAAACCACAGTCAATGTATATTGTAAGGAAGAAGAGCCAAAGCAAGTACAGATGGCCATTCACCAATGGTTTGGAAGACTCATGCAGTGCATGGGAGCGAAACGGGACTGGAAGCACCACAAGTGGGGCAGAGTTTAGGCACAGGGGACATTTAGAAATCTCACTTAAGGGGATGGAAAGTAAAGGATCTTTGTATGCCATCCATTTGGACCCAGGGAAAATGTAAACATGGGGAGGCTGCAGATCAAGCAATTATGCAGCCACTGGCCAAAGAAATCTACCCTTGCACTTGGCATAATTGGATTATTCCCCAACCTGCTGCCCCAGCCAGCAGTTCAAGCAAACTGGAAAAAAGAAAGCAAAAGATATAGAGAGAGTGGGAGGGGGAATGCTGGGGATTAAAGTCCTGTGTTTTGTTGTTTTTAAACCTTCCCATTAGGTGTGAAAATATTGTTTCTCTTTTTCCTTTTCATCGTGCACCTTGCTGCTGCAGGCAGATAAATATTTCATGCAGACGACTGGCTCCTGCTGGCCCCCTTTCCCCCCTGCTGCTCTCCTTATTTATCCACCAATGCCCTGGCCTGTATACCCCTTCCTGAGAAAAATACCCAGCTTTACCTCCCAGGCCTGATACAGAGAAAGCAAAATGCTTCCACCTACGTCATTCCCCTCCTTGCTGCACATCAAGAATGCCCCCTGGAACCTTCAGCATATTTCTCCATTTCTGCAAGTCTGGCAACAAGGAGCACATTGGTTTTTAATGGGGTTTGATGTGTGAAGGACACAGAACTGTACAGGCTGGCGTGCAAAACAACCACAAGAGCAATGCCAGGCTCTAACTGCCATACCCTGATGTGGGGATGGGATGGATGTCTATTTTGTCAGCACAGATAATAGCCTGTGTGAATGACACCATTTAGAACTCTGGAACGCTGCTGACAGCTTGCAACACACACTAAGGTTTTGCAGACAAAAAGGTGGGCAAGCCATGTAGTACCACATGGGGGAAGAAGCCTCTGGGCTGATTACTCCTCACTCTTTTTGGACTAATACCTGCTTCCCCATCCCCATCTATCCTTTTTGCCCTCCTTTATAGTACTGTGATATTTATTTATTTATTTATTTATTTAGAAAATTTCTATGCCGCCCCATTCACCGAAGCCTCGGGGCGGCTCACAAAACATCAATTAAAATATAATACACTAAAAATATAAAATGAATTAACAATATAAATAAGTTGCCCTGGCCAAAGAATAAAATAAGCAAATAATATTAGCAATTAAAATGACGTTTGAATAAAAAGGTCTTCGCCTGGCGCCGAAAAACAAATAACGATGGCGCCAGGCGGACCTCTCTGGGGAGCGCATTCCATAGATTGGGCGCCACCACAGAGAAAGCCCTCCTCCGAGTACCTACCCTCCTAATTTCCTTCACGGAGGGTTCCCGGAGAAGGGCCTCTCCCGCAGATCTCAGGGGGCAGGCAGGCGTATATGGACGCAAGTGCTCCTTCAGGTAGCCATCTCCCGTGTTCAGTCATCACTGTTCTCTGTTCATTTCTGCAGCTCTCTGGGCAATTTACAATTAAATGCATAAAATGCAATGTAAGATATACTATAAACCCTAGCAGCAAACAGACTTAAAACAGAAGCTGAGGGACTGAGATTCCTGGGAAACAGGAAAGGCTTCACCTGGTGCAGAAAGGGCATGAGGAGGACTGCAAGGCAAGCCTCTCTGGGAAGCTCATTCTACAGTTGGGGTGCTACAATAGAAAAGGCCCTCTGAAGGTGATCTTTGGTCTTGGCAGATAAGTATGGAGGAAACAGTCCATCAGGAAACCTGGCCCCAATCTCCAGCAGCCCAGATCTGGACTGGCAGCCAGCACAGATAGAAAAGTACTTGCATAACGTGACCAAATGGTCCAGTCCCCATTAACAATCTCAGTGCCCAGTTTTGGACCAGATGAAACTTCCAGACCATTTTCAAAGGCAGCCCCATATGTAATGCATTACATTAATCCAGAGATCACCAGAGTGTGGATAACTATAGTAGGCTATCTCTGTCCAGATAAGGAAATATATAAGACAGAGCAAATAAAAGCTATGTGACCAAGTCAACCTGTGTCTCTAGTGGCAGTTTTGGATCCCAAAACACCCCCAAAGTATGAATTTGATGCTTTAAGGGGTGTACAGCCCCCTTCAGAACAGGTTGACCTTTGCTTAGACGGGCAGAGGAAGCACCCACTAACAGTACCACTGCCATGTCTGGACTGAGCCTCAGTTTATTTGTGCTCATGCAGTCTATTACCATGCCCACACACTGATTCAGAACAACCACTGCCTCACCTGGAGTTGGTGAAAAAGGGAGACAGAGCTGGCTGTTAACCACGTATTGGTGACACCTCAGTTATCCACAGCTCTGGATAACCTCCCCCAGAGGTTTGTGTAAAAGTTGCAGAATCCTACAACATAGCTGCCTGAGCAGAGAGCAATAAGCTGCAAGCATCACTTTCTGGAAACAGCCATCTAAGAAGCAGCTGGACCACTGTAGTCGAATGCCTTTGCTGTCATCACAGAGAACCTACACAGAAGGTTACCGTGGTCAATGGTACTGCAGTCCACTGAGAAGTCCAAGACAAACAACAGGATTGCATTTCCCCATTTGCAGGGGGTCAGGGCAGCATCAGTTCCAAATATTAGGTCTGAAGCCCAACCGAAATGGCTCTAATTTTCCAATTTCCCTTGTTGTTCTCCCCATTATTTTATTCAGGTCATTCTCAAACTGTACTAAGCAGAAATTTAGGGGAGAGAGGAGATTTATCTCCTCCTTTCTTCTTTCAAATTTTTAATCATTGCTCCTTTCTATTCCTCTCCCAATTGTTCTAACTGTTACCTCCCCTCCCCTCAGCATCAGGAAGCCCTGAGTCTTCCACTGACATCTCTTCCTCTAGCCTACCCTCCCCCACTTACCATAAAACATTCATGTGCCCATCCGTTTTTCTTTTTGAAAGGATAGGAAATGTACTTTCATTTCTCGATTAACATTTCTCAGGTCTTTTACTTGCTGGAATTCATTTTGGGTTGTAATAATATGAATGTCAGAGATGGGAGTGGGGGGCAAGAGGTCCTGATTTACTTGAACAAGTGACTCTACTGGCCAGGAAAGCATGAGTGGACTGCTTTGGCAGAGGAGCACAGGACTGGTAAAAGGGTTTTGAGGCCAAGACTGAAAGACTCAAAAGTCAGGCCAAGATCAGCCAGTGAAAGTTCTCAGCTGAAAATCAACTGGATTCATTTACATAATCCCTCAGTCACAGGTGAATTAGAGGTTATTCTATTTCCTTTCACTAATCCCCTATTTCAGATCACTGGTGGTCTTTCCACTAAGTACATTAGAGGGTGCACTGATGTTTGGATTAAGGCCTGTTTTTGTTTTGTTTTTTGTGGGGGAGGAAGGGATGGGGAGGAAGTGGGGGGGGGAGAATGAGAGAGATTCCTTTGAACACAGGTCAGAGCAATGGAGTGAGTGTGGACAAAACAGTTATAAAAATGTCAAGTTTAAGTTGCCAATGAAGAACTGTTAGGAAGGTAAAGGAAGCTGCCTTTTGGATTGCAACCAACATGTAGTCAGGTTTGGGAGTGGTAAGGGCTCAGAAGTTAAGCTGAAGAGCTCACAGAAAAGATGGTGGTTGGCAAAAGCCAAAGGACTGAGCATTCATTCATTCATTCATTCATTCATTCATTTAAAGCTTTCATATACCAACTACTAGCATCTTGGGATGGTCTTACAGTAAAAGCAGCATAAAATGAAATGAAGCACAGCATCCAAATAATTCCAATAAAATAACACCCACATTAAAACCTAATCAAACATTAAAATAATGGGGAAATTAAAATGTTTTAGCCTAACCCCAAAAGGAATAGAGTGTCGGCACCAGGCAAACTTCTCGGGGGAGAACATTCCATAGTTGGGGTGCCATCACAGAGAAGTCCCTTCTCCAGGTAGCTACCTTCCTAATCACCTTCAAGGAGGGCTCCCAAAGAAGGACCTCCACCTCAGATCAAGGGACGGGTAGGCACATAGGGAAGGAGATGCTTGAGGTTTGAGATGCTTGACAAATGAGTTCATTTCATATGCACATTATCACATTCTTTTTTAACTGTCCTTTTGTGGTTAATGAATGAAAATATTAAATAAACCCAGGCTCCAACTATAGTACTGTTCTGTGCCAAATGACAGTAACAATTTTGCTCATTAATTTTTATGTGAGAAGGAACAGCCCAGTTCTCTTCACAGAATTGCCTCTTGGCCTTTGTGCCTTTGCTTGCTATGTAAAAGTTTTGGTCAGTGGAGCTGCTGTAGGGGGTATCATATACAAAGTCAGCAGTACCATTGGTGTAGTTTGAGTCCCCTTGACCTGATGCCCAAGAGATGAGCGTGCAGCACATACTGTCAAGTCAAGCAGAGCCAAGTCTGGTGAACAGGGCAAGATCGAGTTGCAGTGCGAGCCGGAGCTATCAGGACCCTGGACAGAGCATTGCAGACTGCACTGGCTCCAGTGTTTCCTTCCAAGAAGAGCTGCTGCCTCATTAAGACACTCCGGGCAACTGAAGCCCAAGAAAGCTGGCATGCCCACAACTTTCCCAGTTTCTGTCCCTGCTGGGAGAAAGGCTTGCTGTAGCCTTCTAAGGGCCCACTGTTATTTCTGCAGCTGTATTCTCCTACGTGATCAGGGACGGAAGTAGCTACAGGGAGATCATCCTCAAGAAGTCAAGGATTGGGGGACTGCTAGCCCCTCAGGCCTGAGGGGTAAATGAGAGGTTGCCAGGAATTTCCCCTGAAGCAGGGTCACCAGCGGCTCATCAGGTTGGAGTGCAACTGAGCCTCTAAGACTGGGGACATGACACAGACTAGTATTATTTGCAGCCTTCCAGGATCTTAGGCAACCTGTTACCAAATAACTTTTCTTAGGTGAGAGGTGCTAAGGATGGAACCTGGGAGCTTTTGCATGCAAAGCTATGGTTGCATGAACACCCACGTGGGAAATGGACATTCACACACTGGGGGAGCAGATACCAAGCACCCTGCTGTTGCAGCCTGGTTTGTAGAATTTGCTGGAGTAAGTCATGCAGAGGATTTGTCCTTGTGCAGGCAGGGTGGGATGAGGGCATTGGCAAAGCAGTGAGCAAGATGTGGTGGCAAATGGTGAGGTTTCATCCTGTTGTCTGTGTGTTTTAATCCTCCTTTCCTTTCCTGAGCAGGATTAGTGGTGTGATGGGGGAGCTCACTGCCAGAGACACTCCATGGCAACCTACTGCATTATAAAAAGCAAATCGACTCAGAGAGACACTAATATATCATCTCCTCTTATTTCCAGTCCTCCTCTTCTCTCCCTATTTTCATCCCGCCCCCTTCCTCAAGCAAACCTGTCTAACACCACGATTTTATTGTAAATAGGGTTTGTGGATATGCAAAAAATATTTGTGCTAGGATCCATCACCATTCACCTGCCATCTTCAACAGCATAAGCATGCAAGCAAAATGCTCTGCCTACCCAAGTAAAGATCAAGTTGAACACTCCTATTATTATTATCTTCTAACTAGTGTTTCTAGTGACATCTACATAGCACAACATAGCGTAGCGTAGCATAGTCGTCTTTTTGGTGCTTTACTTCCAGGCATCTGACAGCATATGGTGGGCTTTTTAAATGTTGATTGTTTTTATCAGGACCTGGCATCTTATTATATTTTTAATGTTTATAATGTTTTAAAAAATTGTTTGTTAGCATTATTATATTACATTTTCTGGTGTATTTTTGTGTTGCAATTTTAGTGAACTGTCCAGACAGCTTTGGCTATTGACTGACACGGGAGCAAAATAAGGGAAAATGAAATGGTCCACTAACCATCTGTGAAGAGTCTCGGTCCTTCCACAGCCAGATGGCACAGCTGCAGTACACAACTTCAGTCTGAGCTTGTGGGGAAGGCCTGATGCAACTGCCATCGTGGTGGGAGGGGAAATGCAGTTACAAAGTATATAAGGATATACAGTAAATGTAGTAATAATGGTGAAGACGGCAATGCAGAGAGGAAAGAATAAGCCCCTTACCACAGGCAGAAGACGGGTTTGAACAGAAAGTAGCCATTAGGGCTTCTCTAGCATACATAGTGCAGGCTGGATGTTATGCCAGAACACCCACACATAACTATCAAGTCAAAGGTCTCGGGTCACATGCCCATTCCCTCAGTCAAAGAGTCTTTTGAAGGAAAAGCCAATACTCACTTGTAGTCCAGAGCATATGCCTGCCATATCAACCCTCTTGGATTCCATCTTTAGTATTTCTACTCTTAATACGCTCTCCAGGAGCAGAGTGAGCACTTACTTCTATCTGTGTAGTGGTTAAGAGCATGGGACTGGGACTCAGGCGATCTGGGTTCGAGTCCCCGCTCAGCCGTGGAGCCAACTGGGTGACTTTGGGCCAGTCACAGACTCTCAGCCCAGCCTACCTCACAGGGTTGTTGTTGTGGGGATAAGATGGAGGAGGTGAATGATGTAAGCTGCCTTGAGTCCTTTGTAGGAAAAAGGCAGGATATAAATTGAAAAATAAATAAAAATAAATAAAAAACCGATTTGAACCCCTCTGGATGGGGTGGGGAAATATGGAATCTAACAGTGGCATAGGACACCAAGTAAGTCTTCCTACATATTATTCTAATTAATAAATTTCTGTCCTGCCCAATAGCCAAAACTCTCTGGGTGGTTTGCAACAGCAGATTTAAAAATTCAATATACAATACTGTTTATTAAAACATAGGAAGCAACATGTCATCAACACCCCATTTTGGGCTAGCAGAAATTGTCCTGCTGTATCTCCACAACAAGTGGGGGCTGTTAACCAACTGAGTCCAAAACAGGCAGGCACGTTTCTTCGCAGGGCTGGGGCCTCTGGAGCGTCTCTCAGCAGTGTCTCAATCCACACAGCCCCAGTGTCAGCCAGGAGAGAAAGGCTGACAAGAAGCCAAGGGGCTAGCAGAGAGGCTAAGCCAGGAAGGAGAGTTGGCTGGCAAGATGGCAAAGCCAGCGATCCCTCCCTGCTGGGAGAGTCAAGGGCTGCTGGTCAAGGCTGCAATCTCCAGGTCTTCTCATGATGCATAAGAACCTGGCACAGGGCTGCTCTTGGTGGCAGTATCTCTGTGTTTCATGTGATACACTTCTGCCCTAAGGCAGCTCTTTCTCTTGGTAAAGCAACCATAAGACTTGGGTTGGGCTTGATGACGATGCTGAGGTGGTGGTGGTGCAGCAGAAAACACACCAAAGATGAAGCTGTGGCAATTTGAAAAGCCTGCCAAAGACGTTATTTTCAGGGAGATAAGAAGAGGAGAGTGATGCTGCCTGGGCACAGAGAGCATTGGCATGGCAGGATGTGTGGTAATGGGATTGGAGGAAAAACATGGTGAGGGGACAGGACAGGCAGAAAAAGCAGTGAAAAATGAAAGCAGGAAGTAGGCAAATCAGAAGAACCAATAGAAGATGAGTCTTAGCACCGTCCAAGCTGTGCTGGAATCACCTTAGGGCCAGCTGTTTGAATGTTGCCTCATTTAAAAAGCTTCCTGTACATAGAATGCTAATATGTGGGGTGAAGGGTTTTAGCTTAGCCTTCTGTTGGCAGCAATGCTATGAAAGCATAACAGCACAGTTGAAAACAGAGGTAAAGCACTGCAGAGACCTTGTCCTCAGGGACACAGAAAGTGAGGTCTGATAACAATCTTTCCCAGAGTGTTTTTCTATACAGTATGCAACTGAACTAAATACATTTTCCTCCCTTGTGTCAAATATTAGATTATATGGCCTTTGGGGACAAGGTCTCCAAGGGCTCATCTATTCTCTATAAAGCAGCATGCATGTTAACAGTGCTATGTGAATTAAATAAATAAATCAATAAAGGTGGATGGGTACTCATATTGTCTCATTACAAAGGTGTTCCTGTCATGATTATTTGGAATAGCTTTGCGTTTAACCCACTCATCTGATCACTGCATATGATCAGGAATACCATGCAAGTGAATGCATTAAATTCTGTGCTGGCAACTGAGTAGACTGGCAGGGAAGGGTAAATCCTCAGCTCCTTCTTCCAGGACCAGTATGAGAACAAGCAAGCTCTCCCTCTTATGTATGGTGGAAGGCTATTTCTTCCTCTTCCTCTTATCCTACACCTCCTTCTCCCTCTGAGATTCTATGCTGACCACAGAAAAGGCTTCCCTTTTTCTGCTGGTAGCTTGGAAATTTCTTTGAACTCTACTCACAAGTCTATGACTACATAAATTCTGTTACCCACCTTCACTGAGATGTAAACAGAACTGCATGACCCTAGTTAACACATTATGCTAAATGTTGATTTAGTGTTATGAGGAGGGGGTTGTGCATACTCCTTAATCTCCTCTGGCATGAACATGAGGAGGAAATTGGGTGCTTCCACTCCCATTTTACCTTAACTCCAGCTTGTTGTTATATCCAAACCCAAACAAACAGTGGTTAATTTTAACTGTGGTTAGTAAAAATAAGCCAGCTTCATAAACTATGGCATGATGCTGGTTTCCACTAGCTGTAATTAACATTTATTAGAATCTGACCAGTTAGTATGAAACAGAAGAGAACATTTCTGAATTCCGCCTCACAGTTATGCCAGCAAGTATTTGGGTGCCATGCACACCCAAAGTCATATGTTTTGGACCTTATTTTCAACACAAGCCATCTCGGTCAATAATGAAGAGAGCCAGTAGTTGTAGACTAAATCATTTGGTGAGCACCAAGTTGGGAAAAACTGTACTAAGGCTTAGCAAAACATAGGCATTATTTCCGATGAGTACATCTCATTGCTATTTATAATGCCAACATATGCCCCTATCTCAGAATTCTTCACCAACACATTTTTCATTTTAATTAAGAACTTTAATAGGAATTATTTTTTTAAACTGAAGCAAAGTCCACATGTGGGAGTTTTGTGTGCAAGACAGGACAATCCTGTTACTTTTGAAGATATCCACAGAGCCTTCAAGGCATTCTGACACAATATCAAAGTAATGTAGGCAAGTAGCAAAACTCTAAATAAAATAAACACACTTGAGCTACTTGCTACATCACTTTGGTCTGCAGACTTGCTCAGCTGTCTGAGTTTCTTCTTATTGTAACTTCAGAAGTGCCTAATATATACATGTGAGACCAATAATTTCTAACTTTTCTGGTCTTATATTTAGTTACATGTGTGTCTTTCATCCCTGTTATCTCAAAGCATCCTAATTTATGAGTATACCACTTATACAATTCTTATCTAACTCTGAAACACTTGGGACTGTCTGCCGTAGATTATGCTACAGACCGAAAGACATTTTATTTCTGTGACTCTAAGCTGCTTAATCCCACTTGAGAGGCATCCAAATGGATTTTAGGTATCCAGGGGAAAGTGCCCCCTGTTCAGTTAAAGGATGTTAAAGGATGCCACCCAGGATGCAACCTCAGGGGCTTCTATGAACCAGGCAACTGATTGCCCACAAATGACCTTGTAAGTCAAATGTATGGTCACACTTAATAGTAAATTACCAATAAGTATTTGATTGTAGATCCTTATCAGTCCACCTTCTCTAAAATACCATTTTTGCAGGGCACACACCACTCCAAAAGACTGTCAAGTGTAAAGATATTTCACTGGAGACCAAGGGCAAGATCATCCACACTATTATGTTCCTGATTACAATGTAAAATGTGAAAGTTGGACAGTGAAAAAAGCTGATAGGAAGAAAATTGAAGTGTTGACAACATGGAGCTGGGGCTTTGAGAATGGGGCTTTGATTATACTCAAAAGGGTCCTAGATCAAATCAAGCCAGAACTTTCCCTGGAAGCAAAAGTGATGAGACTGAGGCTGTGGTGCTTTGGACACATCATGAGAAGGCAAGACTCACTGGAAAAGACAATAATGTCAGGGATAGGCAGAGGCAAAGGAAGAAGGGGAAGAGCAAGTATGAGATAGATTGTTTCCATAACGGCAGTCACAGCCTGAGCAAGGTAGCAAAGACAGAGCATTTAAGAGGGCACTCATTCATAAGGTCACCATAAATCAGAGATGACTTGACTACATGTAACAACAACAACAACAACAGTATTCCAAAGCAAAAAAAAAAAAAAAAGTTTCCCATACATTTTGAGTAGCAGCAATTGGAACCCACCCTTCTCTGCCTTTTTTTATTTATTTTTTGCTGGGGGGCAGGTTGCCCAGCAGGGTAATGAAGGAATGCAATTTAAAAAATGCAATGAAAGGGTGATCTGTTTGCAGCTCCAGTGCTCTCGCCGGCCTGTAGCTGTGGATTCACCTTCCTAAGGAATGGTGTTCCTTCAACATTAGCTGTGACTAAGTAAGCCCTTGGGTATATCTAGATGGGCCCTGCATTGCAGTCCTTTGCAGTACAAGCATGGAAAGTATGATGGTAGAGTTACTATCTGTGATCTCAAGCTGTGTTGGCAGCTTTTGGATGCTCCTGGCAAGGTGATGAACATTCCGGGGCTGTATTTCAGTACATGAAGCAGGAGTTTCTGGAAGCATTCGGGGCAAATGTTCCTACCCACTGGCAGCTAGTAGCATGTGCAGCCCACACCTTATTATTTATCTTCGCAAGCCACTTCTGGATTTTTAGTCCTAAAATTAGTACCACAAACATGTATTGCAAATGTCTTCCCTTTGTGATGGTTGTTAAGACCATTGTTCAATTGATCCTAGCCACTTTCCTATGTTCACTCCCCTTGCCCTTTTAATAATTGTTTTCGAAATGTATTAACGTGATCATATGCACATCCTCCTATTCACCAGTCAGCATACTTTTCCTGCAAATTCCCACCCCACAACATTACATACCCCAAGCTATTTGCATCTGGCTAGGCACAAACCAGATTTCAGAACACATACTTAGATATACATAGTTTGTAGGGGAAAGATGAGAATAAAAGCTCCATCTCTAGAAAACCAGCATACCTGACACATTAGCCTAGCCTCAGTTCTCCCAGATATATCAGATGGAAGTTTTGCTCTAATCATTTGAGTCTAATAAGTCCTGTCTACTAGGACTAGATGAAAAATCTCTCCTTCACATCTCTTCTCAAGTTAGAAATGCAACTTGTGTTAAATACAGCAAATCTTCCCTGGCCACACCTGATTGCCAATCCCCTCCACAGAATCTAAAGGAATACAAAATATGAAACTTCTTTGAATGCCATGGGAGATCCTTGTGACATAAAAATGTAGCATTTTAAAACTGTTTTGAAAAGGTTAAAATGGCTCTTAAAGTTGTATAATTATTTAATTTTTTTTAAATGTTGTTTTAAATTTTAATCATAAGCTCTGTCTCAAGAGCTCTGTTTGGGCCAGGAAGCAGCTTATAAATGCAATAAACTAATAGATAAATAGATGGTTGCAATCAAGTTTTGGAACTTCTCTTTAGGATTTCCTAGGGTGGGTTATATAGAGTATTTCTTTCTATGCAGTGTTACCTACCTGATTTCTTATCTTTAATCTTAATAAATATTTTTGTATATATATCTGGGATTTTAATGATTGTAAGCCACCCTGAGGCTTATGCGATAGGGGCGGCATATAAGCTGTCTAAATAAATGAATAAATAAAAATATTCTTGACCTGGTTTGACCATATATCTTTTGGCCAGCTCAAGGATTTGTCCTCTGCATGCTAGATTACTCCTTCATTGTGGCCGTAGGAAGATAAGAGGAAGACAGGCTAAATTTGCCCAGCCACAACTGGAAGTTCTAGCTAGTAATTCCCCTCTCCATAAAATCCACAGATCTTGGAATGTCACATACTCAAGATCTAGGGGAAATTGAGGCGTGATGGCAGCAAATGGTTAGGGTGAAAGATTGTATCACAATTCCCAGTCCTCAGACCTTCCAGCTTCTGGGTACAGACTTCCTCAGATACCAAAGCTCATCTCATTGTATTTCTAGCTGCCTGGACAATCTATCTGGGTACTGCTTACCTGAATAACCTTTCTAAGAGTGACTACTAGCCCTTTGATCTGAGATTTGTATTACTGTTTATATACTATCTATTCTTTATGGTGACAAATGTCCATATTCTGTCATGCTGATTCCATTATTTTTCCATTACAAGTTACACAGGAGATTGAAAGTGGTCTTTGACCATTTTAAAGTTAGCTTCCTTCTACTTCTCCATAGCTTGGCAAACCAAATCAGAAAGTGTCTTGACAGTAACACATCTTCTACATATGCTCCTCTTCATTTTCGAAGTGAGATTGGTGCCTTCCCATTTGCTGCTGCTAGTTTGTGATCCCTGATTGCCAGTGCTTTTTTTGTAAAAAAAAATAAAAATAAAAGGTGCCGGAACTCATGTCCTGCCGGCAGTAAGCACACACACCAATCCCAAGCCAAGCAGCCGAGCAGCCTGCCAGCAGCTACCTCTCACTATCAGATAGCAGACACAATAGCAGCCTGCAGGCACTATGTTAATGATGTTTGCTGCTGATCTGCTACATCCTTCAAAATCACTTGTAAAATCCATTGAAAAAAAGGACGCTGTTCCGGTTGGTTCTATGACAAAAAAAGGCCATGCTGATTGCATTTGGTAACAATCTGTCCTCATTTAGAACACTGTACTATTGACAAGTATCCTGCTAATGAAATAGCCCTGTGCATTAGTCGAACATGTAACGTTCAAAGGTGCTCCTATGTTTTATCCACACCTGCAGTGGGAATGAAGTATCTGCACAGAGCAGCTCAATAATAGCAGCTTAATTAACAGCAATGCAGTTGTTGGCAGTGGGATTTCTGTTTTGCTTTTACAAGTTCCTAAATTTTGCACTATATCTAGTTCAGATTATGGCTACTGGGAGAAAAAATGTTTTGAAGAAGAATAATTCTCACCCTGTAATTAAGGCAACAAGTAAAAATGTAAGTTTCTTGGAAATGGTTTTCCACTGAGGGCTACAGTAAATGAACTTTTGTTGAGCAGAATAAAACTACAATTTCCTGCACTGGTTTTAAATAAGAATATCAAATGGCTACAAGTCTGTGGTATTAAATATCAGTGATCCAATACTATCTCTCACACCTAGAATGTAAATCATATTCTTCTCAGATCACATTGTTCACAGTGGATTTTTCAGGCACCATATGTAGTGCTGGATGGCTTTAAACACTCATGTGGGTGGCTTTTAAAGGGTATTATATGGAATCATGGAGAATAAGGCTATCACTGGCTACGAGTCATAGCAGCTACGTATTATCTTCAATATCAGAGGCAGCATATCTCTGAATAAAGGTTGCTATGGAACCCAAGTGGTCTGCTGTAATTACATCCCGCTTGTGGACTTCCCATAGTCATCTGGTTGACTGCTATGTCAACAGAATGCTGGACTAAATAAGTCTTTGGTCTGATCCAACAAAGTACTTCTCAAAAACCTAAGAATATTCTAATGATTCTATATTCTCAATACCAAGTTGCATTTTAGACAAAGAGTGTCAAATGCTATTTAGGAAATATGCTTAAAAGTCAAATGGCTGCCCACTGGCTGTCAAATCCTGATGCAAAACGCTAGATATTGAATATATGGCAAATTTTAACTTCAGATTCTATAGGAAGGACCTCTGGGGAGTATGTCAGCTCTATTTGTGTTCTTTACGAAGGACACAATTTGTGCAAGATGTAAAACCTTTGAGCATGTACAGGATGCATTTCCCTTTCCACTGAGGAAAATCAGCATCCCACACTCAGGATTTTAATGGAGCTCCCAGGAAGGCTTGACCCCAGCCTCACTGATAGATTTGATTTGATAGATGTATTGCACAACCACTCCCAATATGCCCCAAGTTGGGGAGTGCTGACTTAGATGCTCAATGCTCTGGAAAATTTAAGAAGATAATTTGAGACCATTAAATTACCCAAACTTAAAAATGAATATAATCCTTCCAAGGGTGGCAAACATATATGCTAATGATAATTTTAAAAAGAAATAAAATTTATTTATTGAGTATATTCCAATGATGTCCCAAAAGCTGCCCCCTGCAAATGGTCCCTTCACCTTACCCAATGGAAAGACCAGTCCTGGAAGCGTGCATGTAATGCTCTGCTGATCCACATTTCCACTTCAAATTAAGAAATCAAAACACTTTCACCAATGATTTTGTAGATCAGAATTGCAGAATCACATAAAATTTAAACAACGGAAGAAAAAGGAACCCACTTATTAGGGTTTTAACCACAGCATACCATCAACAACAGAATATTAAAGACTGTTACAGTTAATTAATCAGTTTTAATTCCTGTTCTGGAGGATGTCACCAGTGCCAATGCAACCTTGTGACCCTTAAATGCTTATTATCTGCTTTTAATCACCATGTCATACTGCAAGAGTGGTAAACACAGTCATTGTCATGCTTACCGAAAATTACTAGCTGGCTTTTAATTTATTAGGTAATAGGCTGTCCACACAGCAATGCAAAATCATTGCCAGTCTTAATAGTGTTAGGTAGAAAGAGAATTGAAGCAAAAATATTGAGTGGCAGGGAATGGGGAAGACAATCAATTAATTATTCTAGGTGGACAAATAGAATAAAAATTATAGCTGAAGAAGACTAGCTCTCCAAAGAGACTTTTACCCTCTCTCACACATAATAGAAAAACCCAGGGTCATCCCTTGAAGCCAAGTGGTGGGAGACTCAGGGCAGATACAAGGAAGCAATTCTTCACATGGTGTGCAATTACAGTACAGAGTTCAGTTCCACAAGATGTCGTGATGGCCACCAGTTTGGATGACTCGAAAAGAGGACTGGACACTTTCATGGAGGAGAAGGCTACCATGGAAGATACCAATGACGGCCTGCCTTATGGCTCTATGCTATCTCCAGTATCAGAGGCAGTATGCCTATTTGCAGCAGGAACTGAGAAACATGAGCAGGAGAGTGCTACTGAGCTCATGTCTTGCTTGTGGGTTGCCCATGGAAACCTGGTTGGCCTCAATGTGAACAGAATGTTGGAATAGATGAACCCTTGGTTTTACTCAGCATGTTCCTTCTTGTGTTCTTATGACAAACAGCTGAATTTTGCTCCATATTGGCAAATGGGCAACGTCCTCCATTGCATTTAAGGGCAACAGGCTTGCCTAGGGGTGCAGAGAACATAACTGTCCTCTAGCATCTTGCCACCACTTCCTACACCTCAGAAACTACTGCCTGAGGCAGATGCCTTACTCTACCTTATGGTAGGGACAACCCTTTGGATCTACTACAATGAGACAGTCATTCTGGATTCAGGAGGTGATCCCGGAAGGGACCAAGATTATGGAGCAGCACAAAGCTGCTCAAGTATTGTGTGTAGTAAATAAATTAGGTCCCTATATTATTGCTCCAGCCATTCTGTCAGTAAATATAAAGTGAAAAGGTTGTATCCTCCAAGCTGAATTGATCTTTGTTTTCAAAGTGCATATTTTGAGCATGTCCATTCTCAAAATCATGCCTTCCTCTGTTAGGGATATATACATCCATATCCCTGGACATGTTTCAGTTTGAGTATCAACTGTCTGTTTCTCATCTTCCCCATTCTACACAGTCAAGATATTAATTAGTTCATTGTGAACTTTGAAAATTTCAAACAGATATTGAGCTCTGCTTGGGGTCAAATCATCATTCTTGACCATGCCTATACAACTTGCGAGCCATCAAGCCAAACACAGTTTATGGTGGGCATCAGGAACATGATAGACCTCCTGTATTCACCCCCTGCCTTCTACTGTAAGAACAGTAGAAGGGGTCTGCTGTCAAGCACCTGGCAGGCCCCAGGACATAACTCTTAAATGTACCCTTGAAAAAATGCCTTCTTCTCCTTAATTAGGAAACTCATAAGTTGTAGCCAGCTTCATGGATCATGGATTGTGGAGATGTACCCTAGATCAAAGGTCTTTTCCTAATTAGGAAGTACATTCTCCTAACACAGCACAGCTCATCTATCTGCTGAAGTGCTGTCTCCATGGACACATGCAGCATATGCCCAACTTAGGAAGAAAAAAATCTTTGCTTTCTGACTGAAATTCAAAATACAGGACATTGTCAGTGGAATTTCTCTGAGCTAGTATCTATAGGAACAAAATATAGTACATAGTCCTTGAAAACAGACTCCTGATTTATTCAATACCATCATCTAAACTTTAGATTCTAAAGCATGCTGTTTATGTGTTTTTAATGTGCCTGCATTCATGTTCTATTATCCTAAATATACCTTTCTTTCAGCATTCTCCTTTTTTGACCTTGAACTGCTATTCAATTTGCACATTCAGAAGCATCACCACTGCTCTAATCCTTACTTCCACTGTACTGCAGAGTACAGTTGAATGGTAGGTCAGGAAACCCTTTGAATTAGATAAGCAAATTGGGAAAATTGTTATGAATGATAGAGCTGAACCCTGATGATCCCTTGGAACTTCCTTGGTTATGAAGAAAGAGATCAGATTATTGCATTTACCCGGGTTAGACATCCACAGGAGAAGGTATTAACCCTTGTAAGAGTTAGACGTTGGTTGGGGTACTTCAGTTCACCCAGAGCAGCCCTCATACCTGCTGACACAACCTATCTTACTAAGGTGTTGAAAGAGAATTTGCACTGCCTAAATTCAAGCACACCATGAGAAAAATCCCTGTGGGACCACAGTAGACAAAAAACTCACAGCTACACTTCCGTATCCACACATGCTTTAGCACGGCCGAAAATGATTGGAAGATTTCACAGCTAGAAGTGGAAAATATAGACCATTTTCTCTATCACCAACATTCCTGCATGAAATCTTTTGCAGACACTTAACCACTGAGGGGAATAACATCACTTTAGCAATGCCCAGCCCAAAGTGATCTCTTCATTTAGGATATGAAGGGGTCTAAACTTTCGGACCAGAGAATGTGTCTGTATCCCTGTGATGGCTCACCATGGCCATTCACCTGACAGTATAATAGTTCAGAAAATCGAAAAGATTTCAGGATACGAGCTTGCATTTTCCAGTGTTTAACTATATGTTATGTTGAGAAAATATATATATTATTCAGTTCACTATTCAGACTGTATTATTGCCTAGAAAATGTATTAAAGGAGTGAAACTGTCTATATGCCCTTTCTCTCTCCATCCCCTTGTTCCTCCACAGATTGCAGGATGCCTAGTTCTTCCTACAGAGGCAGTGTTAGGGTATGGTGCATTAGGGCTGGAGTCCCAAATTTCTAGGAGGCCATCTGCCCCACCCCCCTGCTGCCCAGGAGCACTTGCCGAAAGAAAGGTTCATTGATCTCTGTTGCATCTGATCCACCTGGATTAGCTGGCCTTTTGTGTAAATTAACACATACAAATGTGTGCTTTTTTCTTTAGTCCTGTAAGCCTGAGCCCCTAATCTGTTCTGTGTCTAACTGCAGCTCTACCTCCCACCCTGCTAATTTCCTCCTCACAATATTGTTGTGGAGCCAATTAGGCTGAAAGAGGATGGCCAGCCCAAGATCATCCAGTGAGCCTCCTGGGAGTATGTGGGTTGAGCACAAGTCTTCCTGAACCTAACCTGACACTAACCACTATACTACCATGGTGCCCCATATTAACATGGATGAAAACAGAAACATAAGAGTTATCTGAATGGATCAACTAGTCTTCCACTTAGCCCAAATATCCTGCTTCCAACCCCTGTACCAGACACTACAAGGGGAAGGGAGGGGAGGGGAGGGAACTAAATTATTTAATGCAATGGGATCAGGACAACACTGAATTCTTTTTATTAAGGAGGAGTACTAAAGAATTGGGACAGAAGAAAAAGTAAGAAAGGATGAGACTCATCTGCACTATCTAGAACATGGCTAAAATCACAGTAATGCTGTTTTGCAGTGTTTTATCAATGCACACAAGCACGTCAGTAATCTAGGAGCGTTGAAGATGCAGAGGAATAGAAAGAGGCTTGGGAACGCACATATTTCCATCCTAGAATTTATTTTAGAAATTTTTCTTGTTGAACAGGGCAGAGTGTAACATAGAAACAAAGAAGGAAGGAGACAGGGGAAATCTTCTCATTGCTAGCTAGATTCCACTTTGCATCAGTATTTCAGTTCTAAAAGGCACTCTCAGCCAATGCTGGAGTCACATCTAAGGTTTTTGGGCTGCAATCCTCTACCCACTGTATTTGGAAGTGAGCCCCGTTTAGCTCAATAGGACTTACTTCTTGGTAGAGAAAGACAAAGATCCTTTTTTTTTTTTTTTTGCCTTTTATAACATGCACATATTTTAAAGACCAAACTTGTTCTGTTCTGTTTCCACCCAGTTTGCAGCATTTATTTAAAAAGAAAGAAGAAAGGTCTGCACGAACAGCCCAGACCTGGGCAGTTTTGTTTGAACAAAAATTTGTACACATGTTTACAGAATTTCTCTAAATGCACATAATTTAGTATGCACTTTCTCCTAATGTATATAAATTTTGCTTGGATAATTGCTTTTAAAAGTTCAGCGAACTAGATAATTGTGTTCTATTTCCAAGTCAAATGCATGTTGCCCCCTATTCATACTTCTGAGCTGACATGCATCAGTTTCCATCCTTTGTTAGCCTCTGTCCTGAGCTGCAACTCCTTTGTATTCTGCTGTTGTTCAGGTGACTTGTCTGCATATCTGAAATTCAGATGCTAACTCTTGAAGTGCAGGATCCAGGTATGCTTCCTAACTAAATCAACTTATATCTGACTATCAGGGCTGACATCAAGAATACCTGCTGGAAGCCCAAAATCCAGAGAGAGCCTACTGACATTGCAACTTACCTATTTACCTGCCTCCTGCTCTGGCCCTGCTCTTTCAGCAGAATGCAGCACATGTGTAATAAAAA
This sequence comes from Varanus komodoensis, assembly GCF_004798865.1. NCBI lineage: Eukaryota > Metazoa > Chordata > Lepidosauria > Squamata > Varanidae > Varanus > Varanus komodoensis. The sequence continues at coordinate 17,236,452 of NW_025336481.1, read as the reverse complement.
GCAGGGCCGTCTTAACCCATGGGCCTGATGGGCACTTGCCCATGGGCCCCATACTAATCTGTGTATGTTAACCCTTGGAAAATTGGAAAACTTCCAAAATTAACAGTAGTTGCAGTTGTCCTAGGGGCCCCAGTACATTGCTTTGCCCAGGGGCCCATAATGCTGTTAAGATGGCCCTGATAAGAAGGCAGAGATACTTGCTTGCAAGGCAATATTCATGATTCTGTGTAAGGTTGATTGCAAATCTACAAAAGCCTGAAATAGTGGCAACTTAATGAGGCTGAATGAAAAGGAAGGAACACAAATGAAAACAGGTGTTGGCTTAGCTCCTGCCCATATTATTCCAAACCCAGACATGTGGCTTACCATCACATTCCAAAGCACCTGAGAATGCAGACCAGCTCCACCAAAGGCCACCAGAAAAGAAAGAGAAGAACAGAAAAGAGAATTTCCTCTGGAAGAAAATTATCCCCTTAACAGCATTAACAGCAATTCACTGTGTAGACAACAGCAATCAATGTAATTGCCATGAGGTAAAATAAGAGCGTTCATTATGAAATATTGGTAATATACTCGGCTACAGGCAGTTTGTGATATCACCGTGACGCCTTCCATTTGCCAGGCTATATGCTTATATATCTTCACATTCATTTCCCCCAAATTACAAAGGATGTTTGTTAGAACTGCTGTATAGCCTCTTCAACTAGATCTCAGCCAAAAAAAAAAAAAAAGCATGAATGAAAATTCAGTTAAGCTTTCAAAAGTCACTGCACAGCAATTATGTTTTTCTTGCCCTCTTAAACTGTAGTCTTGGTGACACAAGGATACAGATTTCTTAACCATCACATGGCCCAGGAAGCATTAGAGTCCATGCCAGCTAGCTTGCTTTTCCTAACTGAAAGATACCCAGTGTTAATGCACCATTGACAGCCAGTGCTTGTGAAAGACCTTAATTACAATTCTTGTTCACACAGGATCTTGCTTCTTCTCATGCCACCACACAGTGTCTCTCCTTCCCTGCCTCCCTCCCTCCTTCTCTGTCTCACAGACACAGGCCTCAAGTGCTATTGTGAGCAAATTCATTTTCCAAATTAGCAGTAAGTGAACAAAGGCAATCACATTAAAAAGTGAGGAAAATGCAGCACTAAATGTACTTTGTTCATTTAACATGTACATTTTGGCCTTAATTATTGATGCCAATGCTTCCTAGTAACTTCATTATTCTTTGCAAAAATAATTAAATCCATTTCAGATTAACCATCAGTATAGCATTCAGGTGCTTGATTCTTTCTGAGCAGGGTGAGGAGGAAAAGGCCATACTTGCTATGGGCTTTGGGGGGACTTTTTTCTTTTGCAAAATATGAGTTAGCCGTCTGCTTGTTTTTTTGCAAGCATATGTGTGAAAAATGAAGAAGATGAAACAAGACCAATTGGGAGCTCAGAGCTGAGAGGGCACCTCAAAATTTTAGATATGCTTTAAAGAAACCGTTTCTTCTCACTGAAACTCCCTTGTTTCTTCCAAACCTTGGAAGAGAACAGCTGCTGTTTGCTATGAGCTGCCAGCCTGTTTAAATATGGAGGTTAATATTTTACAATGTGTGCTCTGTTTATCTTTTCTTTCTGTGCTTTGCACAAGGGTACAAATTCATTCCAAATGACAATAGGCTAGAGCAATAGCATTTTTATGCCAAGGACTTCCAGAAATCTCTTTAGGTTGATGCACTTGTAACATATTGCATTGTTTTCTCCTGTGTGCAATCAGGAAGAACATAGGATAAGAAAATTCAGACTTCCTAAAATGGCTGCTTACTAAAGTCAGGATCTGGCTGTGAAGGAGATATGACTAATGTGGTAGCCCAGACTTTCCCAACCAGGCACCTGCCAAATGTGTTAGCCTACAACTCCCATCATACACAAATGTGCTGGCTAGAGCTGATGGGCTTTGCAGCCCTACACACAGGGAGGGTGCAGCATGAGGAAGATTCTAGGCAAATCACTTAACCCCTCTCCTAAGTGGATTCCACTAACTCTCTTAATCCTTGTTAAATCGACCATGAGAAATCTTAGCCAAGACCAGGGAGGGCAGCAAGTGACCCTTCTAATGGTTTGGCTTGTGATTCCCATCTGTTCTAGGTGCCAGAGCCAAGGGTGAGGGAATTGCAGGTGTTGTCAGCCAAAACATCTGCAGGGCCACAAGTTGCCACCCCTGGTTTGGATTGACATTATGGCGGCTCCTTCCCCATTTGAGGACTTCTCTGTCTTGCCACTTTCCGGGCACGTTTTTGTTCTAGCAGCTTGAGATAAAATAACTGTATAATTGTGTCTATATTTTAAATATGCTTTTCTTTGGAAACTTTATCCTAATTGCTATCTGGCCTAGTAGAAGTGGGGCAGAGATGCAAAAATAAATCAAGACCGTGCTTCTGCCTCAACTGGTCTGCCTTACTTTCCCTTCACCATACTGGTCCTCACTTGCTGAATGTCATGTGATCTACCAGAGGATGTTGGGTATAATTTAAGGCCAGAACAGCCCTGCAAAGACAATAAGGAAGATTGGAAGTCCCCAAACTCATTGGCTTGCCTCTCTCCCAACTTTGGCTGACAATTCTGAATATAAATATGTGGGTTGGTTAGTTAATAGATGCCTGTTCTAACTAGAGATTTCTTCCTAGATGCCCACAGTGCTGGCTCCAGGCTTTTGGGAGCCCATGGGCAAGGCACCTTCCTTGGACCCCCTTGGTAAGCCTACAGTCTCATCACCATGGTCACCAGCTGCTCTTCTTTTTCATCTTCTTCCTCAGCATGGCTACAGCTTGTTTGCTTGGCAACCACCAAGCCAGTGAGCAAATAGGTGACGTTCTCCTCCTCACCCTCACTGCTGTCTGGACCAGCAAAGAGACAGGAGAACAAGCAGGTTGACATGGTGAGGAGGAGTGACTCCATGGGGCATTTGCCAGTGGGTCCCTGCTGGGATGTGGGGCCTTAGCAGGGGTCCAAATGCCCAGCCTTGAAGCTGGACCTGCTTTCTCCTGCATGACCCTTTGCCTTGCCCTCAAAAATCTCTGGCCCCTTCAGTCTACTGGCACTCAGCATTTCCTCACCCCTGTGGTTTTGAATTTCCTTTTTTGCCTGCAGTACATTTTCTAAACTAGGCCCTGGCTTCTTTGAACTTTTTTGCTATCTAAGCAGATTCCAATAATAGGCTCCTTCTGAACTGCAAACATCCAGATGAGCTACAATACTATCCGAGAAGCAAGACATTGTATCACCATTTCCCTAAAAGACATGCATCCAGTGTCCCCCAACCTGGTGTTCTACAGATACTTTGAACTTCAACTCCCTTCAGCTACAGCCAACATGTCCAATGGTGAGGAACACTGGGAGTTGTAGTCCAAACAATTTGAGGTTGGACAAGGCTACCATATGTTATGGACCTCAACTCCCACCAGCCCGTCCAGCTTCTCCTTTTCTCTATTCTCAGATTTACTAGAAAGTGCTACTACTATATTTACACTGTAAGATCTTTTTGGATTTTTCTCACTGTCTCTACCAATGAGCTACATCATATGTTCAATTACTGGCTTAACATCTTCCTTTACATTTTCTTCCGCTTATAATCAACACCAGTTGGCTTTAAAAAGAGACCGGGCAAAGTAATGGAGGCTGTCGATCAATTGGTACCAGTCACAAGGCTATGTGCTGCATAAGCAGGGGGCCAAAATGCATTTATGTCCTGCTTATTTGGGTCCTGCTTGCCTGCTTCCATTTCGGGTATCTGATTGGCCTCCATGGGAGCAGATGCTGGGGTTCACCCTTTTGGCCTGTTTCCAACAGGTCTCTGATCAGAAACTGTAGCGCAGTTTTTATGTTCTTGAATACTTTTTGAGGGAGATTATGAACAATCATCTATACCAGCCTATGCACTTGTTCCCTACAAATGAGTTAAACATCAGGGAATAAAGAAAGGAATAGTTAGTGGAGAGGAAATTGCCAATGAAAGAGAGAGAAGAGAGAGGAAAGGAAGTTGGGGGAATTAGAAGATGACTCTTGCCACAAACCAATCAGAAACAAAAGGGGAATATGCTTTGATTGGAGCAACTGTCATACAAGCAAGTTCATACAACCAAATTAACATGATGAGCATGTGGACTCAGGGAAGCCAGGCAGAGTTGGATGCATCCTAAAGTGGTCATTTCTATTCCTGCACAACTTCCAACTCAATCCATATCCATTCTCATTATCACCTCATCACACGATGGCCATGAAGGAAGGAAGGAATATTCAGCCTGTGCCAAATTCCTGCAAAGTTGGCTGGCGCCAGGGCAACCACTGATATATGACCCTGCCATTTGTTGCGTGTTTGGCTAGGTCACGCTTTGCACACGAGTCCAATGCTCCAAAAAGCTGTTCTTGTATGCCAGAATCAAGGCAGGCTGGATGTAACACCTGACAGTGACACACAGCCAGCCATTTCCACACTGGCAAATGTAGAGAAATGTCTCCCCACAGTCACATTGCACTGAAGTGGCAGGGAGACCTCCCAACCTGAATCCATAAATCTGCGGCAATGTGGTAAATGTTGGCTGCGCTCCAAATTATGGGATTGCAGAACCAGTCATATGGCTGCTTCATGATCAAATCTACTTGGATCCACTTGAATCATATTCTCAGCACACTGGACAGGATGTGTGACTTGGCTGCAGGAAACCACTGAAGGAAAATGAGGAAGGAATTGGAAAGAGAGAGAAAGATGCAGAGTGAAGGGCTGGGAAGTATCATAATTTCACAGACCAAGGAAAACGTATTCCTTCCTGCAATGAACTGCAGTATAAAAATGCAAATGGAGCCATTGTCTGTGGGGCCAGATGGTGACCCAAATTGTTGCAGGGTGTAAGGACAAGAAAGAGTATACTTTCCATATTCTTCAATCCTTTCTGCACCCCGGAATGTGAGTACTTACAACGATGATACCAGTACACCATTGCGATAGCATGATGATCTCTCACAGATATTGTAGCCAACCTTTTAATTTTGAAAAAGTATCCCTTCTGCTACCAAATCCTAGGGTGAGTGCAGAATCCAAATTGCCTGCTGCATCAGCTATGAGGAAAAATATAGATCGATGCACCGCAATAGCCTTTCTCCTAAAAATGCAGGGATAAGAAAAGCAGCTTGTGTGTGCCAAAGTTCAGTTAAACTGCATGTGAAGTGTAACCACAATGCCCCTTCTTGCTTTGAAGCCACCTTGGGCCTCCTTGCTCACTGCAAAGACCACTCTTTGTAAATGTAACAATTGCCTTGAAAAATAGTCCTGCTTGCTGATTACCTTCTGCAGAGGTGAGCTCTGTGGAATAACTGCATTTGGCACAAAACATTATTGCCTTTCTCCCCTCAGTTCCTGTTTCCATTAGTCAATGATGGCAACATATAAGGTCATGGGTGCCTGCTGATCCTTTTAGATCTATTTGCTACCTTTGATGCCATCAATCAAAAGGATTTGTTGACATGGCTGGGGACTCTCAGCATGGATTTACAACCAGCTTTATTCTTTTCAGGGCCAGAAGGAAACTATCTAGAAACTCCCTCCTTGTTTCCCTATAATTTAAGGTCTCCTCCACCAGCTTCATTTCTTTTATCTCCAATCCATATCTAATCTCCCACCTTCCATCCACAGAGTTTCAGACCAAGCCAGGCCACTCATTAAATTTTATCTTTCCCTCCTTTTTCATTCTTGATTGTGTAGAATGTCTTCTGCTATACTGTCCCATCACCCAGTCCCTTAACCCCTTTCTGCTGTTCAAACCTATTCTCGGTGACCCACTGTAATTTCCAAGCCAAATAATGGATGATTTCAGAAAATGACAAGAATTGCCAAGGGTGGGCCATCATCCTTTAAGCTGTGTGTGCTGATGCTGTATCTGAAGATGAGCCTGCAAGAACACGGGCAAATATTTTGTTCCCTAATGAAGGACACGGAAACCACCATTCTAGTTGTTATAGTCCTTATGTTTTTGTGTTTTTGTTTTAATGATTGTAAGTCGTCCTGAGATGTCATGCATAAGGGATGGCATATAAAAGTTTTAAATGAATAAATAAATGTTTTCCAACTGAGAAGAACATTTGATACTCCTTAATGTGCAGTATAGAGAAGATGGTATTCAAACCTTTGTAATTTCAGTGAGAGCATGATCAGGCAGCAAAGCACTTCCTGACTTTCAATTTGGATTTCAGGAGATTCCAAAACAAAGCCCCTTAGAACATAAGGAAAGCCATGCTGGATCAGACCAAAGGTCCATCTAATCCACCACACCATACACATGGTGACAAAACAGCTGCCCACAGGATCCCTCAAGCAGGATGGGTGCAAGACCTCCTCCTGCCCCAGAGTCTAAGCAACTGGTGTATGCAAGCAAGCCACTCCTAGTAAAGAAGGTAGCACATAGCCAGCAAGTAGTCACTGATAGCCTCCTCCCTTGTGAATCTGCCACCATCACTTCCCGTGGTAGTGAATTCCATAGGTTAACTATAAGCTGTGTGAAGAAGTACTTCCTTTTATCTGTCCTAAACCTCCCTGCAATCAGCTTCATGGGGTGCCCTGGTTTGAGTGTCATTTGAGAGGGAGACACATCTCTCCCTCTCTATTTTCACCACACCGTGCATTATTTTAAGCACCTCTATCCTGTCTCCTCTTACTCATCTTTTTTCTAGCTGAAGTCTAAGGTAATATATGGTAGCTTCTCCCAACTAGACACTCTCCAAATGGGCTGGATGACAACTGCCATCATCCTGTGCCCTCCTATCTGTGGCATCTGACTCCTCCTTCCTCCTCGGAACTTCAGATGGTCTTGATAACTCTCAATGATCTGAAGATGAGGTAGAGAATTCTCAGAAGGGATCAGACTGGGGGAGGAAGTTTCCTTCTCCATGCATTTTGGAAGGTCCCACACATACAGCCTAAGCCAGGAACACCCCAAGAGCCTTGCTTGTGCCTCCACAGCCACAGTAACCACTCAGCCCTTGTCCAGCAGCTCCATTTCTTTGGGACAAACAAATTTTTATCCCTCCCTCAGCCCACAGTGCCACTGGAGTAAATGCCTGCAAAAACAGGTAGGGGTCTTTGACACGCAGGAGTCTTCTCAAGAGGAAGAAAGAACTTTTAACTAGACTTCAGACTGGCATTTTCCAATCTGGTGCCCCGGGTAGCATGGATAAAAATCAGGAATGCTGGGAGGTGTTTTCCAAAGACTCTGGGGGCACCAGGTTGGGGAAAGCTGCTACAGACAGCCTAACTCCTCACCAAAGTCCAGACTCACTTTTTTGGCTGCATCTGAACTTGTTCTCTGCTTGGATATGCAGATACAGTCTGGAACTTCACCAGGCTCTGAGAGGAGCTCTCCAAGGTCCTGCCTGGTTGCTTGAATTCCTGTTCTTTTCTGGCCTAATCTACAAACTCTTCTTGAAATAGCATTTATGCAGCCTGGAGCTCTAATGCCACATGCAGGGGGCTGTCCAAGGGAGAGCGAACCATGAGTCCTCTCCTGTGAGGATCAAGTGAACGTCCTGTGGTGTTAGAGCAGTGAAATGCCTGCTGAGCAGTGAAATCTCCCCTCAGTCTTCTCTTTTCAAGGTTGAACATGCCCAATTCTTCCAGTCACTCCTCATAGGGCATTTTTTTCCAGTCCCTTGATCATCTTTGTTTTCTCCCCTGAACCTTTTCCAGTTTCTCTGTGTCTTTCTTATGCTGTGTTGCCCACGCTAGACACAATACTCAAGATGAGGCCTAACCAGGGGCAAGTAGAGAGGAACTAGTATTTCACATGATTTGGAAGTGATATTTCCATCAATGCAATACAAGATGGCATTTATTTATTTTGCAGTCACATCACATGGATGACTCATATTCCACTTGTGATCTGCAACCATACTGAGATCTGTCTCATTTGTAGTATGTTGAACCAAGCATCCCCCCTCTTGTAACAATGCACTTACTTTCATGTTTCTAGGGGCAGAACTTGACATTTGCCCCTATTAAATTTCATTCCTGAAATTGCTTTCTTTTTGATTTCCAAATACAGAAATCACAGCTGAGCTGTGTGTGCTATACCATTGCATCTTCATTTGCATTCTTACTCACACACACACCTCAAGATTTCTGCAGACCTCCTTCCTTAAGGGATGACATTTTAAACATTCAGAAATTCTAAAGGAATGGTGCATGGGTGGGGGGATAAAGAGGAGCTCTCAAGAGTGAAATAGCAATGGAATTGGTTACTTTTAAGGAAACCATGTTTCAAAGACCAGTGAAAATTTTAGTGAAGCTGCCTACAATGTTTATTATGCTTTATTTCTACAGAACCTATAGACAGCATGCCAGGTTGCTCCAGGGAAGCTCAAGAAAGACACAAGATTTATTTTTCTATCTTAATTAGTGATGCTTGTCCTAGTGCTCTGATCATCATAGTTCTCTACAAGAGCTATAATCACTGCAGGTGTTCATAGAAATATATCCTAATATTCTTGAGGATCTCAGAAGGGGTGTCAGACTATATCTAGTGAAATGCCAACAAAGACCTCACTTTTGACAGTATTAACATGCATCACTTTACCTGCATTTAGAAAAACATGGCACAAGAATATTGGCCACCAGGAAACCTTTAATAAACACTTTGCCAACACGCTACATGTGCTATCTAATCCACATTCTTCATCTTGTCACTGTGTCTTTCAACTGGCAAATCTAATCAGTTTGTTTTAGATCTTAAAAATTGCTTTAATATCTTTAAGTTGCCTTAAGGGTTGTCTTCCCTCACCTAAATAGGCCTTGTCGTCATTTTGCAAACAGGTAAAGCAGAGAGAGCATAATGCTAATTGGGCAGCTTTATACAAATCTAATAATTAAATACATAAATAAATAACATGGGAAAGCATCTCTCTCTCTCTCTCTCTCTCTCTCTCTCTCTCTCTCTCTGTGTGTGTGTGTGTGTGTGTGTGTGTGTGTCTTCTGGGCAGTACACATCAAGAGGTTTTCTTCCTCTCTTGAGGCAAAATTATGTTTCAGTGAGTGCACACAATATGCTCCAGATGGGTTTTTAGTGCTCATTTTGTTATGAGAGTTTAATCCTTTAATGGGTGGGAAGGATCCTGCCTGCAAACTGTCCTGTCCTTACAGGCAGAGAAAAGAAAGGAGTACCAAATTCTCCTTATCCTGGTGGATTGAGTGGTCCCTTTTCTCTTCCCAGCAACAAATATTCACCTTTGGATTTCCTCTCTGAACTGACATTACCAACAATCTGTCCACTGGCTTATACTGCATGGTGTATGACACAGAACAGACTTAGATCTTCACTGAGGGCCTCAAGCAAAGAGGCAATGCTCTCTGCTAGACTGACTATGTATGATCCTCTGAATTCCATGGAGCTGCTTCTTCACTGTTCCCTCCCTCTCTCACCAATCCCAGATATGAGTATCTCACAACAACCAGGACTGGGATCCTTTGTGTCCCAGTCTGTTCCTCCTGGAGTTCCAATCTGCTCTCCCTGTCCCCTTCTCCCCAACCATCAATCATGGGGCGCTTTCCTGATTTTTGTACAGGTTTTCCCTTTCCCCATTCTCAGAGGTTGAAATGCCTTTCTTAAAGCTCAGTGACTGACAGCAAGAACTATGAGCAAAACTTCATTGGCACTTTTGGTATTTGTGGCCCTGTCCCACTTGCCTTTGGCCCTGCCCAACACTGAAATGTGTCTCTCCCCCCACCCCAAGAGCTTATCTGAAATAGAATTCAACCTACAGGCTGCAAGAGGTTCAAGACCGCCTAACCATCAGGAGAAAGATACTTTAACTCATGAGTCTGGAACACCTGGAAAATCAGCAACCTCTATCACATACAGAATATAATCAGAGAATTGTACAGTTGGGAGGGGCCAGAAAGCCATTGGGTCTAACCCCCTGCCAAGTGCAGGACTCCCCTTCTTCATCAGGCCACTCCTATGTCTAGTGTATCACTGCCAGGCAGCAGAGGGGGACTACCATCCATTTACTGTGAATCTAGGTAGAGTCAGGTTGGATACCAGGCATCTAGAAGCAGCAGCAAGTATCTTGTTACAGAACAGTTCCAGAGCCAGCTGGGAGCTTAGCTAGTCCTGCTCTCAGGCTGCTGTTTCCAGATCTGCTTCTTCCAGGGATACTGGGACATAATTGACTGTGCACTTTGTCTTGGGGACTGAATCTGGCAGAACTGGGATGCTCTTGCCACTCCTGGATGTGCTTTGGAAGCCAGAAGGTGCTCTCCTGCAATGCCTAGGGTTCTTGGAATCCAGACTGGCTGAAAATATGTGGCATGATTCTTTCCCTGACTTAACCAGATATAAATAAGTATTTCTCTACAGTATCTGGCAACAACAGCATGGATCCAGATTTAGTAGTACCTGGAGTAGACCCATGAGAATCAACAAAACTGAAGTAGTCATAACTAATTTAAGACGCACTGATTTCCGTGGGCCTATTCTGGAAATATACAAACCTGGAGAAATGGAAGAAACTGCAAAAGTGCAAGAAAAAAAGAAAAGAAAAATTCAGAGGAATCACATTTTTTATCCAAAGTTCACCACCAAAAAATATCTTGGGGGCAGAATGGAAAAATTAAGGTTTTCCTCAATTTTTTCTGGAGTTTTCACCATTTCTCTTGGGTTTCTTTTTACAGATTTTCACATCTCTAGCATACTCTAGATCTGACTAAACCTAGATCCACGTCATCCAAGAATGCCACCAGTGTCACCAACACTGAGAGAAGCCCCATATGGCTCACGTGTCACAGAGGCAGCGCAAAGTTTGTTCTCCCCTGCCATGCTCATCTTGTTTCTGGTGGCAGTGAAGCAAATTAGCAGAATGTGGACCTAAAATTAAAATGTTCAACAAAACTTAAAAATATCAAGACTAAAGAGGCAATGCTTCTGGAACTTCACAGGGTGATCTGTCACTGCTTGGAACCAAGATGAAAGCAGCATTGTGAAGCAGCTAATGGAAACTTCCTGTTATAAGAACACACCCATTGTCATCCAGCAGGAGTCCAAAGGGGCTGAAGTCACTAAAATCACCGCTGCACCTGAGGAGTCTCCAATGGAAAATGGCACCGAAGTAAATAATTTGCTTCCTCCACTCCAGCTCCAACATCAAAGTCAAGCTTCAAGGATGGGTCTCTATTTACACTTTGTTTCCACAGTAACAATTTGCAATTTTAATACGATGCTCTTCGGGAGCTCACCAAAAGAGGAAGCTGAAGTTTGGAAAGGTGAGGGCAGACGCATCCTGCTTCGCGGCCCTTTCCCCAGGACTGCAGCAGTACTAATAATGTTTGCGTCTCACACAGACACGTGCATGCCGCACCTCGCAGACAGCCGCTAACAAGCACGACGGCTGCCTGCAACTCGGTAACTCCCTGGCCCCTCACGTGCTGCCGCAGGACTTTATCTTGCTCGCTTATAGCTGCAAATGCTTTCTCAAAACCCCCTGCTGTAAACTGTCCCATAAATGAACCCACAAAAATACAATATTCATTTTCTTCCCTGGAGTCACTCAGAACACATTCTGTGGGCTCTGCAGGGTGTGCTTTCATGTTACACTTGCATCTCTGCCTTTTGCCTTTTGCCTTTTGATGGAACAAAATGGCTGGAAAATCCACATTTTCGTCTATTCTGGAAAGCAGCAGCACATCCAGATGCCCAAAACTCCATTTGCATGTTGTAGCATATCTGCTGCTGTTGACATGTGACGGTATATATTTCAAATACAATTTTCTTTCCCATGTATATGGCTTTTTAATTAAAGCTGCAACCATTTCATTTCCCTCATTAGGCACAGGAAAGGTCCCTCAAAATTAGTTCAGTATTTAAACTCTACTGTGAAGAGAAAAGGCTTTATCTGCAAATGATTTATTGCAGCCACCTTTAGGTAAAGAATAGTTCTGGGACAGGATCTAGACATGCAATGTTCATATATAGCTGAAAGTACAGACTATTTTAATTGAAACTCTGGTAGGATTTTTAGGCAGACAAAACCCACAGTGAAATTTTCCCAAGGAAACTGAGACTAACCTCTGCTCTGGGGAGAAACGTCAGCAAGAATCGTTAATAGTCAGAAATTGGAGACACCCTTCTGCTAAATGTCATACGGGAATTCTTGCCCATGGTTGGTGCCCGGATAGCTCCCAAATTGACCATGTAGCTACAGGTGAGATACTCTATCAATCCTGGAGTTTATGTGAATGCATAATGCAGAGCTGACTTAATTTAATTATACCTAGGACTGGACTAATCCTTTTGTATCTGACCTAAGTTTTGCACATGTTGTCCCATCTATTTCCTGCTTCTTTATATGTAGAAAACTTGAATTTAAAAAGTACAATTTCCCCCCTAAAATGTACACCCACAAAAATGCAACAATCATTTTCTGTATATATTCTCCCCTAAAATACACATTGATCATTGTATACATTTCTCCCTAAAATATGCATTTTGAACTGAAATTCACAACATTCAGAAACATGCACAATCCAAAGGATAAGCACATTCCAATCTGTGCAATAGCCTAAAATCTGTGAATCAGGCCACTTTGGCTGAAAAATACGAATAATTAGTATAATTTCCAATAACCCTCATTATGACATCAAAGCTACCCTTTGGACAAGGTTTCTGTCAAAAACACAGGCAGCATGCAGTGAAACTCAACACTTGGGGGCAGTAGTTGGCAGCTGAGAAGTTCTCTGGCAGACCCCCAGAGAGCCCCACCCTGGGGCCATGGCAGCCCGTGCTTTCCAAAACGGACCAAAGAAATTCCAAGCATTGTGTCAAAAGTTGATAGAAGACAGAGCTGACAGTTCCCCTACCCAGAGGGTGGGAATGTTTTTAGCCCAGTCCTGTATGTCCAGAACGTTATATTCTAAATTATGGATCATGCATGCTTCATTAAGGACCACTGAAGCCATCTGGAACTGTGGTAGCACGTCCATAAGGATTAGCCCCTGTTGCTATGAACGAAGAAGAGTATATCCTGGTAGCAACAAAGGCAAAGCAACTGAGGCAGTGAAATGCATAATATGCCTTGTTATTTCCCTATTTCTTATATTGATTGTCTTTAATGGCATGCTCATTCTTGCTTTCATACTCTCATCTATAGTATTGATTTCCCACAGCAGGGGGAGGGGTGCTGGCTTTATCGGCCTAGAGGAAGGGATTTCTGTTGTGTGGAAGCATGGAAAGCAAAGCAAACCCTTGATTCCAAAGTTCACATTTTGAAGCACACTGCTGTGGATCCTATTGTGGTGTCCCACTGAGGTCAGCACAGACTCCTTGCTCCTGAACGAGTGCACTTGCAAAGCCTTTCAGACACTGGACTGTGGTGGCAACTACTGAAGGTCAGTGGAGACTCTTATGTGGGGCTGCATGGCCCACCTTCACGATCATTTTCACATATGATACTCCAGAAGACAGTTTCTCGTCCCATTGCTTTGCATTTATTTTAACCGTGCATCCTATTTCTTGTCCTTACTGCAGATCATCACTGATGGCAGAAGATATTAAAAAGGCATCTTAAGCTCCCATGGACAGATTGGGAATGGCATTGGAGCTGCACTGGGTTGAGTTGCCACAGCATTGCCACAAAGTAAAGGTGACACGTGAAAGCAGCCTATGCCAAGCTGATTATGAATTTAAATGAGAGATTACGTAGCACAGCAGGAACCTGGTGAGTAAACAGTTCCCCAGACAAACATAAAGAGGAACTGTTTTCTGTCTCTTTCTGATGAAACATGAAGCTTGTTCATATCTCTTGAAGCACTAAGTGGCTTTGGGCCCATATATACATAGGAACAACTCCTTCCATGTGCGTCCATTCTTTGGAGGCCCTCTTCTTGGTGTTCTCATAGAAGGAAGTTAGTTGGCTAAATGTCCTACTTCATAGTCCTCTGTTTGAAAGGATGGCCAGTCCAAGCCCAGTGAATAAAGAACCATAAGAAGTGAGTGGATATATTAAGACTGGCCATCAAGAGTTAACATAACAGTCTTCCCTGCATTCTATGCACTGTATTTCTATTTAAATTGCAGCAATGAATTCTACATTTGCATCTATGCATATAAATCAACACATGCAAATTATTGTCCTCTTTTGTCCTATTTTCAGTGATGTGTAAGTGCCATCATACAGCAGATTATGAGGGAGGGAGGGTCTGCTTAGTTGTGGCACCCTACTCATGGTTTGCCCTCCCCAAAGAGGCTAGCCTGGCCTATAAGTCCCAGCATGCCCTAGTCAGCCACACATAGGATTGCACCAACTGAACAAGTCCACCTATATTTCTACATCTTGCAATTGTGCACAATCAGCTGAACATTTTCCATGACACGGGTCAGCTCAGAAGCCCCCTATCCAGCCCCTGGCTTGATCTTTATGTAACATGTCGAGCCTGCATGGATGACATCTGTTCCCATCACATGGGCATTAGGGTTAAATGCCTGCGGTTAAATTTGGTTACGCTTTTGCATCACAGACATTGTGTTGCTCAGCTAGCATGTTGCAGCACACTTGTGCAAAGAAGTCCAAGATGTATGTGAACCTGGGGCAGGCCCAGCCCCAAAGGCACAGGAGACGGCAGAGAAGAGGCAGAAAAGCCCGTGAACACTGAAGAATCCATGACTGGGCTATGCTGTGAAGAAACCCAGTATTCCCAATAGTAGCAAAGTTACCTGTTCCTCTCTTCCAGGCACAACATAATTCATGCTGCCCCCTGAGGACACAGGAACCCAAAATGACTAGACCAAAGAGCTACGACTCTTGTCCTCCCCTTCCTCACTCCACCTACAGGGCATCATCTGACTGTGACACAGGTACATTTAATCACACTGTATTTCATTTGCATGAGAAACAGACAACAACAACAACATGCACACTAATGCAGAAGCTCATATTTATCCCAGGAATTCAAGAATCTTACATTCAAACCTACTGACAGAGCACAGTATAAACCTTTCCTGGATATTCTCCAAAAGCATCACATCTAAAATGTAGCTGTTCATGCTAAAACCAATGCCAAAGACAGAATGTTGATTACCTTCACTATCTGAAAATCAAAACCTTTCTCTTTATCTCTGCCCCAGATCTAGAAAATTATCCCTAATTATCCTTATCCTAAACCAGTCCTTGCAAATGTCCACAAAACACAATATTCCACCCCTCTCTGTGTGAGCTTTTGGTCATTTGTTTGTTAAGTTCTATGATGATTCATATATGTGGAGTTGCTGTAAGTTACATAATGGTGGATTGTGTCTTGGAGGCTACAGCCTTTAACTGATAAGATTCAAAAACTTAAATTTTAATTTAGTGATTAGTTTTTAAAAAATCAGTAAGGCAAATTTGCATTGGCAAGGCTGTGTGGAGGGCATATTTGTTCATTTTTATACTGCATTTTCTTCAGTATTTCAAGAAATCATTTTACTGATGTTTTGGTAATACATAAGTCTTTAAAAATTGGTTGAAAGGCATAATAGAATCAACTAGCAATTAGTTAGACGGTTGACAAGGCCCTAAAATGAAGACTCTCTAATGAAGCCCAATGTCACAGGCAGTGTAATTGGCTTTCAGGGTGTCCGTTGTACAGACACATTTTGCTTCTCAAAAGAAACAAAAGTGGTGTCCTGGCTATGTAGACCACCATTCTATGTGAGAGGCCTTAGTCCTTATAGAATTTAAGCTCTCTGGAGGCTTCTGGCTGCTGCAAGTTGAACACTGATTAACTTTTGCTGGACAGGAAACAGGAGGAACAAAGAAGCTTGGTCTGCATAAAGAGGCAGTGGGGAAAAGAACTCCTTCCATCTTCTACAGTCTTCGCAGGGGGTTCATACATACCAGTGGTGGCAAACCTACGGCACGCGTGCCACAGCGGGCCCGCAGAGCCCTCTCTGTCGGCACACGAGCCAAGTCACCCCAGCATCGCCCCAGCAGCCGAGCATCGGATAACAGCGCACAGAGGGGCCATGCGCATGGCCGGTCAGTGCGCTGCCAAGGAGAGAGAGAGAGAGAGAGAGAGAGAGAGAGAGAGAGAGAGAGAGAGGGAGAGATGGATGCTTGGATTGGCTGTGAGTTGTTTTTTCTGAAATAAAACCTGAACTAGTTTTCAGGTTTTATTGTAGTGTTGGCACTTTGCGATAAATAAGTTGGTTTCAGGTTGCAGTTTGGGCACTTGGTCTCTAAAAGGTTCACCATCACTGGGTTAGAGTTAGAAAAAAGAGGTTTCCTGGCATGATTTGGAATCTGTTTAGCATGGGCAGAAATGTTGAGCTGTGCAGAAAAAGCTACTCAAGGAAGGCTTTTTCAAAATCGCCCCTTTCAATGGTATTTTAGCCCTATATTAGGGTTATTTATTTATTTATTTATTTATTTAAAACATTTTTATGCTGCCCCCATCGCAACAAAGCCTTGGGGCCACTTACAACCCAAACAAAAATATACAAAATTATACAAAAACAAAAATATTAAAACCTGGTGCATCTTGGCTTAAAAACCTTAAAATCCCACACAACAAATTACCACTTAAAATCAGTTTTAAATAAAAAGGTCTTAGCCTGGCGCCAAAAAACAAATAACGACAGCGCCAGGCGGACCTCTCTGGGGAGCACATTCCATAGATGGGGTGCCACCACAGAGAAAGCCCTCCTCCGGGTACTCACCCTCCTAATATCATTCACAGAGGGTTCCCGGAGAAGGGCAACTGTTGCTGATCTCAAGGGGCGGGAGGGCATATATGGACGCAAGCGTTCCTTTAGATACCCAGGGCCCAAGCCGTTGAGGGCTTTATAGGTCATAACCAACACCTTGAATTGGGCCCGGACTTCAATCAGGAGCCAGTGGAGCTGACGGAGAACTGGGGTTATATGAGAACAACGCCCAGTCCCCGTCAGCAACCTGGCAGCTCTGTTCTGCACCAATTGAAGTATCCGGACCATCTTCAAGGGTAGCCCCATGTAGAGCGTGTTGCAGAAATCTAATCGGGAAGTTACCAACGCGTGTGTCGCTGTCGCCAGGCAATCATTCTCCAGGAAGGGACGCAGCTGATGGATCAGCCGAAGCTGAAGGAAAGCGCTTCTCACCACCACCGTCACCTGGGCTTCTAGAGACAGCTCAGGGTCGAGGAGCACTCCTAAGCTGTGAACCCTGTCCCTCAGAGGGAGTGCAACCCCATTTAGGACAAGGCCCAAGTCCTCCATCCCGAGTCCCAAACCACCCACCAACAGGACCTCCGTCTTGTCTGGATTGAGCCTCAGTTCATTGGCCCTCATCCAGCCCATTACCTCAGCCAGGCACCAGTTCAGCACAGCCACTGCCTCACCTGGATCGGTGGAAAACGAGAGGTAGAGCTGGGTACCATCAGCGTACTGATGATTCCGCAGCCCACACCTCCTGATGACCTCTCCCAGCGGTTTCATGTAGATGTTGAATAGCAAGGGGGTGGGGGGGAAATGGACCCTTGTGGAACTCCATGGCATAACTGCCATGGCGCAGAGCCATAGTCCCCCAACACCACCTTCTGAAATTGGCTGTTGAGATAGGAGCAGAACCACTGCCACGCGATGCCTCCAGCTCCCAATCCCGCCAGCCTATTCAGAAGGATACCATGGTTGATGGCATCGAAAGCCGATGCACTCCCCCGTCTCTCTCCCTGCACAGGTCATCGTACAGGGCGACCAAGGCAGATTCAGTGCCGTACCCGGGTCTGAAGCCGGACTGAAATGGTCCAGATAATCAGTTTCATCCAAGAGTGCTTGGAGTTGTCCTGCCACCACCCGCTCTAGCACCTTGCCCAGGAACGGGATGTTGGCCACTGGTCTATAATTGGCGGCCACCTCTGGATCCAGGGATGCCTTCTTTAGGACTGGTCGGACTACTGCCTCTTTTAAAGAGGACGGTACCCGACCGTCTCTTAAAGAGGCATTGACCACCTCCAGGATCCAGGTCCGAATCCCGTCCTTGGCTTTCTTAAGTAGCCAGGATGGGCATGGGTCTAGTAAACAGGTGGTAGGTCGTACTTGTCCAAGCACCTTGTCCACATCATCAGGCCACAACAACTGAAATTCATCCATTAATTGTGGACTCGACGGCGTCGATGGCGGCTCCCCAGTAGAATCTGATTCAATAGCAGAGTCAAGCTCGTGGCAAATCTGAGCGATTTTCTCCCTGAAATGCTTGGCAGAGTCATCACAGCGGGCCTTCGAGGGTGGCACAAGATCTTTCTTCGGGCCTGGATGTATCAGCCCTTGCACCACCCGAAAAAGCTCCGCCGGACGGCATTGTGAGGAGGCAATGGAAGCGGAGAAGAATTTCTTCTTCACCGCCCTCACCGCCACAGCATAGGCCCGATAATGGGCTCTTAAGTGTGTTCGGTCAGATTCACCCCGTGATCTCCTCCACCTACACTCTAGACATCTCCCAACCTGCTTCATCGCCTGTAATTCAGGTGTATACCAAGGAGATGAACGGGCTCTGCCAGGTGGGAGAGGACACTTGGGAGCGATCATGTCAATAGCCCTGGTCATCTCCCCATTCCACAATTCAACCAGGGCATCGACAGGATCACCAGCCTTGTCAACTGGAAAATCCCCCAGAGCTTTCAGGAATCCATCAGGATCTATCCGGCTCTGGGGGCGGACCAATACAATATGGACCAATACGGGGGCGGGTTAGGAAGTGCACCAGGGTAGGGTCAGGCCAGTGGTGGCACACCCATGGCACGCGTGCCACAGCTGGTAAGCAGAGTCCTCTCTGTCAGCATGCGAGCCAAGTCACCCTACATCTCCCCAGCAGCCAAGCATCAGATAACAGTGCACATAGGGGCCATGCGCATGCTCGGAAAGGAGTCACAGCTCCAGGCGATGATGTCACAAGCCACGACTCATTAACCAGGACTTGTCCGAGCTTTCACATGGCTGGTCAGTGGGCTGACAAGGATATACATATATTTGCTTGGACTGGCTGTGAGTTGTTTTTTCTAAACTAAAACCTCAGTTTTCAATTTTTATTGCAGTGTTGGCACTTTGCAATAAATAATTGGGTTTTGGGTTGCAGTTTGGGCACTCGGTCTCTAAAAGGTTCACCATCACTGATATACACTAACTGCAGATAGCATCACTGCTGCGATCAGCTCAGTGTTTCTACTCAAAGCACTCCCAGTACAATTACTGTAACCATGAAATTCTCCAATTTTCAGTGCTGACAGGACAGTTGGGAGACACATGACAAGCAGACTGCAAATCCATGAAGTACTGTCTGGATTTACAGGTTGAGGATGAATGTGACAGACTAGTGCACTCTGAAAGCTGGCCTGATTATAGCCATGAAGCTAATACCAAGACCAGATCTACTAACAGCTCCTTCAGACTAAGTCTCTATGATGTAGGAGGGAAATGCATGATAAAGGGACACAAGCTATAAGGTGATGCTTCTGATAAGTTCCTGATGAAGGCAGCAAAGTTGTATGCCCTCTACTCCCATGCATCCTACCTGCATGTTACCTCAGGATTCTTTTTTCTCCCTAAAAATGAAGTGAATTTAACAGGGCAAATACGTACTATGTTTTAGTGGCTAGCATACATTAAATCGTTTTAGAACAGTGAGCAAAGTGACAAATTCAGATGGAGGAACAGATTGCTTGTTAGGTCAGATGGGCTCATGTTTCACCTGTTCTGGAACTTCATCTACTGGAACTAAAGAAGCACAATGAAATGTTGGGACTACACAGATATTCTCCACAAACCACATTAGCTGTAAAGCCCCTTTTTCCCATTTCCAATAAAGGTTAGGGTCTCCCCAAGCACAAAGACCCACACTTGGGAGCGGCTAATATTCTCATCACCTTCACAGGTTTCTAGTTGTCATTCAGTTACGGACCCTGTGGTGTCCTATTACAAAAGTGACTATGCTGGTCCACTCTTCAGGTTTGGGGAATTTTAGATATGATACCCACCAGATAACCTATAGTGTATAAGCTATCTGGTAGGTAGATGGCCTGTAATCATATCATGCACAATCCATAGATGTATCAATGGAAGATTCTCCTGGAATGGAGTTAACACTACTTCCACCTATGTTCTAAAGCTTTCAAGCTATTGGTAGCAAAGAAAAGCAAAGAAAGAGATGAAGGGAAAATACATTTTCTCCCGCTCTTCTTCCAGCCCCTCATTTCTGTCTTTCTGATTCTGACCGACAGGCATTCTCTCTGAAGTTCTCCCTTTCTGAGGCTGCTCTTTTTGATCACATATAGTAGCAGCTGAGGCACTGTTTAAATGCAAGCAGGGAACAAAGTGATTCATTAACTATGTAAGGAATGCCATCTCTTACCTGTCAGGTGCTCTGCAAGGACAGGAGGACAAAAAGGGGACAGCAAGGAAAGAGAAATGCTAGAAAGGAGAATACACAGCTTTGAAAGGATATGGATTGCACACCATCTTGATGCACCAGCTCCGAGGGCTAGTGGTCTGTTTTAAGCAGAAGAAAACCACGGGGGCCAAATCAGGATAGGGCACATCCGGGTCTGGTGGGGGCTCAAGGTCTCCATCATCATCGTCGTCACCCAGGTCTGGGGATGATGGTGGTTGCTCCAGTGGGGTCAGTTGCTCACTAATTCCCAGATCCACATGTTCCAGAGTGGGGTTTTGAGTGGACGGATTCACCGAATGCCAAGCAGAGGAAGAGTGGGAGCCATGTTCTGCCATGATGGCATGAAATAAGAACCCCTGGAGAGGAGGAAAAAAGGCACAGCTGAACAACAGTCCACCACCAAGTGCCCAGCATGACTGTTTTTGCTTTGAAAACTGGTAAGCAATGTTGGATCAACAAATACTTTTGCTAATGTTCTCCTTGTTCCAGGCTCTGTTGAGCACTTTGAATAACTCCAAGTTGGCTCCGTAAGAACAGTTATGATTAAAAGGCAAGGATATCAGACCCCTCTGGCAGCAGAAGCACTATCCGACTACAGATTTGTCTCAGTGACAGCCAGGGAAACCTCATGAGCTGGCCCTCAACCTAGAGTTAGCTACATCAAAACCAAATTAGTATGTGGAGGGTGTGGGTTGGCTGGTTCTGTACCCAGTTTGGCTGACAACTAGTCCTCCAGAGTGGCCTAAACCATATCAACAGTTGGAACCATGAACACAACTCTTTTTGCCAGCAACACATGCATTGATATAATCAACTGAATTCTCCTTCTCAATTTGCACTTTCAGTTGTGTAACTTGGCACCTAATCTTCTCAGACATGGGAACCTCACACCTTATGTTCTAGCTTTCCTTGTGTGGTGCCCTCCACTTGTTTTTACTCAACTCCCAGGTTTCCTCACCAGTGAATATGCTGCCTAGGAGTGATGGGAATTGAAGTTCCAAGCAACTGGAGGGCACCAGGTTAGAAAAGATTGATCTGTTCCCTTCATCGCCCCAAAACCCATCCAACATCTTATTGTGAGCATCCTTTTTCTTGCTGCTTAATTAACCATGTCAATCCTTCCCAATCCAATTTATGAGTCAATTTATTGTTTTTCTACACACGCTGTGAATACAGCACTTCATTCAAATGGCTCTCATTTCAAAAACTGTTGCTTAAACTCTGGGCCAAGATTCTATGAATTCCCTTGAAACCTAGAAATCACATTTAAACAAAGTAATCCTTTATTGCAAATGCTAAAATTTCTGTCACTTTGACCTTTCAGCTTGTATTAACAAATTTGTGAGATCAAGTTTCCAAGCAAATTGTCACACCAGTATGTTGAATGGGTTAGTGTGCTCTAGGACTAGGTACACATTCAGCACACTCAAGAAAATAACATGCCTACTCGACATGAATTAATACAGTAGCTATTACATACATACCAATGGAGGATGTGCTATTACATACAGTCATTTTCATTTTTAAACAAGGTTCTGTTCTCTCAGATAAGTAACTATGGAATGCTGCATCTTTCTAACAAGATTAATCAAAAGGTGACAAAAGGTTACAGGAAAGAATATGACATAAGGCTTCACCACAGTAGCCTTGAAGCACTGCTGGTTCTGGCCCAGTGCCCTGTCAAACAGCTGTTTAAGTCATCCAGAAATACATAATTACTGGAGGCTGAACTGTAAGAAATGCCAGCGATGGTGTTATGTGGTTCAAGTAAGAGAACACACAAAAGGAGGTAAGGTCAAGATGTCCACTGGATTCTGACTTGAGGAAAACTGCTGAGCTGTCCTGGGAAAGGCAACGACACCAGGACCTTTCAGTGGTTCTGCACTCATCCAGCCTTGAATTTGAGGCTGCCTGCTAAGTCCCTTGTGGTGAGGAACCATGTGCCCTGCTTTACAGAGGGCAATAAAACTTCCATCATGGTTGGACAGCTTGGCTGGCTGGGGATGATAGGAGCTATAATCTAGCCCATCTGCAGGGTACAAGAAAGCCTAGATTTTCAAACAAATAAGTGTAAATTTGTTTGTATTCCCGAATAGGACATGTATTATGAGAGAGTCTGGGGTCAGGGCTGAAGATGGCATGCATTGCCTCTTAGACATCAGATCAGTGGAGATGGATGGGAAAGGAGAAGAGAAATGAAGGAGGATAAAGACCAATGTAGCATTCCTTAGGTGATGACAGTCAGGGCCTGGGCTGTTCTGGTGGTCATTGTATTTGCAGGATCAGTCCCAAGGCCTGCTGGAGCTCTCATTCTACTGATGAGCACCAGCTGGGAATCCTGGGGGAAGAGTTATATAACAGCAAGCTCTTCCCTCCAGAACTGGCTTCAGTAGTACAAGTCTTTCTGCCCCTGCACCTGCCCTGTGGCCTCAGCAGCACAGTTCTGCCTGCCTGCCTGCCTGCCTGCTGCTGTGCAGGCCATTCCTGCTCCTGGTTCCTACCTTTCCATGTTGTCATGTTTCCCACTGTGTTACCTGTCCAAGGTACCCGCACTGCTGTGTGCCCTCCTGGTTCTCAACCCTTGGCTTGTTCCTGTCCATGCCCTGGCTCTGCCCCGATGCATACTTCTGATGCCTGACCTTGGCCTGTACCTGACCATGATTTGGACTTTCCATTTGACCCTGCTTTTGGACTGTCTTTCCTGAGGTCCTGGTGCCTCTGTTGCACTTCTCACTGGCCACCCACATCCTGGCTGCAATGACATTACTTCTCCAGTACTTTTGACCATTTCCTTTGTGCCCACCCATCATCCACCATTGTGGAATCTCACCAGAAGTTCTCAGGTCCACAAGCATTTGGGCTCTTGATATCCTAGAATCCATATAACATAGCAATGCCTTCCTTCCAAATGTCCATCCTGTCTTTTCAAAGCAGCCTCTAGAAGTTACTCTTCCACACACAGTTTAAAACAGGAGGCGGTATCATGCAGTTGTTAGATTAAAACTCCCATCAACCCTAAACATTGGCCATCCCGGCAGGGATTTATGAGAGTTGTAATCAAAGTCATCTAGCAGGAAATAGCTTGCCTAACTCTAGTTTGGAACATTTATTTGTTTGTTTGTTTAAAGTTTTTATATGCCATCCCCTTGCTATACAGCCTCCAGTGCTGGTTTCCATTTCGGTATTGTTCATCGTAACATTTTTGTAATGGATTTGAAGTCAGTTCTAATGAATTTGCTTTTTTGTGAAGTCATCTAAAGTGCCTGAACACCATTTGTGTGTGGGGACACAACGTAAATATTTATCATTATTGTTGTTCTCCCATCTTCATTTGAAGATCCTCAGCAGGGAAGAGCACTTGGTTGTTATGAAACACATAAAACATGTTAGGTGCCAAAGTATAACACACAATTATTGCCAGAACGATGCACTGTGTCCCCTCCCAGTGCCTTTTGTGATGCCCTCCCAGGCTTCTGCATCATGGAATGGGCCATCTCTTATCCTGTGGGCAACCTGGAACATCATGTCACACTGAGGTGGCTTATGTAGCAATGCAACAGCATTTAAAAATATCTGCCTCTAGCAAAATCCAATTGTCAACAGCACAGGATTTATCAGTGACAAAGATCCAAAACACAGAGCTTATCTGCTCATAATCCCCTGTCTTCACTCTAAAAGCTCAATATTGTGTTCCCTGGGTTTCCCAGATCTTTCCATCCATGAGCTTACCTTTCTTGTTGAATTCCTATACAACTTGTGTTCAATCAATTTTGTTTAATCTAGAGTTGTAGCAGCTCCTGCTGTTTGTCTACAAAATTCCCTGTGCAGATCTGCATCTGCCACTAGACCTGAGGAAACTGGCAAGAGATGTTCCAGTCCAGTCTTTCCCACAGCTGTGGCAACACCTCACACTCCCACCCACAGTCATTCTCTCTACCCGACTCTGCCCAGCTTTGATCTTTATATCTAATCTCTTTCTGGCTAGGACGAAGCTTATCACAATTCATTATGCTCTATATCAAGCACTGAAACAACATGGGGAAAAGACATCCTATTGCATGTGTGATTCTTTTGGCTCAACGCAAATACCTTCAATCCAGGAAAAGTGAGGAAGCCTCATCATGAAAGGGCAGTTTGTACTCAGCAGAATATTGTATTTATTTTCTTGTACTTTTCCACTGTGACCTAGCTTGGTGAGTAGCTTTTGAAAGTGTTAAATCTGGTAATCATGACCAAATTGATGAGTTATTTTTGCACTGAGGATAGATATTTTGAAAGGAAATATGAAGCTAGCTGTACATTACCAGGATCCATTTTCCTTCCATCTATTTCCAGTGTTCAGACTGTGGACGTTGTTGCTTACATAACCAAAGCAGAGTCACTCATGCACAAGAGGGAGATGTCTGCTTGGTGTAACCATTGTATTGTAGACCATTTGGAGAGCCATTTGGCTAGTGCGAATGGTAAATAAAACCTCACACAAATAAATAAAGTCATCTCTGTGGTATTCAGTCCCCCTGGATTAGCTGCATTTTTGTCCACACGTGCTTCATCTCCCGCTGCAACCCCAAAACTTTCTGAAATCATATGCCTTCCTTTCCCCTTTCCATCCATGCCTTTTGACAAGAAAGGCAGTCTTGCAAGGCAGGGTGCCTTAAAAATACACATAGAAGGTATGCAAATTAGCATATGCAAATGTGCATCCCATTTTTTGTTCTGTGGTCCTGTGCCCTGGATCTTTTTAGTACCTCTCCCCACCCTTGACAGACTCACTGATAAATAAGTCGAAAGGGACACAATATTCGCTATCCAAGATACAGTAACTGAACTCAAAATGTTACTGTCTAGCTAATTCTGCAGCTGAGCATGCCCCGCCATTTGCATAAAGCCCACAGGTGTGGCCACTGTGCCATCTTAATCCATACAAGCCAGTAGAGGAGTCCAGAGACTCCATAGCAGCATCAAAATCAGAAGCAGGCAGGGACCATGGTGACCCATATTCAATAAATCTTGTCCAAGACTATCCCAAATTAAGCCACCTCTGCATGACATGATGTTCCAGGCTGCCCAGGTGACCCATTCCATGATACAGAAGCCTGAGAGGGCATCACACAAGGTGCTGGGAGGGGACACAGCACATTGTTCAGGCAATAATTGCATGATGTACTTCAGCATCTAACACATGTCATGATTCATAACAACCAAGTGCTGTTCCCTGCTGGGGTTCTTCAAATGAAGATGGAGGAACAACAATGATAAATATTTCTGTAGTACCCTCACACACAATTGGTGCTCAGGCACTTTACATAATTTTACATAAAAGCAAATCACTAGAACTACACTTCAAATCCATCTCAAAACTCTTATGAAGAAGAATACTGAAATGGAAGCCAACCCTGGATGTTCCAAACTAGAGTTAGGCAAGCTAGATGGTTTTGATTACAAGATAAGGTTTTGGATTACAACTCTCATAAGTCCCAGCCAAGATGGTCAATGTTCAGGGATGGTGGGAATGTTAGTCTTAAAGATTTAATCATTGGACATCAAATTTTACCAAGAAATATTTGTTTCGTACCTTTGTTGATGACCTTATTCTAGATGACCAAACAGTAGCTCCTGAACCACATCATCCATGCAAGGAGACTCTAAAATTCTCTTCACTCCTAGAGCAGGATTTCTCCTGCCGCCTATTAACATGCAGCACTTGAGTCCAACTTTTATTCCATGCTCATTACATAGGAGAAAGGTTAGTGAGAGGACAGCTGTGCGGAATAGCTTGTTTATTATGATGCCCCAAACAATTGCAAGCTATGCTTTACACAGCTTTGTAATTAACTGTACAATGCAACAAAGATATGGAAAGCAACCTTATTAGCATTGCCCTGTTTTCTCTTGCAGTTTTACATTTTGGGTTATTTTTGCACTCTCGCTGCTAGGCACCCTCCATGGCAAAAAAAAAAGTAGGGCTGCTTTCAGTGGCACTGAAGCGCAGGAGCGGTTCAGGCAAGAACCAGCCTGGGAGTTCACCAGGGTCTAAATTACTTCTTTCAACAAAAATTAGGAGAATCACTGCATCAGACAGATTATCTATGTGTGCAAATTATTTGGGTTGCATGAATGCAATAACAGATTAAACTCTTTGGGCGTGGCAAAGCTAAGAGTGCTGCACAGGGAGCGTTCTCTCTACATCCAACCCTAATAAAACCTTTCCATCAGCACACCTCAGATCCTAGCAGTCTCGTGCTCAGTCACTCCTTAGACAGGGTGACCATATGCCCTCCATTACAGAGGACAATCCTCTAGTGGAAAGCATATTCTTAAAAGCTATCCTATTGTGGCACACAGCCAGGGAAGTATGCAAATTTTGTTTTGATTTGTTTTTAACCTGAATCTGCTCTGTTTGCAACTCTAAATGGGAACACAGCTTTTGGGGAAAGATTTGTGTTTGCAAAATGCATACTTCAGAAAAAAGCATACATTTCCTCCCAGTCTGCTTTTCATGCTTTAGTCTATGGAGGAAATGTGCACATGTGGGTGCATACTTCCAAAACTTGTCTATTGAAATATACACGTTTCCCATTCACCATAAAAGAAAAACAGGAATGCAGGGAGCTTCCTGCTCTCTCTTCAGCAGCCTAGACAGATAGTGATGAAGTTGGCTTGCATGGGAAGCACAACACAACCACCATACAGTACAAACATCTTCACGCAGAGCCAATGCATGGTGGTCTCCAGCTGGAATGAGCAAGTGAAGAATTGGTCTTTGGTCAGCATGAATCAGCACAAAATAATTTTTCACTGAGTTCTAATAGAGAAGGACCCTCTGAGCTTTTTATCTTATTCACAGAAAGGGGTTCAACTATATAAAGGGGACATCAGCTGAGGGTTTTGCAAGCTCCTTTCTTATGAAATGCTGGCTTGGATAACATCAACAAATCCATCGAAAGGGATCAAGCCAGGCATTAGCAAAGATGCCCAGTTCTGATGATCATTTGTTTGTTTGCAGCTCTGTGGCTCTGTTACATTCCAAACTTGATGCTGAGATCCAATGGCCCTTTTCTGGACAAAGATTTTGGATTAAACAGAATGCCACAGCATATCCCATAATCAGTGTTGGATGGATCAGTCTGTTTCTGGTCCACATGAGATTTACACGTGTTTATTCTCATTCTCAATCCATCTTGTGTGCTGTTTTAAAAGTAGTTTTCACAAAATATTAATTTGAACATATTCAACTGAAAATATATACATTTCTGTATAAATTATTCTGTAATATGTAGCATTTGTTTGTCTGTTTTTGGTGAGTTCTCTGAGCTAAAACTGTATTGCAAAAGTCCAAAGAAGTGCAAAAACCAACGGATAGCTGTGTTCCAATCATAACTGTGTTCTGTGTTATTAGTCCGGGAAGCCTGGATCTCTTAAAAATGCAGACTGAACAAAATCCTTGAGCATTTCTTTCCCTAATCCCAATATTAATCTCCTAATATTCATGTTACTTGTATTCTCCTGAGCAAAGATGAGAGACATACATCAAAGGGCTCTTTAACTCTCTTCTCTCCTGTGTGCAAGCCCACAGAGGCGTGGGCAGAACCCTCCTCCTATTGCTCACTTCAGCCTTTCCCCGCATGAGGCAGAGCAACCAGCCCATTAACACTCTCCTGCTCCACCCTGTGTGTACATCAGAAGAACCTGCCCTTCTCCAGATCCGCCTCCACTTCTGGTTTCTGTATACCTGTTTATTTATTAGATTTATATCTCACCGTTTTTCATGCAAAGAACTCAAAGCAGTTGACATCATTCTCCCCCTGCTGCGCTCAATCTTATCCCCACAACAGCAATCCTGTGAGTAGGCTGGACTGAGAGTCTGTGACTGGCAGAAGTCATCCCATGGGCTCCATGGCTGAGCAGGGACTAGAACCCAGATCGCCTGAGTCCCAGACCCACACTCTTAACCACTACACCACATCAGCTGTCTTAGAAACGCTAAGAATCAAGCAGTTGTGCTTGAGCAGCTAAAGAGCACAAAAGGGCGAGGCTGCGCTGATGCTTCAGATGATGTTCTGAGACGAGACATTAGATAAATGCTATTGGACCATCTGTGTCTTCACATTTCAGTAGCAGAGGAAGTGCAGGGGGCAATTAGACCAGGACTATATTGCTGGAGAAGGAGGGCGTAGCTTTTCTCATCTCCTCTTGGTGAAAATTCCTTCCTCAAGAAGCTGCTATTTGTCCTTTTTGAGGAAACTTTTATGCACACACAAATTTGGCTTAATGGAGCAAAAAGAAGGTAATTTGTGAAGTGGGGGCTGGACATTCAGCAGGAAAAGGGCACAGAGGGGAAGGGTTACACCTTTAACCAACACTGTGGTCCTGAATTAAACCCATCCACCTCGCCAGTCTCCTTAAAACAAACAAACAAACTTAAGAGATGAGAGACCTGATCACTAGCATGACCATGACTCCTGCTTCACAGAGAACAGTTGTCTACTTAGGCACACTCTGCTGGTAGGTTTATTCAGTCCATGTCCAATTTAAAGGTAAAGAACCATTAGAAGGGAGGGAGAGGCAACAGGGGCCTCAAAGTTGCCCATCCACCATTAGCACCTGCACAGCGGACTGCACAGGTGAGATGCATTATTTGTATTCAAGTTACCATAATTATGTCTAAATTTGCATATTAATCAGCATGCATTCACATACATGCATTTTATGCAGTTCTGTGTCCTCTCTTTTGGTGATGTGGAAGCAGCCACCGCAGTAAGCCCAGATCTCCAACATCTCATCCAGTTAGCCCCTCAGCAAGGAGGCGCAGCAGGTTCTCAGCTCACCAGAGAAGGTAAGTATGCAGAGCCACCTCTGATGTCCTCTCAGCCCTCAGTCATAGAAATCAAATGGAGTCCTGTTACATATTAGCTATAGACTAGCAACCTAGCTATTCGTTTTATTTAAATATCTGCAAAGGATGGAGTCTGTTGATTGCCTTGGTTTCATTAATTAATTAGCAAATGAACAAATATTACAATTGCTTTAGACAGATAATATTTAAGAGAATCAGAATTTCTGATTTTCTAACCAGACATATCATTTACTCTTTCAGAACTGGTGTAGATTGACCACTATGCTAAGAGCCCATGTGGTGCAGTGGTTAAGAGCATGGGATTGGGACTCAGGCAGTCTGGGTTCTAATCCCTCCTCAGCCATGAAGTTAAATGGGTGACTTTGGGCCAGTCACAGACTCTCAGCCCAACCTACCTCACAGGGTTGTTGTTGTGGGGATAAGATTGAGAGCACCAGGAAGAGAATGATGTAAGCCACTTTGAGTTATTGGGGGGAAAAAGGTGGGATATAAGATTAATAAATAAATAAGAGAAGTGGGTAGGGGCTTTAGGAGAGATATTGGATGAGGAAAACCTGGCATTCATGTCCTCCTGTTGCCCTTGTCCCACTAAGCTGCTAAGCAGGTTGGCTAGTTCAGTCACAAGGCTCTTCCTCTCAGAGAAAGACAGCAGTACCCTTTCTTTCTTCTGTCCCTGGAGACTAAGGGAGACAGTGAGTGCTGCTGTCCTGCTCTGAACTCCTGCTCTCCCAGCTGGAAAGATCCACCCAGGCCAGCTTTCCCTGCCATGTATCCTAATCAGTGGCGTGATGGTAAATGTTGGCATGTAGGAACCCGTCACAACAGTCCTCCAAGCCACGTTGCCAAAGAAAGTCCAGAGCTGCAAGCAGCTGTGTTGATCCACATTTTTTGAAAAACAATTCTAGCTGTTTTTATCTCCACCAAGAACAGGTCTTTTGTAAAGCTCATGGGTTTCATTGAGGGATGTATGAGTTTGTCTGCATTTCATGATTTGTCAGTATTCTTTCATTCCACCACATACTCATTAGTAAACTCAGATTCATTTTGCTTAGTGTTAATACGCATTAGCATGAGTGTGCAAGCGTGCATCCACGTGCTAAAGAACCTGCGGCTTGGAATTGCTGAGATGCACACTTGTTTGAATCCTGTGAGGATTTCTGTGACATCCCTAGTTTAATTGCCCATTCATGACCAAGCTAGCAAGCATATTTTATATCACAACAGGGAATAATACTTTTGCTGGGGAAATTTCACTTCATTGCGAAAATAGCCACTAAGCTCAAAGGGAACAGGGGAGTCTGAGCAGGAGGACAGATGACATCAGCATCCCTGCTCATTAAGCAGTGTCTGCACTGTGTCCCCATGGGTCCTGCTCTGCCACATCACTGGTCCCAGGCCTGACACTGAGCAGGATGAGTACCAAAGCAGCCAGTGAGCAGGTGGAGCTAGAAGCCCTGAAGCAGGTGGTTTGGGGCCATGGGCAAAGGCATCAGCCTCTCCCACTCTCTCTCTGTGTCTCTGCTGACAACAATGTCATCTGCACCAAACATATTTCATATGGTTCCACTGAAATCTAATGAAAAAGTCCACTATTTTAGTCAGTGATTAATGTACTAATTACACCAATTAAGTAGGCAATGAATTGCATCCCAAATGCAAATGTCTTAGAAAAAAATAGTCACTCAATTTTTTAATATTGCTGGTACTCTAGAAAAATACAGCTAGTTGTCACAAACCCAACTAAGCCAAATCTAAGAAGCAATGAGGTGGAAAACTTAATGGGGTGAGATAAAAATCTAATAAATAAATGAATAAATAACCAACCAAGAATTGCTAGGGCAGGTTATTTATTTATTATTATTATTTGGCTAATTGCATTAAGTCTTACACAAGTAGCCACATTTCAGTGCTTGCGAAAAAATGTTATCCTGACATGTGAAGACTGCCAAAAATATTGAGATGCAACTTCAAGGAATAAGAAAGCTTTGTGATTACTAGAATTTGCCTGTATCATAATCTGACATGCTGTTGTGCTAGAACAGAATGTTCTAAGTGGGAGAATCACAGAAACCGATTCCTTCTAGCAAACTGTTCTCAGCAGACAAGAGTCAAAATTCTCCAGGCTCAAGAGCTGCTTGAAAAGGATTGTTGTACACAAATCCCAGTCAGTCTTACATATAGACCTGGCCATATAAATACAAGGTATAATGTGTACAATGTATAGATATAGTGTAATATAAAGCAAATTGAGCTTTTGGCTAGAACGTTCAATATCTGAGTGGCTGGGGAAAAAGTTCCTCCACAATCACAGATGAAATAACTAGCAATGCATGTAATAAGTCAACATCAGAAAATATTATGTTTTTAAAGGCAAGAGCACACTCAAGAACGCCTGGGACAATTCAGATGGGCAAGAAATATAGGCTGCAAGTCTGTATTCATCTGCCTGGAAAAAAATCAATTGAACTCAAGGAATTTGCTTCTAAGAATACATTTAAGAATTGTCCTGGTGATGTCTCAGACTGTGGCCTGGTCTGCACACAACCCTGGATTATTTAATGCATGGTTTGTTTCTAGTCTGGCAAAGGAGCAAAACAAAATCTGTTGTTTCCCTTCTCTTTCAGCTCCTCCCTCCCTGTCTCCCAAAATCCTTTTGCAGCCAAGACCAGGGGTGATGGATGGATCGCTAGAACATCTCTAGAACCTGACAAGATGTAGTAGGGTGAGCAGAGGAGGATTCAGGAACAAGTCAGATAGCAATAAGCCATGGTAGGACCAGAGTCAAAGGCAGAACCAAGAACAGGCAAGAGTCAAGACACAAGGGAAGACATTGCAAGGCTGAAAGTCCACATTTCCAAAGAACATAATGAATTAACAGCAATATCACAATCTTGTCCTATGCACTGTGGCCAGAAACCACTGCACCTCTTCAGGGTCAAGCCTACAATCTCACCCTTCATGGAAATGGATTGAGTGAATTTGCACAATTGGTATGCTACATGTTTGTCATATCGCTGGCAATTATTTTCTTTGGAAATGTGCATTTGGATGGGTTTGAACACAACCACCATCACTTTGGCTACTGTTATAAATATATTTGCTGCTATAATACTGCTATAATGTGGTTTGTATGATGGACAACACTGTGAATGACACAATATCTTTGCTTATGCAAGAAACAAGGGAGAGCCCTTTGAGAAACGCCCATTTTCATTACTTATCTTTAGTAGAGAGGGACAACTTTTTCCGTTTTCATGGAACAAGGGACCAGTGTTGTAATGCACAAGAAAATGTCTAAAGAGATGTTCACATTTCACTAAACTTTCAGTACTTTTCCATCATATGGGTCTGAACAGAAATGACCAAAAGGGGGGATATAAATTGGGGAAACCAGTTCATTTATAACTCTGTGAAAACTTAGGCTTATTTAATAGGGAAGACTTCTACATTCATGGGAGGAGAAATGCTAACAACATGCCTGGGAAAATTAAAGTCTCAGAGCATATCACAATCTTGCAAACCAGCCTTCCCTGCCCTCTAGAAGTATTCAGCTACTGCTCCAACCAACAGGTCCTTGGGCCTGTTGATTGGGGCTCATGGGAGTTGTAGTCCAACACATTTGGAGGCCACCAGGTTTGGGAGTGCTGCAGCAAGCATTCTTTTCTTGTTCGCCTCCTCCTTTTGCATCTACCCATTTCTTAAAAGATCTGAGCTCTCAGAAATGCATATTGCCCACTTTTTATTCCTATTAAACAGTAAGTCTCTAGTCATTCTGTCTGTTACTGGAAATTGCTCCCTGCTTTCATGAATCCTGCATCTTCCCTTCTCTTGTGAACACTAATATGAAGAAAGCTTGTTAATTTGGCAGCTGCAGGTAGCTCATGGCCTTTGCCTTTCCTCTTTCCCATTTCAAAAGTAGCTGATTTTGCTGTCAGAGGCATGCAGGGTAGATTTTGATTCCTCTGGAGAAAGATGGCAACAGAAAGCTGCACTTCTTAATGAGGAGAAAAAGATGACCTGGTGAAGTGGAGAAAGTGTGGAGGGCATACGAAAGATGCTACCTAGGGTGGCTGGCAAAGGTGCATCTCTGTTTAAATAGTTTGCACCAGCTTAAGTCATACCTGGCTTTGCTGACTCCAGTAAGACATCTTATCATCTAGCACTGTGGGGCAACTGACAAAAGGGACGGGGAGCTGAGTCTGCAAGAAAGCAAGTGACACTCCACACGGGCGGAAACAGTGTGCAGTCAGAACTGTTGCTTACCATTCCTCTATCACTCTGCAAGCAGGGTCCCACACATCCCAGAAAACACACTTATGGGGACAAGTATCTTGGGGTTCATTTATTTGGCTAGAAGCAATTCAAGGGATCCAACCAAGATTTCTGCTAGCCAACCAATATCTTCCCAGGAACTGCTCACAACATTTGTCTCTGCAAGTACAGGCCTAAGAACTGGGGTGATTACATGTCCTCTTTTACAGAGGACAGTCCTTTATTTGAAGGGCTGCCAAAAAGCTGTGTTCTGTTTTGAAGGCATCCTCTGTTTGAACGGATATCCAGTCCAAGAGCAATATAAAGATAAAGAACTATCCAAAGGAATAGCTGGACCTTGAAATTGCACATCAGCAGCTCCCAAACAGTGGGCAGAGCAAGGCATAAGAGGTCAGTCAGTTTCAGTCTTCCACACTATCACAAGATGTGCTGTATTTTTTCTAAGTTATAACAATATTTTCTAAATGTGCGCCTATAGATATACATTAGCGTATATGGAATTTATGCAAATTCCTTCTTCTTCTTTTTTCCTTTTTGAGATGCAATTCCTTTTTGGAAATTTCCAAGTGGCTACCTCAGAACAATGAGACTGTTCCTGTAAATAGCAAATGTGTTGTGGAAACCACAGATCAGAGACTGAAGTGACTCTGCTAGTTACTGTCTTTGTACTAGTATATTATGAGGAACTGACCCTAATGATTTCAGTGAAAAGTGCATCAAGGAAAGATCCAGGTTCAATGTTTTGCTTTGCCACATGTGGCTATAGTTTAATTACTGACTGTTTGATCTCAAAATTACTGGCTTGTTGATTCACACAAGCCTTTTTTCATGAAGGGAAATAGGACAGAATGCACATGGTGAACACTGAATCCACTCATGAACAGTTGCCTGCATGCTTCACCCACAAACACAGATTGGGATGTATGATCACATCAAGAGACATTGTATAACCACAAAATTACACAATGGATTTTGATAACAAAAACTCACCACATGGTGGCTTTTCCCCATCTTTCTCTGCTACACTGAATATGGATACTGGAAGGGTGAATGTCCTCTCCTGCTGAGTCTGCATTGCATCTGGATCAGCAGCAGCCCCTTTCTTTTCCTGCCTTCTCGCAGGATGCAAGCATCATCTTTTAGGTCCCCAAGCTCAGTTCCCCATTTCTCTTTGTGGAAAAACCAAGACAGACAGAAGCAAGCAAGGCCAGCCAAAGGCATTTGGCACCTGATATGCAAAATCCCTGGCAACTCCCCAGCTGATATGGTTCATAATCCCCCCCCCCCCCCCAGAGAGTCTTCTGCACAAGTCTGATGAACTGGGCCAAGAGGAAAAAAATCTGTCTGTCTCCCGCTCCACCACCATTAATGACAACCAAACCCATCTGTCTGAAACAGGGCCAGGCAACAGAAAGTGAGGCAGCTGGCCCAGGTGATGCAGGCTGAGGGTGGGGAGCAGCGGTCAAGAGGTGGTGACTGTGCGCTGGACAGGACGCTCTCCCGTTGCCTGTGCATAAGATTCAAGTGGGGCAGGTAGGAAACTTTGGACCCTGGATTTAACCATTTTAGGGTAGGTGGAAGGTGGCTTTGGACAGCCTGTGTATGTTACTTTAGCTGTGAAGCACACAACTGATATCTCTATTCTCCTCTACCTCCCCAACATTCCATGCTTCACAACAGTTGCTCTTACATTCCTGATATTTTAGAGTGGAAGGGAAGGGAAAACTTGTTTGGCAATATTGATTTAAAAAGCGGGGGAAGGAAATACTCTGAGCAGGTGCAGTTTCAAATGTTAAATTCACTTAAAGCACAATAATTTAGACATAAAATGGAATTTGCTTCTGCTGCTTTGGGCCCACTGCTTCTTATCTCTGAAGCATTAGAGTTCAAACACTTCAACTTCAGAAATAAGAAGAAAGCTTGCTGAGACAAGCCAGTCCGTAGCTGTCCAGATGAGGCCCCCATTCCATTTACCAGTCCCCCACCTGTTGCTGTCTGGGATGTCATATGGTGGCTCTGCGGTCCCTGGATTTGGTCCCAAGGTCCAGCCCTAACTGTACCAGTCGCTGGTCTAATGCATTTCTGTACATAGCACAGAGAAGAGAGGAATTTTGACCTTCACTTCAGGTGGCAAAGTGTCTTGGTCTAGCCCTGTACTCAGCCTACTATCATAGTAGGGAAACCTCTGGAAGGGAAGCAGAATTGTGCCAGAACATCACACAAACATTGCAGGCTGCAGCTGCAACAGGCTTTATTCACAACTTCTCAGGCAGAAAGCCCACAAAGCTGCAAAGATCCCTGTGAGACTCTGGCTGGAAATAGGGTCAGCTTGGCAAGCTGATGATTAAGGAAAGGACATGGCAGGCACCGCCATGCAAGTTTGTACTATGGTGACCTGCAGTGCAGACAAGCCTTCAACTGGCCCCCCTGTGGCAGACTCTTCCAGACCTCACATTTGTCTCCTTCCATAAGATTTATAGCTGCCACATATTTGTAGATTCCCATCATGCCCGTTCACTTTGCCAAGCTATACATATTTAATTCTTAATCCTACATAATAAATTAATCTCCCAAGCCCCTTGGTCTTTTGCATTCTTCTCCAATAAATCCGTCTATTTTGTCACTATCTTACAGGACGCAAGTGCCAACGATTAAAGACTGCAGTCAGAGAGAGGTCACAGGCAGAGATAGGAAAGGGGAATATTTGCAGAAGTGGCATCCCACAGGCCAGGGCCATTTGTTGAACTGCCTGTCAGTGGACAAGCTTGTACCCAGGAAAGTGCACCCCGCTCCCAAAGAACTTGGACTTGTTGAGAGTCCCTGAATTGCACCTCAAAGTTTATTCCAACTTGGGTCACTATTTGTGTGAATCTCCGTTTAAAAGCCTGATGAAATGTGAATTCTTCTCCCATTGATTAAAACAGTCTTGGGTTTTGCATTTCTTCATATACATTTAAAAATTCTAATACATATATTTCTGTCAGGAACTAGGTTCTCCACTTCTTTCTTTCAAACATCAGACTGTTCTTTGGCAAAAACTCTTTATTTCCAGTGTGCATCCAGCAACCTTTAGCCAGCAAAGATAGAGTTTCTGAGCATGCACAGAGCAGTTCATTGAACACAAACTAGAAAACTTCCAAGAACCCTCCTTCTGAGTAACCCTGGATCCCATCCATCTAGGGGCGCCCCTTTGGAGTCAGGCAAGTCTCCTGGCTGTGCACAGGCCTCTTGTTTGCTAGTCTTTCTCTCTCGATGCTGCGGGATGAGGTCAAGGATCAGACCAGGCTTCTCTCCCACGTCCCCTCCCAACACTTCCAGACCTTGCCAGTTCCCAGGGTCTGCCTGAACTTCAGGAGGCGGCAGCCTTGAGATACGCTCTTCCTCCTCCACCATCTCTATTTCTGCAGGCCTCCCTTCCCAGGCTTCATCATCTTCATCTACAGTCGGTATCGCCTTCCCAGGCTTCACCATCCTCATCTGAAGAGCTGGTATCATCCTGGCCCTGCAGCACAGGCCAAGAGCAACTGCCCCTTTCATTCCCAACATCTTGCCAAATGCTCTAGGCCGCAGGGGCAAGCACATTGCAAGCACTGAAATGTACGGGTTTCACCACAGATTGTATTCAAATCCATGTTTGGTCTAGAAGGTGTGAATTGAATAAATTCGGATGGAAGATGAGCTAAACTGCATTTCTCATACATACCTATAATTTGCTGCCTACTCTCATATGTCTTCCCTTAGTCTTCTTGCTCTGATATTTTACTCTTTGATACTGAACACCATGAGCTTAACATTATTTACAATTACTTTGTTCCTCCTCCCCACATCCCAGAGATGTGAGCTTGCTTCTTTAAAACAAACAAATAAAAAGCCAAATCTCTTGATATTATTTTTTCTATCCACACTTCTAATCTCTCTGGTTTTCACTGTATCATTTCTATATCCTCAGTGGTATTTGAAAACCTTCTGATTTATTATCCTCTGCAAATTTCATTAACATGCTATTTACTCCTTCCAGATCATTAATGAAGATGTTAAGTATGATGGGACCTGAGAAAGAGGAGGAGAGCCTCCAGCACCCTGGAGGGGAAGGATTGGAGCTGCTCTCACTGGTAGATGCTGCAGGCCAGGAAGTTTAAGGTCAGCAGGAGAGAGGAAGCTGGATCATTAGTGCTTTCCCTCTTCTCTAATATTCCTTTTAGCTACCTATTCAGTCAGCAGGGAGACAGTTGTTCTCTCCAGGCATATGATTTATGTCAGAAGGTTTATCAGTGTAGGGTTGCATTCAGTAAACAACAGAATCTATTATTGGGTCTATTTAGAGTAGACCCATTGAAATGAATGGGCCTTAGGTTAGGACAATGTTGGATATCACCTGTAACAGTTACAGGAAAAAACATCTTCCTTTTCTCATGGTGAATGGCAGTGCAGTCCCGAGATTCTGAGGGCCCTTGGGAGAGACCTTTGCAACAGGTTCCCTCCCTCGGTGAGCCTGTGTTCTCCCCACCATTGCCACAGCTGCTCTGGCTACCACTGGTCTGCTTGACGGAGAGGAGGGGGCCAGCAGCATCCCCTGCTCCTCCTCACCCCCACTATTGCCTGGGCCAGCACAAGGAGCAAACCAAGGAGCCCCTTGCGATGGTGAAGAGGGGCACCAACCTCCAGAGGCTCTTCCTCGTGGGCTGTGGTGGAGTGCGAGCCTTCAAGCAGGCACACAGCCGTGCCTGCCCTCGTTGCTGGCCCGGCGCTTTGCCTTCCAACCACGGAGTGGTCAGTGGAAGCGAAATCTTTCTGGTTCCTCTGTAATGGGGAATATACTTGCACTGGGACCTGCCTGGTCCTCCCAGTATCAGAGGGGCAGCACTGTCTATGGCAGGGCTGAATAGTACCCTACAGATAGGAGCCTTGTTCCTAGAACAGCAAAAAAAGGAGCATAAAAAGTGACTTCTCTGAGCCCAATTTCTATTAAACTTCTAGGCATTTTCCAGTGAAGGGGCTGATCTCTTCCCACCCATCATGGGAAGCCATGTTCTCTACTAGAGGATAATTTGAAATATGTGTTGACTGGCCACTGCTTTACTTATGTGGAACATCTGCTTTCCTGTAGAAAATTTTAAGGATAGGATGAGTTGGGAATGACAGAGGCTGCATATGTGTGCAGGAGAAAAATAGGCTAAGAAAGTGCATCTTCCAAATAAAAATAAACCTAAAGGATGACAAAATAAGGTTTCAGTCTGAGCTAGATGTCAAGTCACATCCATTTTTCTGTTCACACCATGCCTTACACTCAGCCTGCTTCTGTCCAGAACGTGGCTTCTAGATGGAAATCACAATGGTCAGATCACAAAGCAGCGTCTGTGCCTTTGCAGAGCAAGATGGTGCATTGTTTCTTCATGGCATATTTTCCTAGCTCCACTGATTTTGTGCTTTTGTTTTCTTTCCAACAGGATGGCAGAGGTTCAGATTTCTGCACATGCAGACAAGGTCAGTAGCTGGCCTGGGGTATGCACAGGGTAGCATCTTTTTGTTTAACACTTTTGTCAGTCCTCCATGTATGGATCCATTGTGAGCCATTCAAATAATGAGCAGATCTGATACACACCGATGTGGGGTTGGGGGAAAAAGGTGGGAGAGTCTCACTAAGTGCTATTTGGTCAGTGAGAAAGCAACTCTCAGCAATAGCATTAATAAAAACAAAGGGAGCATCTCGCAAAGGCAACCCCATTCACACATTTTAATAACCATCTCAAGGATACAGTCGCATTGGTTCAGTAAACTGTTAAACCATTGAACTTCAAAGATCATCAAAATGCAACACCTCCAATATCATTGCAAAACTATTTCCAGTTTACTGGAAGTCACTATTTCAGTCCACAGTTGTTATAGTAGGATGGGATGGTGAAAATATTTTCCAGTTGGAGCTATGGATGTACAGATTTTGTTCAAGACATTCCATCTCTTTTTTGTGGATTGAGCAGCATCTATGGTTCCATTCTCATTCATGGAAGTGCCTTTCATTTACCAGAATTCCGTTCTACTTGCACTAGTCCTAATGTGAATTGGCACAGCCCCCCTCATCCTGCTCCCCAAGTGCAAAACCACTCCACACATTGCAAAATCCATGTAACTCAGGAAAATCACAGGTCGGATTCACAGAAATCCAAACTCATTTGATTCCATTAGAGATTTCTCTGACACACACAGCACAATTCATAGGTTACTACCACAAGACCACCTAGAAATTTAGTGCTGAACACAACAGTCCTGAGTGCGCCTGCTTGTTCAGGGTAGAGCCATGGGTGAAGTTCTTGATAAATAAAACCTTCAGAGGTCACTGGCCTCCCTAGTAGAAAGGTCTCTTTTCTTCTATAACCCTTCTACTCTTATCCTTACCATAACTCCCAATCCTTAAATGAAGAAGTCATTTACCAAAAGTTTAGATAAGGATTTGATTTCATTTATTAGTTGCATAAAAACTATGGATAGGTTGTGCTTAGCCATCATATAGTGGTTCAGCACACAGTGCAATTTTTATCTCATTAATCCTCGAAATAGTTCTGATGTCAGCCACTAGTCCCACTTGACAGATGGAGAACTAAGACTGAAGAAGTGAGGTTCCTAAGCTACAGGAAGCATGCAAGAGTGGGCATTTTGAACTGAAATCTCTTCTGGCCATTCTCCACTGGTCTCCACTTCCTCCACTAAACCCCACTTGCCTCATAAGGGAAACTACTGCGCATGGCTCCAAAATATATGATTGGCAGAATGTTTCTTTCGGTCTTGCAGACTGGTTTGAAGGAATTGGGTGGCAAGCATTGAGGTTCCATTCCCATCTCTCTGTTGTCCGTTGTTTGATGAACATGCCTTTCAAAATGGTGCTTGGAGCTCTCACTGGTTTGTGACCCCTTTTCTAAAAAACAAAGTTCCATCCCAAATGTACACTTTTTTATTTGTTTGCTCATTGCTGTAGATTGATTTGTATGCATCTGAAAAAGGGGAGACTCTTCTGGACAATGTCATGCAGGGAGCACCTGTTCTCAAATTTAGCAAGTACCAATCATGAACATTGACCCAGAGGGTCCAAGAGATTTGTTTTCCCTTTGCTTTCTCTTGAGAGCTGCCAAAGGGCTACTCAAAGGATAGCATAAAGGCACAAGTGACTGTTGCTTGAAAAAGGGGGTGGTGGGATGCACACTCCCTTTGCAGCAAGATCTTATGTTCCTCTTCTCTCTCAACTTCTGATCACGTGATACACCTTCTGCACTGTTTCCTGAAAGTCTAGCTGTCTGGAAAAGTACAGAAACATACCCCATCCAGCTTTTCAGGAAAAAGGAGTTAACTGAACTTCTTCTCCCTTTTAAAAGAGGGTTTTGACAGGGCAATGAGTGCTTTATATCAGGGACTTATGGACTTTTTATGGGGGATAGTGCTGCTGGAGGACTGTCCTGAGTTTTGCAGGGAAAGGATATCCCATCCACGTCCATGCTAAAGATTCATAAGAAGGGAAAACAAAGGCCTTGACACTGCACATCAGCAGCAATTGGGCAGCAAACTGAGCAAGGCATCGCGGTCACCTGGTCACAGACTGCAGCATTATGGTGATTAGCACTATAATTCTATTCATATTATCCTAATAAGCTCAAGATGTGCATAAATTAATATATTCAAACTTTATGCAGACTGGCATCCTTTCTCTTCTTTTTATTTTATTTTATTTTATTTATTAAAACATTTTTATGCCGCCCCATTCGCCGAAGCCTCGGGGCGGCTTACAACAAAATTTTTTGGTGATCCATTTCCCCTTTTGGGGGCAATTCATAAGTGGCTATCCTAAATGTGATGCCGTGGGAGGGCACACAGTCCTCCCCTGCACCTCCAAAGTTCTGGCCACCAACTGCTCTGTTACTTGCTATAACTGCCCTGTTACCCACAGCTTGCCTGCGGCCCACCAACCTGCCTAGTCCAGAGTACCCAAAACTCTCTCTCAGCCTTTGTTCCCAAGTTGTATCATGGGAATTGCCAGAGGTGGTGCTACTTACCAAAAAGATCCAGGACTCAGGCCCACAGGAGAAAGCAAAATGTACAGATTTGCACGTGGCACTGTTATATACTCTGACTTTAAGGGACTCTGTCTCCGAAGGATACCCCTATTTGCAAATGGGATATATGGAGACAGGAGGGAGGAAAAGATTTTAGTTCAGGAAAAACGCTCAGGCAGAAAGATTCAAGGGGGAGCAGGAGGAGCTGTGGCAGATGTGGGCCAAAAGCCAGCTAAGCCAGGCATACCAGATATGACAGAGATCATCAGGCCCCTTGTACCTTTCCTTTGGCAAGTGCCCAGGTACAGGCCAAAGGTGGCTTCCCAGACATTTGGGGCTCCAAACCTAGTAAGTTAATCCCTAACTCCTGTCTCTTAGAGTCACAGCAAAGACTGCAAAGCATGCTGCATAAAACAGCCTCGTCTGAAACTTTCAAACTCAGTCAAGCGCTGTAGTTCTCTTTAAACGATTTACTACTAAATAACATTTCTGCATCAAGTTGTAAGCTACATTCTGTTTCATCCAGTATCCTCAAAAATACTTTGCCTAGAAAAACTAGGTACCAGTAGAGCCATTTTTTAGACATGCGCATATTTATATAAGCACAACACATGAAGCATAGAAGGATAATTCATGTGTATGAAACAGACGTCCTTTTAAACACTTAAAATAAGACCAGGCTCCCAATCCTCCACAAGCCCAGTGCTTTTCAACATAAGGTGATTCACATGTTTGGCTGGGAGAATTTGTGACAATTCATCAGATGACAAGATAGCTAGAAAGGACATGATTCTGCTTATCAGCAAGGCTCCCGGTGGCCTTGAGCCTAAAACACCACTGGAAGACTCCTACTAAGGCATCCTGGCTGAGAGACATGCACACCCTCGGCACATAAAGCTCTGAGACAAACCTGAGATGACTGGACTACTCTTTAGAAACATTCTGTTCCCGGCAAATCAGAGGCTGGTTATTTTAATGAATTCTGCTGCATTCACACAATTATAAGTCCAGTGGGATACGCTTTGTTTTTTTTTTTTTTTAAATCTTACTTTACAACAACAAAAAGCAAACAGGAATAAGAACCACCCACATTTTGCAACAAAATCAGATAAATAAATGACTATTTGCATTGTTTTGCCTGGTGGCTGAAACTCCCCCAATGCACCAGTGAGACTTCATATGCTTCTATATGCCTTAATATCTGCAGTACATGATGCTTCAAGATTGTACAATACCACCACCTCAGGGCTTTCAGCACTGGTGAGAGCTGTGGGGCAAGAGTGAATTACACCAGGCAGCGTGTGCTGTTTCCTCAGCTGCATTTCCTGGATGATGGTGCAGCTGTCAGGATTGTAATAGGACTAGAAGCAACAGAATGTCAGAACAAGCAAAAATGCCGGTCAGCTATGAGAAGGACAGAGCAAACCCAATAAGGACACTACAAG
The DNA here is from genome assembly GCF_004798865.1 of Varanus komodoensis. Taxonomy (NCBI): domain Eukaryota; kingdom Metazoa; phylum Chordata; class Lepidosauria; order Squamata; family Varanidae; genus Varanus; species Varanus komodoensis. Next base: position 17,193,424 of record NW_025336481.1, on the reverse strand, counting down.
GGTTTGGCCAGCAACACACAGACTCAAGCGGTCAGGAGTAGTGTTTGTGATAGGTCCATTCCCTGAGCTGGGCCAGGATTTCTGAATGTTCTAGATTAAGCACAGATAATCTATCCCAGCTTTTATACTAAATTGGCAAGGTAAGGGCCAGCTAGCCCAAAGTTATAATGCAAGGAAGGAACCATAGAACATATTCATCTACTGTTTATGTGAAACCAGATTCTTATTTCTTATAACAATGCTGACAAGACTAATATAGAGCCTTATTGTCTTCTCTCATGTCACAGATCATATTTCCCCTGACTCTCAACCTCCTTGTCCTTCTCCACATAGGAAACACATAGCAATTTTGCAAACCACCAACACTATTTAGACCCCACTGGGACCTTCTTCACACAAAAGACCGGGGGCTGTTTCCAGGCAATGGCTTCTCATATCTTCACCTATACAATTTAGCATCAATTGGAAGTTGGAAAGATACACCCAAGAAAGCAAGGAAGGAAGGAAGGAAGAATAAAGGATTGTGTGAGGCTTGAAAAAACAAACAACTTACCTCCACAATCTCCTTTGTGTATTGTCTCATCTATATTAATTTTATAAATCTGGCTCCCCTATCTGAAAGAAAGATGAAGGGAGCAGGCCAGGTAGGTGGGTAGTACCGGCTTCTGTAGATATCAAGTAGACCATATTCATGTTAAAATGTCCTGAAAAAATCCTCTATCTGGAAGCAGCTTGACCATTTCTGTACATATCTCACCCCTGTAATCCCACCCCAATAATATTCAGCTCACAGTCATTCCAGGCCTCCCTCTATAGTCAGTTGCTACACTGGATTGTTTCACTTGATGTCTGAACACTGTGGTCCAGTCAACAGAAGGTCCAGCCAACCTTCATTATGCATGTATCTTTTGAGAGAGAGAGAGAGAGAGAGATGCTTCACATATATTTGTGGGTATAAATCATTGTTACATTCCTGAAGCCAAGGAGATTGGCTGTGAAAGTACTCTTTAGAAATGAAATACACAGAAATAATTCAGGAATGGTGAGTAATCTCTTGCTAGGGGATAAACAATCTGCAATGTAATGTAATTTCACGACAGCCAGTATGAATCTAGACTGGTGCTGAACTGCAAGTAAGGAAGCCTGAGTTCAACTTCCCACTCAGCCACAGAGCAGACATACATGGTCACGCTCCTGACCTAATCTGCCCACGAAACAGGATAATCCCATGCATTCCACTTGGGCAAATGCTAGAGATACATTTGACATGGTAGTCATGGGGATGAGGTCTAGAACTGTGTCATCTCTCTGCACATACAAACCTTTCCCTTTTACATCTTGCTTAGGCAGGATAGGAAATATGAAAGCCAGGCCCAGATTCCAGCTCTAAGCTGCCAGCAACCCAGCTAGCAGAATACAAGAGACAGAGAGTGTCTTTCTTGGGGAAAAATATGTCAAAATTTTAGCACATCCATCTCCAGTCTGGTGGCCCCCAGGTGAATAGGACTACAACTCCCAGCATCTGGCTGAGGGATGCTGAGATTTATAATCCCACCCATAGGGAGGGCACGAGGTGGGAGAAGTGTGTCATGGCATACCTACGGGGCCTCTAGCATTCTTACAGCTTTGGCAGAACAGAGTCACAAGTGAAGCAGAAAAGCTTAACTTTACACAGAAAAGCCAGGTTAGGAAGGTTGGGTGGCTGGGGGAGACCACTCCAGAGCACATGCAGACACATCTGAGCTACCTGAGACACCAGCAGGGTATACAAAAACAAGCTGAAGTCCCCAGGGTCTCCTCCCACAATGGCACATGGAGGCTATGCCATGAAACATAAGTGGGTGCCTGTTTTCTCTGTGTGCCAAGCTTGTAAGTGCTCAGACACATGCTTTCTAGAGAGGTGTCTGGGAAATCTGCCTTTCCCATTCTTTCCAAAAACAGTGTACACACACACACACACACACACACACAATGGCAGCAGTAGCTGGATAACTACTGCCCCCTTTCTAAAGCGGGGTAATGTGACATTTCTTCCCAAGGGAGTCAGGTGCACAAGGATGTGTATACATGTGTCACTGGCACGAGGGTGCACCTGAACGCCCACACACACCCAACAGATGATGACCTTCTAGTAGGCTTGTCTAGACAGAAAGGGAAGAGTTTTTGTTGTTTATTCGAATTTAGTACTAAAGCAGACCTGCCATTAATGCCTGGTTCAAGCTGCAAGATCTGTTTTAGCTTGTTGCAAACGGTCCTTCACCTAAGCCAGGGAGCTCCATCAGAGATCCCACAAGTGTTTCCAATGACCTAGACTTTATTCCACCCTCCACCGTTTGTGATTTTAAAAGTTGCTCTGGGAGAATGAGAGCATCACATCACGAAGCAAAAATAACACCCCAGCTAAGGAGATGAAAAAGCAGCAGTGGCAGAGGCTGGGGAAATAAGAGTTGGCGGACCCTTCCCCCAGCCAAACAACTGCCAACAAGAAAGCAAACCATGAATTACCATCCCAGATTCTGGAGAGATCAGCACTTGCCCCAGAGCACACGGGACGTAACTGTCCCCACGATACTGGGAAGCAAACCTGGAGCTATAGACAGATACAGAGGGTCGGACCCCACTGTTGTTCCGCCTAGGAGAAAAATGCCACGCGAGCGGGCGTTTGCGTGTTGTTGTTGTTGTTGTTGTTGTCAATTTCTAGTAACGATTCCTGTTGGAACCATTTCCTCCCTAAAGCGACCGCTACTTCTCATCCGGCTGTTGCTACCATGAAACAAACGGGATTCTCTTGAATCCACTTGTTTCGAAATGATACTGAGCTGGCGGGGAGGGGAAGGGGTGAAGTGGGAAGACGAGCTTACTAAACATTTTCTCTTCTCTCGCATCGCATCCACCCCAGCAAGCTCTCCCTCCTGGAGGCAGGTCTTCCAAACCCCCGAGTACCAAGCAGAATTAATCGGTTGTTACGTTATAAAGTGCATTCCCGACTGCAATTCTCTCCGGAGCACTTGGGGCACAGGCGATTGTCAGGAAATAACAACCAGAGAGTGATTTAAAAAATAGAAATAAAAATGTTAAGAGACCGTCGATTTAAACACCGTCTTGAATTAAGGATAAAAAAAGAACAGCCGAGACGCTTCTTAAACCAAACGTTGTTGTTGTTGTTATTTAACAATGCGATGCATTGGCCAAAAGTTAAATGTGAAGAGCCTCCTCCAACCAGAGGACTTCCTAAGCCCCCCTCCCCACCGCCTCTTTCCACCCCCACAGAACAGAAAATCATCAGGGCCTGATATCTTTATGTCCCTGCATTATTCATACCGGTTATACCATGTTTATAGACATGTGAACACACGTAAGGAGTCGCACGCACACAGAGCTTTTCCGAGAACAATTTTTTGCAGATATGTCACTACTTACTCGCCCTCCCCACACCCATATCAATTATTGCCACTTATTAGATAAACAGAATCGGCCCCACACAGAAAGAAATAACTTTCTTCTCCTTTTTTCACATTGCCCACATTCCAGCCATGTTCAGCCTAATCCTTTTATCCTTCCATCCCAGCCTTTCAAGAAGGATACAGGTACCAAAGTGAACTACTTACGGGGAGGAAAGGCTTCTCGAGTTTCCTATTTTAAAAGAGAGAGAGAGAAGAGAAGGGAAGAGAAGGTGCAGGTTTAGCCAGGTGTGCTCCTTTCTCACCTACCTTGGCATGGAAGAGAACGATCCAAGAGGTGGTGGAGGTGGTGATGGGGAAGTCCAGGTCAGAGAAGTTTTCAGAAGAAGGTTGCTTGGAAAATGCCCAGCCAGGAGAGGAAGGCGCAGGAGAAGACTGTGCTCCCCCAAAGATGAGGATGAAGATCAGCTGAGCGCCGGGGAGTGGAGAAGGATATGCAGACAAGATGCAGGCAGTTGTGCTAGATCCATAGCTGAGAGCCTCGGGTGCAGGGCGGGAGGCGATGCCTTAAAGGGAAGATGCATGTTCACGAACGTGCGCGGTCCAGGCTGGAGTCAAGGAGCCCGAGCAGGAACTCTCGCTCGCTCGCTCGCTCGCTCGCTCTCCTCCTCCTTGCAGGGGGTGGGGGGCTGTTCGGGGACAGCGGCGAGCAGGCGAGCAGGCGCGCGTCCTTTCTTGAGAGAAGGGCCAGGGGAGCAACAGAAGCATGAAGGAAGGCGTGGAGGACGGAATGGGAGAACTTTGGTGGGGAAGCTTGGAGAAGAGCGAGCCCGGGGTGAGTGTGTGTGCGCGCGCGCGCGCGGCTTGCTCTTTCTCCTTCGCTGTCTTACGGTGTGTTCAGCGGAGGCTCCAAGAGTGGATGCACCGCAAATGCAAAAGAATAACTGGGCACACTCACGCACGCACACGCACACACACACACGGGGTGGGGGGGGGAGAAAGAGAGAGAATGAGAGAGAGAGAGTAATGCTGTCCTTACAGTGACACCAAATGTCTTTAGGGGAAATTGACAATGATCGAACGGTGATTTTAGGAGATAGAGTGAAACTCTTCCCTGGCTCCCCAACACACAGACTGGTACCCCCCGGCACCCCTCTGCTGCAGTTAAGGTGACCACCATCACCACCACGCTTCCATTTTAACAGTCCCCAGTCTAGTGCCCTCTTGGTGTGCTGGACTACAGTTCCCATCACCCCAGCCAGCATGTAGACTGGTTGACTGGTCATCCATTTCCAAGTCAGCATCTCCTCTGAAAATGTCTTCCAACTTCTCTCTGTGTAGGTTGTAGGATAGGGCTGGTGAGTTACCGGGTTCAGGAAGATGGACTCCCAAGGAATCATTCCCAGAGAGGGGCAGCTAAAGACAGTTTGCTCCCCGAGGCAAAGATGATAGCCTTCCTCCGCTTTCTATGCACAAAAGTTGCCTAGATTGACAGCTGAATCCTGCTCCAGCCAGGCGACATCTTCCACAGCACCTAAGGGCAGCAGGCAACATGGCACAGGCACTGACTTGCAGCCCCCAGAACCTGAGGCAGCCGCAAGGGGCAATGCTCAGTGCTCACAAGATCCAAGGAATAGGCCCACGACAGAAAGGTGTGCATGTGTGTGAAGATAATTTACCATTCCTTGAATTTATGTCAATTTCACTGATGTTTGCAAGAATGACAGTGAAATAAAGAGTGCCCCTGAGTTCAAGCAGAATACTTTCTGCCACTGAGCCTTCCCTTCCCCACTAACTGCAAGAAAATATATCCCACACAGATTAAAGCATCTGCATTTCCTTTCTTGCAAATAGTCACTGAGCACAGAGAGTGCTTCTTGTCTCTCCCTCCCACAAAAAATTCCCTCATTTTACTATCTTTTAGCAATGTTTCATTAAAATAGATGTTCAAACAGATGTTTGGTTTGGTTTGGTTTGGTTTTAGCAGCTCTCTTCTACATCCTCCTTTTTAGATAGATATTATTGTTGTCTCCTCTTCCCTATAAACGGATTAGTGCCAAGACCTCAGCCAAGCAGTTTCTGCATAACTTATGCAGAAAAACTCAGAGCATGCACCAAGTGCCTTTCCCTCACCACTGAAGCTTAAGTTGCCACGACAGCAACAACACCCACACATGACAAAACATGCTTAGGAATGAGCAGAAAGGATAACCAAATCAATAAGGTGGAAGGTGGGCAGTTTATTAAGCCTGCAATAGCATGCCCACAACTCAGCACTTATTTCTGAGTCCCACTTGAACACAGTGGGACTTACTTCTCAGCAGACATGCATAGGATTGTAGAAGTAAGCAGTATGTATCTGCCCACTCCACCTGTTCTAGTGGATAATGGCAATTGACACACAACGCAGTCCCAGTTTCCTTCCTCCACAAATATAATTGGGGTTGCACAGCACACTAAGCCACCATGGCTGAACCCACCACTTCCTGCAAGGTGGCTTTGGGGTAATTATGAAGCCACCCCAAGAAACCATGGGTTGTTGTTCAAGGCTTTATTAAACTCTCCATGGTTTAGCATGTTACCCAAATCTGAACAACATACTTAGCCACAGTGAAGCCCAAACCCTACAGTTGCTTGGCCACACTGGCCATGTAGCTCTAGGCAGGCACTGATGACAACTACCCAATGTGCCCAAGTGACACTTTGGGCAGCTGTCAACTCTGCACCACTTCCCCAAAACCCACTCGGGAGCTGAGAAAGGGCTATGCAGTACTATTGGTGTCTACTACATGGAGCTTCCGCAAGTGGAGACTTAGAGCTTGAGGAGGGGTCACATGGCAGACACTGACTCACTTGCTTCACTTCCTGAAGCTAAGGACAGCTAACAAAAATGCTACTCTGGCACACTTGGGCAGCTGCTACTCTGACTCCACTCCCCTTAGTGTTCCCACATGATGTTCCTTGAGATACGAGCATGTGGAAAGGGGAGAAATAGGTACCTCAGGCACCTGAGCCCAACTGAGCTTAAAGTATTATATGAGCCATGGGGATCTTTTGGGGGACCTGCTTCCCAAATTAAGATTGTAGTACTTAAGACAACCAGTCCACCAAAACCTTCATATCTGAGTGGGGAAGGTCTATAGCACCACATCATGCCAAGCAGTTCCCCAGCTGCCTCCTCACCTATCTGAACTGCCTAAAAATGCACATAGTCTCAGGCTAAAGTTGTGTGGAAGCAAAGAATGCCACTCATTGTCACACCAAGACTGCAACTGGACACATTTGCCTGTGTGTGTGCCCTCTGAATTCATGGAATGTTATCTCTGAATAAATAAAACACTTATGGTCAGATACTTACTTGGAGAAAAGTATAAGAACTTAAGAACTTTATGGGAAAGACCAATGGTGAATCTAGGTCAGCATCCTGCTTTTATCACTGTGGACAATCAGAGGCCTCCAGCAAGCCCACAAGCAGTCTGTGAAGAGCACTGATCCACAGCCTGATCAAATGCTGAATGCAACAACTTGCCTTCCAGCCCTGTTAAAGGAATTCTGTTTCTGAGGAGGCTGCTTCTGAAGACCTCTCAGACCCTGTTGATTGGACAAATTTTGTTCCATACTCACTGGACTCAGTGCAAGGTGCTTTGGCCCTTAAAGCCCAAATGGCACAGGCACTTACATTTTAGGAATGATCTCTTACTGCATGAACCTGCTCAGAAGCTGCACGCAGTTTCTGAGAGCCCTTGTTTCCCCTTCCCCAACAGAAGAATGCCTTTCAGAGACCAAGAGAGGAACTGTTCAGGTTTCACACCTGAACTCCGGAACAACCTCCAAAAAGAGCATAATCAGAGGGTGGTCACTCATAATGCATCAAAACAAGAGGACATGTATTTGCATCACATTTGCATATATTATTTTACAAGTGTAAATGCCAATGCAGGAAAAAACCTATAATTTAAACAGGAATTCAGTTCATCTCAGCATAGCGAGGAAGTGTCATGGACCAGGCCTTGAACCCCGGAAAATCCCAAGCCCTTGTCTTCAGAAGAGGAGGCTCAAGAGTTCGAGGATTCAGCCACAGAAAGGCATCACAGGCTGCCACTTCCTTGGGAGTGGGCTGTCCAGCCAGCTCCACTGTAAGATCTTGCTCCCATCCACAAAGACTGAGAATTCAACATGCCACAGCACCTCTAAATTTTCTCAGCCTGAGATTGCTAAAACAAGTCAGGCCATAGAAGCCTCAGCTGATGGGGACGTGGGGCCACCCACCCTAAACACAGCTACATTTTTATATAATTGCTTTGCTCCTTGTTGGAGCAACAAATAAGGTAACCTGTTTGTCTTCCAGCCTCAGCACCTCTCAGAAATTTCTGTGGTGCGGTTCTGTTCTTGTTCCTGCCCATTCCTGAAAAATCCCAATCCATTCCTGAATCCTGGGCACCACCAACACCCAAATGATGCTAAGCCCTCATCATGGCAGAAGCAGAACAAAGCAGGAAGATTGGCCAGCTCAGTTATCCGTCCAAGAGTAAACCATGGATGGACAACTTCAAGGTCCTTGCTGTCCCTCCTTCTGATTCTTTGACTTTAAACAGGACTTGCTCTAGCAACCCATCAAATGCCTTCAAATGGAGGACTGGCTTCTGGCTTCTCTAAAGTAGGCCACCCTGACAATCAGGGAATGATTATCATATTTGCAGATAACACAAAATTGGGTAGAAGACAGAAATAAGATTCAAGGTGATATTGTTAGGTTGGAGCACTGACCTGAAAGTAACATAATGAAATTCAATAGGGACAAATGCCAAGTTCTGCACCTAGGAAAAAGAAACCAAATGAATTGTTACATGATGGGGAACACTTGGATCAATAATACTGCAAGTGAGAAGGATCTTGAAATTGTTGTAGATCACAAGCTGAATATGAATCAGCAATGTGATGTGGCTGCAAAAAAGGCAAATGCTATTTTAGGCTGCAGTAATAGAAGTATCACTTCCAAATCACATGAAGTACTAGTTCCCCTTTTCTCAGCACTGGTTAGGCCTCATCTGGAATACGGTGTCCAATGCTGGGCACCACAGTTTAAGAAAGATGCAGACAAGCTGGAAAGGGTTCAGAGGAGGGCAACCATGATGATCCAGGGACTGGAAACAAAGCTCTGTGGGGAGAGATTGAAAGAACTGGGCATATATAGCCTTGAGAAAAAAGATGGAGAGGAGATATGATAGGACTCAAGTACTTGAAAGGCTGTCACAAAGAGGAAGGACAAACTTCTCTTCTCAAACTTCTCAGAGAGCAGCACACAGAATAGTGGGCCCAAGTTACAGGGAGCCAGATTCTGACTGGAATTTCCTGACTGTTAGAGCAGTATAACAATAGAACCAATAACCCAGGGAGGTTGCGGGCTCTCCTACACCAGAGGCATTCAAGTTGCAAATGGGCAGCCATTTGGGAGGGATGGTTTAACCTAGAGTCCTTCACTGAGCAGGGAGCTGTACCCAAAGCCTCGGTGGCCCCTTCCAACTCTACTATTCTATGATGCTATGAAGTAATGCCCCTGAGGAATTTAAAGTCCACATAAAGGACAGATTTGTATACCTGAACTCAGTTGGCCATGGGCCAGGAGAACTGTGGACTCAAACCAAGACTCCTATTAGCAAAGAATGCCAAAAGAAGGAACAGAAGGAAAGGACTAAATGGATGACAGAGGAAACTCTCACAATTGCTAAAGGTAGGTGAGAAGGAAAAGGTGACAGAAAAAGGGTCAGAATCCTGAATGCAATTTTTCAGCAACTATCACATAGAAACAAAAGAACTATTACAATAGCTAGTGAAAGGGAATAGAAGAGAACAAGAAAAAAGGAGAAACAAAAGACTTTTTCCAGAAGATCCAAGTGATCAAAGGGAAATTCAAACCTAGATTAGGAATGCTGAAAGGCCAACAGGGGAGCATACTATCTGACCAGGAGAAAATAAAGAGAAGGTGGAAAACTATATGGAAGAAGAGATAAAAGGAGGACCAACTCCTTCAAAAATGAATTGTTTGGGGAAGAGCCTGTAATATTAGAAAGTAAAATGAAAGTTTCTTTGCAAGCACTTGGAATAAACAAAGCACCTAGAGTAGATAGGATACCAATAGAATCATTTCAAGCTACAGGGACTGAACCAAATCATAACAAGAATATGCCAACAAATATAGAAAACAAAACAATGGCCCTAAGAGGCAGCCTAAAATTATTTTAATAATTCATAAGTTACATATCTCTTTCCAAGTTAATTACCAGCAGCCTTCATATGAAGTTAGGATTTTCACACACAAGTCTATCAGTTCACACTTACTTATATTAAACTTCATTTGTCATTTTGTTACCCAGTTCATCTAACTTGGATGGATAATTTCGTCTGGAGTCATCTGGAAATGTCACATGCACACATGTGCACATATATACACACGCAAGTCAGTCCAAACTTGTTGCATCACCACTGACCTATTTCTGACGGAGTTGCAGCACAGATCAAAGGACACCACTCTCTTTTGAGGGTCTTGCTATGCTTAGCAACCAATTTGGCATATTGGAAATATAGGTTCAGCAGATCCATACAGAGCTTGGCACATCACAAGGTGCTCGTGCTTCATTCTGCTCCCACTTTGCAGCTCAATCCACATTTATCACAGCACTGTTGACCTACTTTCAATAGATTTGTGTTAACATTGTTCATGTGAGCTTAGATGAGCATGTAAATGAAGCACAGTCTCAGCATATCAATTGGGCATGAGGAGTTATCATTCCTTGACCCAAAAACACTTCTGGCACATTGCCCCTTGCATGCTCTGGTCTTCTCTTTAAATCTGCATTATTACATAGACTATAATTCTATAGACTATCATTCTATCATGCTGACTCAAGTAGACAAGCTTTCATTTCCTTCTAAAAATGCAGCAATTCTAATGGGAATGCTTCTGAACTTCCATCAAAGTCATTGGGTCAATAACTCCATACTGGAGGATCAAATAATTACAACTCTATTCAAGTAAATGAGCCAAACCACAACTAGTATCAATCATTTTCACTGCTAATGTATTCAACAAGTCCTTAAGAATGACAGGGCGAATACCATTGTCCCCTGATCAAATTAAAGGATGTTCAGAACATTAACAGGGTGGGAGGGAGGAATCAGTGATCCAGTTTCCCTTGACACTGGCAAATCATGGGTTAATTAAGTAAGGAGTAAAGACAATAACTGTAAAACTCTTATTTTATGGCAATTAACCCATGATTTGCCAGGGCTGCATGATGATGCTATTTCAAACATGCTGGCCCCAATCAGAAGTTATTTTATGATATGTGCACCTAGATGCCATATGCAATTGTGGATTAAACAACCCATAGTTAAACTATGGTTACTTCTTTGGTTAACTGTGGGTCATTTGACCCTCAAACCCAGTGTGTACTTTACTGCAGCAAAAACTGGTTTAATTAAACCAAGATTTGCCAGAATCACAAGCTACCACCCTTTTGAATATACAACTTCTAATCAACTGAATCACAGACTGTTCCATATAGTGTGAACCCAGATACTATGGGATAATTGTGGGCTAAACAAAGTCAATCTACAATTAGGCACATTCCTATGCATATTCAGATTTTAAAAAACCTGTCTACCATTCCCAGCTTGCCCAGCCAGCCATGCTGGGAGTTGTAGGACTTTTTTTTCTGTCTAAACGTAGATAGAATTGAACCCTTCATTGTTAACTAAGGCACACACTACCACAAGTTGTGAGCTAACTGATCCATAATTTGCTACTTGCTGTGATAAGAGGGCCACTGTCTTTCATTCCTTCTGCTATAAAATAAATCCTGCTTTATGCAATTATTTTTTTTAAAGTGTTTGGGGATATTGGAAGCCAGCTAGGCATGGTGGCTAGGCATCAATTATAGGTACATGCCAACTACTGCTTATTTTGTCCTTTCCTCCCAGTTCTCAGGCTCCCTGGGGCTTTCAAATGGGGTGAAGTTCCACATGCAGACAGCCAGTTACAAGGTAACCGCAGTTCTCTGGTTTTCCACAACAGTTTGCAATAGTTCATGAGTCCTTGATATCTTTCCTGTGATCTGCTTTGTCCTTGCAACTGATTCAGCTTCCACCTCACATCTGGATCCCAGTGGTGCATCCTATGATGTTGATTGGGGAATGCCTTTGAACCAATGCTTTAAAATAGCAAACTATGAGATCAGAACATGACAAAGGAGGGGAAAGCAAGAAATGTGTGTGAAGAGGGGAGGGCAATGATCTCAGTAAATTGTAGAACTACACAGATAGCAACAAAATTCATCAAAGAATAATAAAAAGCATTACATACAGGAGAGAGCCAACTATAAGATGGAGAACAACTTGGTGAACTAATTAGCACATAGTTAAATACTTAGCAAAATCATTTGCAATAGTATATTTGGAGGTTATACTGGAATATATGAACATGTCCAGAAAGACAGTGTAACTGAAGGAACAGGGTATGTTTAGCTGGTGGGAGGCAATTATAAAAGAGGTAGAACTTATGTCAGAAAGATGAACATTGTTTATCATGTATGTTGAGGGCAAGTCCACGATCAGTGGCATATGTTAAACCTGCAAGGTAGCAGGTTGAAACATTGAGGAAGCGTCTGCCGTCATAGATTTTCTGAGTGATTCTGGGCCAAGAACCTGCTTCTCACTTGGATGCATTTAAAGAGAGAACAACACTGCCCAGGACTACTCAGTGGAGTTGAACAAGCTTGGACATTTCTTTATGTTAAATGTTAATGTTAAAAATGTCTGTCTCATGCAATTGGCATAGCTGCAGAGTGGTTTCCATCACTGAAAAGCTCAGAACAGCTGAGTCCGTGGGGAGGCACACTGTGATAAGTGTTGGAGCCACCAAGGGACAGTCGGCAACCTGACAGCAGCCTCCCCATGCTTCCCGGGGCCACTTAAGACCCATGTGTCCTGAGGGAAGGGGCAAGTGAGGAGGCTGGGCCAAGGAGCTGGCACCATTCACTACTATTGGATCTCTCCAGTCAGCCAGAGAAGTTTTTTTCCCTGGTGTTCCTTTGGCAGATGTAACATTTCTGTTTCCATATTTAAAAACTGTAATGCCCCTCAGGTGCCTTGGCAGAAAGGTGCTATACGAATAGGTTAGATGACAGATAGATAGATCTAGACAGATAGAAACACAGAGAGAAAATTGGATTGAGAGTCCATCCAGAATGGATCTCAAAAATCTGTGCAATTAATTGTAGGGTTTTAAGGTGTGTTGCAGAAACAGTTCATGCCACGGAAGGAATATAGTGTGGGTTTCTGGCCTAGCCAGCTTCCAGAATGCTTTGCAGCAGGGTACCCTCTTTTAAACTGGACACTTCTCTCTTTGACAGGTTGCCTGGACCAAGTCTGGTCTAAAGACCTTGAAGCTCCCATCAGCAGCACTAGACAGCAGGGAGAGCAAGCCACAGAGGTCACCGGTCCAGTCTTTCAAAGTAAGGCAAGGTATGCTGTATTTCTATTTAATCATAATGATAATTTCTAAATTTGCATATTTCCATATGAATTAGCCAAACGTTTTTGGGTAATACATAAGTAGCCACCCTAGTAACCAGGGCGATAGTAGGCCTGCTTCCCTCTGTGAGGTAGTAACCTGTGCAGCTTGAGATTGTAGTTTGTGCATGTGACAACTTGTTGTTGTTGTTGCTGACACACACTGCCAAGTTGTCTCCAACTTATGGTGATCTTTATGGTAAATGTCCTCCAACCATGTCCTGTCCTTGAAAGCTCCGCTCAGTTCTCATGAACCCAAGGCTGTGGTTTCCTTTATGGAGCCAATCCATCTCAGAGCTGATTTTCCTTTTCTTTTCCTTCCTTCAGCTTTCCCTGCCATTATTGTCTTCTCCAGTGACTCTTGCCTTCTCCTGATGTGCCCAAAGCACGACAGCTTCAGGATCATTTGCATCAGGATGATCGAGTACTAAAACTCTCTCATTTCTTTCAGAACCATCCATACCTTCTTGTGATCTACACAGTCAAAGGTTTTGCTACAGTCTATAAGCATAGACTGATCTTCTTCTGAAATTATTCAGTGCACTCTTGCAGCCAACATATATTTGAAATAGCCACCTAGAGAAGCCATGGGTGGAATAGGCAGCATATAAATGTTTTAAATAAATAAAGTTAAATAACTATAAGTTCAAGTGCCTCTTCCTTTTTGGAATTCAGCATGAACATCAGGCACTTCTCATTCCATTTAGGGTAGAATTCTTTGTTGCAATACCTTGAGCATCACTTGGCTTGCATGGGAAATTATTGCAATGGTTCTATGGTTGTTGCATTCCTTAGCATCTCCTTTCCTGGGGACTGGAATGTCATGACACATGACAGCTACGTATAGAAAATGAGATATCAAGAGTAAAAGTTCTGATCCAGCTTTTTTCCTGCCCTGCTAATTTTGGGAAATATATTTATGTCTATTTTAATATTTTGAAGTATTAATCCATTTATATCCCACACCTTTTCCCTCTTACAAGGGACTCAAGCCAGCTTCCACTTCATCCTCACAAGAACCCCCTGAGGTAGATTGGGATGAAGTCAGTAACTTGCCTGGTGAGCTTCATGGCCAAGTGGTCTAGAATCCAGATCTCCCAAGTTCCAGGCCAAAAGCCTAACCAGCACCTCCTCCTCTCATGGAGAAACATTTGAACTCAGTAAGTTTTGTTGGCCTCAGTACATATTGAGTACCAGGCAGAAAACGGGAAGGGAGTGTGTGTGACCAACTTCATACTCTTTCTGGTATGGTGGACAGGCCCCCAGCACAAAAAGAACTGGGATGCAGAAGTTCATTAAAAGGAGAGGCCTAAGTATCTGTAGAGTCAATACCACTGCTTTCTATATTTTCCATGAAAATAACTATAGTATTGTGAAATAGTGTGGAGACGGGGCCCAGCTTTCTCACAGTACAGCATTCCCACTCAGACAGTTCAGATTTGGAATATGAGAGAAACTGGGTAGCTGAAGGGGAGTTGGCAGATGATCCTGAAAAATCAAGGTTAACACGTGAGATTGGTCAGGCAGTGACCAAGAAAAAAACTGCCTCAGGCATGGGAGGAGACACTGCAGAACAAGGGAGGTGGAGAGTGAACTCCTAGACTCAGTGGGGCAGTACAAGGCCAAATGCATGGACCAATTATGTGACATCAGAAGTTTGGCCCACAAGCAAAATTAACAACCCTGAGCCAAGATTCTGGGAAAAGGAAGGTAGCGGGGGCCCATTGCCATTAACTGTTAACATGGGCAGAAGCTTCTCCCATAGATCAGAGGGAACGTTACTTTGATTTATGCTGCTTGTTAGCAACTCTCATAGAAAATGCCCTGCATCACAGCAAAATCTGTATTTTATGAGCTTTTGTTTTGCTCTGTTGGAAAGGAAAAGAGAGAAACATGCTCGCAGCAAATATCTTAGACAGGCAGAGGACACAGGCCCACACTGTCAAATATCTCTTAATGCAGATGTCCAAATTATCAGAGATGTCAGTCTAAATGTTTTTGGTATGATTCTGGATAGGTCTCTTTGGACACTCATGAAGTTCCTTCTGAATTTTCAGTGCACAGGGAGGAACACTACATTTTGAGTGAAATTGGAATTAATCTTCAAGAAGTGCTTTGGGTTCTTTGAAGGAGAAGCTACCAGCAATCTAGTTAATGCACCAATTTCAACCTTTTTCTTTTAAATATGGTGTAAAACTTCTCTCTGATCTTGTAAATTGCTTAGCATCTAGAGACTGAGGTGATCTGTACAAATGATTGAATAAAGCATTTTATTCCAGTATGCAAACCAGGAAAAGTGAAGAGCTCATCTTTTGGACTCTTTCACAGTTCGTTTGTGATGATCAAGAAGCAAAAGTCACCTCAGGATTGTGATATCCCTCGTGTCAGCCTGAGAGAATGCCTCTCTGTGTGAACAACAAATGCCAGTGAATGTTAAGATCAAACTAAACTTGAACAGGTACAGCGCAGCTATGACTTCATGATAGGGTGGCCTTGTGTCTTCTTTTACAGCTTTCTGAGTCTCTGTTTAAAGGCATCTCTGTTTGAAAGGCTCTCCAGTCCAAGTCCCACTTAAAGATGAAGAATCGTAAGGAGCTAGTGAAGCAGGATGTGCCTTCTTTCGACGGAAGTTGCAACAGGGTGGCAGAGCAGGCATGTAGGGTCATCCAGCAACAGTCTTCCCAACTTCGCTGAAATGTGTTCTATTTCTCTATAAATTATAGGAACTGCATCCAGAGTCGCTGCTATACATCTACACTGGCAAATGTAAATATATGTCACCTTTTGTCCTCTTTTTTTCTTCCTTTTAAAAGATGAGTAAGTGGATGGGGTCGTACTTTTACCATGCAAAAACATATGTGGGAGTGGAGTGCTGAAAAAAAACACACAGGACAAAGCTACTGAAATGTTCCTGCTCTTGCACCTCTCCTTCTTCAAAACTATTACACCTACCATTTGTTGATACACACACATACACACACATACACACACACATGCACACACCCCTAAAACATAAATCCAGTCACAGCATATTATTACTAGCTATTAATACTATTACTGCTACCAGAAAATGGGGTTTAAGAAAACAGAGAATCTTCATGAAATTTTAACAAAAAACATCTCTTGACATGATATGCAAGGTGTTTCTGTCCCTGCATGAGACTCTCCCCATCTTATAATGCATATAATGTAATTGGTGCCCCAATTGTGGAATTTGCTCCCAGAGGGGTTTGCTTGTTGCCGTCACTTTATTCTTTTTGGCACCAGGCTAAAACCCTTCTATCTTCCCAATGTTTTAAGATTTGTTTTAATAGGGGTTTTATTGTTGTTTGGAAATTTTATTAGGATGCTGTGTTTTATTTTACATTGTCTCATTGTTAAATCATGCAGAGACCACGGTAAGGGGCAGTCTAGAAACATTTTAAATAAATAAATAAATAAATAAATAAATAAATAAATAAATAAATATTTTACCTGGCTCTTCCTATCCATCATCAATGTGTTCACACATCTCTCACTTCTTCCCCTCTTATCACTAAACCATTGACGGGCAGTGCAATCTTCCTGCGGGAGCACTTGCCATTTCCCCCCATGAAACTCGAGGTGGTACAGTCTCTGCGTGAGTACTGTGCCATCTAGTTCTGTGTATGTGAACTGGTTCTCTCATCGCACTGCATGGCCCTTTCCTTTCCTCCCTCTGACAAGAAGCATCTCTGTTATTTCTTTACTTGATGGGACTGGCAGAGAGACAAGCATTTCAATTCTATTCCACATATGATAAATCAGAGCATTATGATTTCGAATGTCTGCAATTCACCAACAAACCCCTTCAGAGGCAAAAAGAAAAATGCAATTGAATTTATTCATGCTTGAATATCAATGAAGGGGGGATGAGCAGAGAAGGAGGGCAGTGAAAAGGTTGGAATGGCAGAGGCAGAGAAGAAAAATAGAATGAGGAAAGAAAAGAGATGAAGAGACAAAATGGGATAGATGAGTGGAAGAAAATAAAAGTGATAAGGAGAAGAGACAAGGAAAGGCATAATAATCCAAATATATCTTCAAGGCTGCCCAAGAAGGCAGACTAGATGTCATTCACTTTATTTTCAACTTGAGCACACAAAAGTTTCAGACCACTGGGGGCAGAAGGTAGAGCCCATCTGGAGAAAAAAAAGAGTCTGACCTGGATTGTTTGTTTAAAATATTTGTATGCTGCCCAATTGTGCCACAGCACCTCTGGGCAGCTGACAAAAACAAGATAAAAACACAATGGAACCAATTACCACATGTTAAAATAAAATATCAATAAATACAGGCAGAATTAGAAAACAAAGGCCAAATGGCATTATTTAAATATATTTTAATGAGGAAGGTCTTCGCCTGGCACTGAAAGAAGTGTAAAGAAGGTGCCAGGTGGATCTCCTTGGGGAGAGCATTCCGGATATGGGGAGCAGCTGCAGAAAAGGCCCTCCTCTTAGCGGCCATTCCTCTCACCTCCCTAAAGGATGGGTCACACAGGAGGGTCCCCTACGTAGATCTCAAAGGCCGGATAGGCACATATGGGTGCAGGCGCTCCCTAAGATAACCGGGGCCTTAGCCGTTTAGGGTTCTATATGTCAGCACAAGCACCTTGAATTGGGCCCGGGCCAAAATTGGTAACCAATGGAGATCTTTTAGTATGTAGGCCACTCTAGGAGCTCCCATCACCACCAAGAGACCCTATTCTGCACCAGCTGGAATTGCTAACCCGTCTTCAAGGGCAATCCACATAGAATGCATTGCAGTAATCTATTTGGAATATTACCAGTGCTCAGGTAACTGTTTTCAGGCTCTGTCTGCCCAGGTAGGGACAAAGCTGCTATATACTCCATAGCTGGAGAAAAGCACCCCTGGACACTGAGCTCACCTGATATTCCAGGGACAAACCTGGTTCCAGGAGCACCCCCAGACCATGGACCTTTCCTTTAGAGGGAGTACAAACCCATCAAGGACAAGACAATGCCTCTCCAGCCTGTCAGATGACCCCCCCCCCCACTCCACTAGCAGCATCTCTGTCTTGTCAGGATTGAGCCTCAGTTTATTGACCCTCATCCAGTCCATTACTGAGCTCAGGCCCTGGTTCTGGATGGTGACAGCCTCACCCAAATGACATGTAAAAGAGAGGTAGAGTTGAGTGTCACCAGCATATTGCTGAGTCCTCAGCCCAAACCTCCAGATGACCTCTCCCAGTGGCTTCATATAGATGTTAAAAAAGCATGGGGGACAGCACTGAGCCCTGCAGCACCCCATGACACAACCACCATGGCGCAGAGCAGCTGTCCCCCAGAACTACCTTCTGCACCTGGCCAGCCAGGTAGGAGGGAAACCACCACAAAGCCATGCCTCCAATCCCAAACCCGGCCAACCTGTTCAGAAGGGCACCATGGTAAATGGTGTTGAAGACCCCAGACAGGTCAAGGAGAACCAATAGGGTCACACTCCCCCTGTCCCTCTCCCTGCACAGGTCATCATACAGGGAGACCAAGGCCATCTCCATTCCAAACCCAGACCTAAAGCCTGATTGAAATGGATCCAGGTAATCCATATCTTCCATTACAAATGCCTGCATTTGTATATAATGTCAAGCCAGAGTACAGGCTGAGGATAGGTTATCATTGAACCATGGCTTCTTGTTGTTTTGTGTGAACGCTGTGTTATGTTTTAAGTATGGATTGTTAATAATGAACAACCTGAGAAGATAACCCATGATTATGGACTGTGGGTTGTGCAGAATTCATACATAACAACAATCATGATTCAACAACCCACAAATCAATGACAACATATACTCAACCCATACTCTGGGTTTTCATTGCACCAAAGCAGTTTTGATTTATCTTTTCACAGATGCTGAATTGTGATAAGAATTAAAAACAGTGCAACTCCTCCGTTCTTGCTCAGGTGGATGACCTACATGGATTTCAAAAATGAAATCCAATGAAATTAGAATCAGAGTGATTCTAATAAAGTCATGAGTTCTACACAGCCAATTCCAAGGGCAAGAGTGGTGACAAGAAGTTCCATTCATGTCTCACCCATCAAGACAAAGGCCCTACCACCACCACTGCTGCTTGATCAGCTGCTGGTGTTTTCATGACGTTTGGCCTTCAGACTCATCTTGGAACATGCTGGTCTATAAGATAAATGCATCTGGTCTCTCTTATCTGATAAAAAGATCTAGAGATCTCAATAGCTCACCCATGATAAGCATCCCTGGTTGGTACCAATAAAAACACTTCCAGGCCATGGACTTTAGAATCTTGGGACCTTTAATTCTATTTGAAACTCAGATTTGCCAGATCTGATTCGGTATTGCATTTATGTAACTATATACCATCCTTCATCAAAAAGGCACTGTATGAAAATGCATCAAAATAACAATTAAAAATGAAAGGAAACTCTACAATAAAACAGGAAGTCTAACAAAGCCAAGCATTAACATCAGAAAAAGGTTGTTCAAACAAATACATTTTTAACAAGCTCCAAAACTAACAGGGTTGGCCCTGGTCATACAACAGGTTATATAGGCATCTTTGCAGGTTTTACAGGGGAGCACACCCTGAATTTTCTGCATAGTTCTTCCTTCCCTCCACCCCTCCCTCCCTCCACTCAGCTTTTATGGCTTTTGAGAGAAATAATAAAAGTGTCCTCCCTTTCATCACCTGAATCAGTGGTTCTCACTGATAATGGGAGGAGGCTGAATAGTTCCTTTCTAAAGAGCCTGGTCACTAGAAACCTCCATGGAAATGGACATCAAGGGCAGCCACTGATTTTATTAAGAGGGGCAATTGTCCTCCATTATGAGTTGCCAGACTGCAAATAGCATCAGAGAAATGGGATGCCAAGGAGGAACAAGAAAAGAAGGCAGATTCGGCTTTGGGTTAATGGTTGTCACTCAAGGAAGCATGGACATTTCCTCTCTTCTTCCATACCGCCTCCTTGTGCCTCATTAACTTACAGTATCCTTTTCCAATAGGATGCCCTCCAGATGTTTCAGACTTCTACTTCACAGTCTTCTGATTCTTCCATTGACATTAGGGAAGTGGGCAGGGGGCCACTTCACATATACAAAATTGTGAAGACCAAGGCAGAAGTCAAACATTAACTCTCAGGTACTTCCTGCTACACACCTTTCCTGTGAATCCTGCCTCAAGATGATGGCAAACATTTGATATCTTCTAGAACAAGGATGGTCCTTTCTTGCTGGGAGCATGGGGGCTTTGCTGTTCTTTGGTTTTTGCACAGTGCTGATGTCAGAGTGCCACTACTTTATATTCTGGTTCAGGAATGCTCGGGGTTCAGTTCAACAACCTCCAGAGAGCACCAGGTTGAGGAAGGTTGACTTACAACTAGCATGACCAATCACATCCCAAGAGAAAAGAAAAGCCAAACTTCACATTGGGGTGCTTCCAGATTACTTTTATCATGCAATTGCCCTGCTTCATTCTTGGAATTTTATGGGGGGAGGTGTCATTTCCTTCCAATTGTGAGCTTTGCATATTTTCCCACACCTTCCTTGAGGGCATGGCTTGAGGCCATCATGGTGACTGCCTGCTGTACAGAATTAATGGGCTGCTCTGACTGTATTTGTGGCAGGTTTATCTTAAGTGTGGAGGCTGAGGGGCTCCCTGAGCAGCCACACCCTGCAAGACAGAGTGCAAGGGACAGGCACTGTGGCACAGGAGTGATCCAACGACAGATGCAGCTCAAGCAGAGGACTCAGGCTGAGTGAAGTCGTCTCCAGGGATGAGGCCTGGCTATGCAGGAGGCATCAATCCAACCCCCTTTGGAGCTGTGGTCCAGTCCTTTATCACCCCCTGAAATCTCCTAGAACAAAACAGAGCAGTCTAAATGGGCATTGTGCTGGGAAGAGTCCACCTAAGCAGTGGCAACCTGGCCATTTACCCAACCTGGACTGAATGTGTGGTCTGCAGTGAATAAGAGTGTTTTTTTAAGTAGCCAGCATCTTTAATATTTTACTTTTTTTTTAACAAAATGCATCTACAAGGTATTTCAGTATTACCTACAAAAATGGATATCCATCAAAAAGCTTTAAAGCAAGGGTGGGTAATTTCTGGGGCCAAATCCCCTCCAGGAGCTCTCCCCCTTTCTGCCATCGCACTTGCTGCTGCTACACCACCAATTTTATGCTGTACTGAAGAGCAAAAGTTGTGTGGGGAGGAGCAGGTAAGCTCTGAGAGTGGATCAATGCAGTGCACACCTGAGTTTAATTGCTATATTCCCATCCATCTGGAAAAGGGAATCAAGCTTCACCACACTCCCACCCTCTTTTTCCTCCCAGTCCTTGCATTCCTTGTCTTTTCAGATCATGTGCTTGAGGGCAGGGACTGGCTGGTGGCTGATTCTTGCAGGCTGCTCTGAGGGTCCTTTGACTGAAGAAGGAATAGAAATTATTTGAAAGGATAAATAAATCAAAAGCACTCTCCCAGGAGGCTTCCAGGAGCACAATTCTGCTTCCTAACATGCTCCCCATGTGTCTTGTTGTAAAGAAAGAGTGTGGCTTTTTTTTTTTAGCAAATTCAGCAGAAGGAGGGGGCAAGAGCTACAAAAATGCCCTAGGGTGGGAGTACATGCTGCCCATGCATCCTTGCTTTAAAGTTTACGGGTGTTTCAGTTTACAGGTTGATGGCATCATTCTAGATAAAAACCAGCAGAAGATGGCTTTCCTGTGAGACATTATAACGCATTACACATCTTTTGAAAAAGAGAATGCTGTATGTTTATGGGGAGGGGATCAAGTGGTGCTGAAGGTGATTCTTACCATGGCACTCTTTGCTGTAAACCACCCAGAGAGCTTGCCTATGGGTGGTACAGAAATGAAATGAAACTATCATCATCATCCAGAGTCAGTCTTGGTGCCATACATGCGTGGTGCCTCCAAGGCTGCTTGCCCCAAAACCACATTTCCTTTAAACAGAGCTTCCGTTCCTTGCCTTCCTCCTGCCTGCCTCTTGATGCTACCCTGAACAAATGACTTACATTCCTGTCTCCATTTGCCTTGGGTAAATTGCGTGACTGTTAGCCCTCTTGCATCTTGCTTGGGAGCTGAAGATGAATGCAAGGTTGATACTGAGGTCATGTAGCCCAAGGAGGTGATCTCAGTACTGCATCTTGAAACTCCCCAATTATGAGACCACTCCAGCCCCCAAATAAATGCCAGAGATAATATGCTCCCAGCATCTGCTATGAATCATAACTGTTGGTGCAGGCACTGATGGACTTGAACTGAAGCTCCTAAGCCTTTGATGGTCATGGCGGAGCTTGGCTTGACAGGAGAGAATGCTTCAGATGCAAACTCAATAATGGATCATGTAATTGCTCCCACACACCAGGACTGGTGGCAGGGTTTTCTTCTACTTCTTTTCTTCCAGAAATTATGGCTTGGTTTTTCCCACATCTTTGAAAATAGCAAGAAAATGGAGTGGGGTGGGGGGAGAGAACACAGAAATACAAAGCTGTGACATGAGCCTAACTTTAGATCTTGGAGCTGATGACTCACTCCACTGGGGAGGGGTGGAAGCAACTGAGTTGGCGGTAGATTTCTGTGTATATACCTCACTGAGCTAAATATACAGATATGAGAAGTTCTTCTGGTCTGGCAACTTCCATCTGCATTGGATTCCTTGCCATCTCCCAGTTTCTCTCTCTCTCTCTCTAGTGCTGCCTTTCTCAGTACCTCTTTGTTGTGAGAAGCTGAGAAACACACGCTGGCTTTTTTGCATAGGACTGGTAGAGCGAATGTTTCGGTGCTGCTATGACACATCCAAGCTCCTTCCACAACGCCTTGGTCAAGGCAAGCCACTCCATGACAGTAGGAGCTTTTGGCCTAGGCTGTTCCTCAACTGAAGCAGGCCGACCATTTAGGCTTAACGAAGAAAAGGAGCAAATGAGGGCAGAATCTGCATAAAATCTGCATGAGTTCATTCAATGTCTAGATGCACATTTAGAAGCCATGACTCTAATTTAAACAGAAATACAGTGCATTTAGCATGCTGGGGAACACTGTGGTGAGGTGACCTCAGTGCCGTAGGGAAATAAATGCTGTAACTCAGAAACAAAGCACATTTTTTGCATACAGGTTCAGTTCCTGGCATCTCCTGGGGCGATTCCACTCAGAGCTGTTAGTCTACTTCATTGCTTCGCTTTCACTGCAGTCCTAGCACTTCAGGAGGACCATTTCCTTTCTTGCTCTTCCAATGCATTACCTCTAGGTGACACCATGCACAGTCAAATTACATGATTCCACAAGTGGGAAAAACGTTTCACTTTCAAAAATAATACTCATGTCCTCTGCTCTTAAAGTAAAAACTTGCCAAAAAACAGGAGTGAAACTGGAAGCTCATCTGCATCATCCAAAAAAAAAAAAAAATGTACAAACAACCAGGAAAAGGAAATGACAAGCACAGAGCAAATGCCTCATCTAGAAAAGCTACAGCTACAGCCAGGAAGGTACCCGGCCTAAAACCCTGGAGAGTTGCTGCCAGTCAGTTTCAGCGGTACTGGACTGCATGGACCAGGGGTCTGACTCAGCTCAAGGCAGCTTCCTATGTTCCTATGCCTGCCCAGCCTGCCATCGAGGATCACAGGCTAATTGCTGGTATGTGATGCCTAGGCCCCTCCTGGCTCTCCCTTCTTATGTCCTCTATCTTTAAACCAACCTTGGATCAGCCAGCGCTTCTTAACAGAGGATGCCTTCAAACAGTGGACCGTCCTCTGAACAGTAGAACACATGCCACCTTCTACTGAAATATTTGCTAGTACTTGGGGGGGGGGAGTGTTCCTCCCTTGTTCCTTCTTGTCCTTCCCTCTCCCATCCAACTATGGAAGATGTGCCCTTTCCAATGGGGTGGGGAAATGCAAAGCTAAGTTCAGCCTCCTAAATATTTTTCCATTCCTCATGCGGAGTGGCCAAGGCACCCCTCAATGCGGTGGATAATGGTGGGGGCATCTTGCTCCTTTGATTCCTTCCCCCCAACACCTATCCCAGAGCCAGTCTTCCATCTCTGGGGCTACAGCCAGCCAGTTCTTTCTGTGCTGGCTATGAGGGCAGAGGGGGGCGGCCCCGAAGATGGAATCCCTGCTTCAACCTGACAATACTATTCTACTCTGAGGTCGCAGTGGAGATGCTGCCTTTTCCCACGGCTGGCCAGAGAGTATCTACTGGCACTAGATTTTGCCCTAAGTCTCAAAACAAATTAATCTACTTGGGAAGAAGGAGCAGGGGGGCTTAGAAATGGAGAGTCTGCAGAAGAGAAGAAAAACCAAAAATGCACTGCTCTTATGTGAAAAGATAAAAATGATTTACAGAAATATAAGCCATAGAAAGCAGAAGCAACAAACAAAGCATGAAGCAGAGAGGGGAAGACTAATAAGTGTGTTAGTGTTTCAGTGGTAGGAATCGCCCAAGAGTGGAATTCAATTTAGCTTCTCAGTTCACTGTGCTGAGGGAAAAGCCCCTAGATTTGACAACTTTACCCAAAAATGAGATGGGCAGAAGAGGGGTTGCTAGCTAACAAGGACACCGTTTGTTTTCATATAAGTCTTCATTGCAGATATGGGGGTTATGATAATTCCACAGCTCAATAATCTCAAAGCTACTTTTTCAAGTCTTCCCTTTTCAATATGATCTTTTACATTTGCTCCAATGCAGAAAGGTGGCAGCAAGAACTTTAATTAGCCCACTGGCTTCAGGTGCTCCGGAGGACACTGTTCCATCATCACAGCAAACATCTCAGCAAAACTTGCCAGGCCAGGGCTTTGATTCGGTTTCAGGCTAACGCAAGGTAACTGTTCTCTAAAAGGTTACATTCAGAAGCTCCCGGGAAAGTGGATTCTATCCAAGTGCAGCTTTGAGAACAAAGCAGCCAACGCTCTGCCCTCCCTCTGCCAATGAACACATTCTTTGCATATTCCGCTCCTGAAGATTCTCCTGTTGCAAGAAGTATTTATTTCTTTTGCATTCCTGGGTCTGTGTTTCAGGAGTACAAGCTGCAATTAGACATCTCATAGTGGCAAGGGAGGTGGGCTGGCCGAAGATTCTGACTGGACAGAGGCAAAGGGCTATGCATGCACACTCTCCATACAGATGTTGGCCAGGCAGGCCGCTGAATCCTCCGTCAGCTCTGGCACTAGGACAGCATCCTCTGCAGCAAGCTAGCTTTGGAGCCCCCTGGCAGGCTGTGTAGCACAAGGTCCTAAATAGAAGGAAAATGAGTGGGAGCTCAAGAGGAAATTTGTGGGTGGTCCAAATATGACCAAAACGTCTTGTGTTTCCTGGCCATCCCTTCTTCTATGGCAAGAGTATTTGGTCCCAAGGGCCAAATTCTCACAGGGACTGCATTTAGGACTACTATGTTGAGCCAAAAGGAAAAGGGATAGGGTCAGCTCCCAGCATAGTTTAGCTGAAAGCCTTTACTGTCAGTAAGAGAACCTCAGGAGAGTAATTTCAACCTTTTAAAAGGGGAGGGAGAAACACTGCACAAAAGTCAGGAAATCTCCAGTTGATGGCATGGGCCATCTGGGAACCCTAGGAGGCCAAACCAGGCCCTCACCCTGTGCCTTAGAGCAGCTTAGTCCTGATTAATTTCTGCTGTCTCATAACCACAAAAGCCATTGGTCACAGTGGGGAAACTGGTCATCTGGACACACCTGGTAGCAAGGAAATAGTCTGCTGGTCCCACCTCTTACACTTGGCTCTTTCTCTGTGCTCCTGTCCACAGAACCCTTCTCTTTGGCTTGTAAGAACCAGTCTAATCATACACTGTAAGAAACCCCAATAAAACAGCATATTTCAGGTTATAACACAGTTACTATGCAAGCCAGTGCAAGCAACACACTATTAGTTGGTTGATGTGCTTTTTTATTCCTCTCCTTTGCTAGGGTAGAAGATTCTGGGCTGGCTTGACGGATCCAGTGTGGCAGCCCCTTTGTTTCTAAATCCTCTTGTGTCCTACAATCCCCTTGGGTGGGCTTTCCACATAAGAAGGGAAGGGAAAAGAGACAGGAAGTTATAAATATCTGAGATGATGCCTGAGCTCCAGCAGCCTGCAGGAGAATTTTAAAACCACAGTTTATAACAACACAAGGTTAAATAAAGGAGAGTTTTCATTAAAGGATTTTTTTCATTTTCCCTTAAAAAGCATTCTCAGAATTGAAACTAGTTCCCCCACCACACACACGCACTTTATTTCTCTCTCTCTCTCTCTCTCTCTCTCTCTCTCTCTCTCTCTCTCTCACACACACACACACACACACACACACCTCTGAGTTGCTCCTTCCTCATGGCTCAACTCTTTCCGCTCCGTCACTCCGTGTCAGCCCACAGATTTGATGCAAAGTGTCTGCATCACGCCAGTTTCCACCAATACCCAAGGCACCCTTGACAGTAAACAGTGACCAATCCTCCCAGATGATACCAGCCCAGTATGGATCCAGAGATCGAGAAGAGATCAGAGAGAGGGAGGGAGGGAGGGAGTGGAATGGCAAATTCTGAGCAGAGCAACAGATGCAAATAGGGCATTCTAAGGAAAGATCGTTCCTGCCCAACCTGAGGCAGGAAAGTAATATAAAGAAAACAGCACTGTTCGTTCCAGCTATTCATCCCTAGCTTATTCAGTGAAATAAAGCAGGGTTGCAATTTGCAGAACTTCAGGCCTGCAGGGCACATCTGGCCACTTGTGGGGCACATCTGGTCACCTGGGGCTCCTCAGAAGACCATGCCCCCTTCCTGTGGCCCCACCCCATTTTCCCAGCCTCCATTTAGTGATTCCCCAGTATTTGCATGATCTTCCTCCATTCTAAAAGGCTGGACTGCCTCTCTTCAGCCTTCATTACGGGAAGCTTTTTTGGCTCCACCCTGTGTGACTTGGCCCTGCCCATCATTGGAGTGTGGCCCCTGAGAGCCAATTTGAAACTGGATCTGGCCAGTGGGCTGAAAGAGGTCCAACAACCATGTCCTAATGAAATGGAAGCATAGGAAACTGCTTCTCTGATACCAGGTTGGATCCTTGGTCCATCAGTACTGTCTTCAGCAGAAGCAGGCAACATGGTGCTTTCCAGATGTTTTGAGTAAAACTCCTATCAGCCCCAGCCAGCTGAAGCAACCAATAGTCATGGATTATGGGAATTTTAGTCCAAAACACCCAGAGGCCACCATGTTGTTGACCACTCTCTCCTGGATTTCAGACAAGGATCATTCTAAATTCCATCTGGATATACCAAGACCTTCTACATAATCCGGGCCTTTCTGCATACCACAGAGCTGCAGTGTTTCCCCAGACTGCAGTGATTTCAATGTGAGTTCCACGCATGTTTGACTTATAAAGCAAAAATGTTCAAGTGAGTCACCATGACATCCAGCAATGTTCAAGTGGTCTGGGGAGGGGGGAGTCTGAGAACTGGCAGAGCTCTAGGAATTGCCTAACTAAAAATCTTGCTGCATTTTCTTCTCATGGCCCTGAAATGGTTTGAAATTCACATTCCAAACCATCCCTCTAGAAGGAACAAGTTAATTGCAACTGAATCAACAAAAGCTTCTCCAAATCACCTCCTTGCAGCATTCAGGCTATTTATTTAGTGAAGGTAATCCAGGTTTTTCAAATCTCAGTATCCTTCATCTACAGCATTTCTCAAAGTTTGCAATGCAAGCTTTCAGTGAATCAACTAGCAAAGCAACAATCATCAACAACATGAAGCACAACTGTAACCGGCATCAACATCCATACCATGGAATAAATACTTTGGACTCATAAACGTTCCAGATCTATCCTGTCAAGGATAGGTGGGTGAAAGTGTGATTCACTGTTCTCTGTGAGGGAGCAATTTAATATAATGGCATCAATGTTCTTCGAAAGGGAAATCATCTGGATATTGTCTGCCTGCAGGCAACTCATTTGGGCATACATGAAATAAAACATTTTATAACCCTGCTCCAAGAATCTTCCTTCCATCCGTCCGTCTGTCCGTCCTTCCTTCTGTCGTTGTTGAAGTTTTACAGTGCAATGCTAAGCATGCATGCACACGCAAAATTAAGTCCCATTGAGTTGAGTAAGGCCATCTGCCTACTTAAATGTGCTAGGATTTCAATGTGCTGAAATCATGAGCAGCTCCAACCCAGCAACTCTCTTTGGACTGAAGCTGGCAGGCAGCCATAAAAGACCTCTCCTTAGATTTTCAATTCATAGTGTGCCGTGAAACTGTGACATGCATGCTTTAGTTCTGGCATCTTCTCTCTCATGCTCATCTGCTATAGGTTATACCCTTATAGGGTCTTATCCTCCAGGATCATACAACGCCTAATTCTGTGCAGCACCTAGCACACAGTTCTGGCACTCAACAAATAAAATTTTATTAAAATTAATTCCAAATTAAAATATCTAAACTGCAAATGCCTAACTCTTTGCCACTAAAATCAGTTAAGTTTAGCTAATAGTAAATGCAGTTGCAAGATACACCTCTAAAGACCCAATTGTGTGTTTCTCTCTGTTTCTCTTTCTTCTCATCTTAAGTTCCTTTCATCATGTTTCTGCAACAGTTTGTGTCTTTAAAAAAATCCTCCTAAAATGTGCATGCTTTTTCATACACATTTCTTCTTTTGCATACCAACTTGCAAGCATTTTTTTCAGATCATGCATACCAGAGCATTCTTTTCTATTGCTATGTGCATTTTGCATTTGTGTTCCCCTAGTATAGATATTTTCTACACATTTTTGAACTGGAAAAGCACATCACAAATATATGAAGGACTGTTTCCAAGTTACGGAAGCAGGAAATGGATAGGTTTACATCAACATGCAAACAATACCAGTGTCTCCCCCATCTCTCCTATGTGCAATTGTTCATTGTCAAAGGATGCAATCCTATGTAAATTTAGACAGAAAAAAGACTGGTTGTAGGCATTTTCTCTGCTTAAACATTCATAGAATTGCACCAGAGTCTCCTAGACACTGCAGTGCTAACATTTTACTTTGACCACAAGCTCTCCCATAATCTGAGAACAATAGCAACTCAGCAGAAATCTGGTCTCCCTTCAAATGCAAAAGCAAACACTGAGGGAGCAGTTTTCTCCACAGAGTCTCTGTCTCCCTGCAAAGTCTTTCTGTATGTCAAGAGCTGCCTAAGCAATTAACAAGATTAAAAGCCTGAACCCATTAATGAAAAATAATATGCAAATACAGGGCAACCCTCATGCTTGCAACAGAAGCCTGGTGCGCTGCAGAGGTTACATTGTGCTGGAGAGTAGTACAGTCACAATTCCTGAAAAGATGACAAGGTGATAATTTTTGGAGAAGAAAAGATGCAAAGGGGAGGGGGGGTTGGACTGTCCGTAATATGTCACTCTAGTAAATGGCATTAATAAAAAAATAAAAATAAAAGGAGGAGTGGAGAATAAAGTGAGGGTATGGACTGAAATCTGGAATATCTTTCATGCAGGGTGGGGGCATTAAAATGAAAACCTGTTGAAGTGGCAAGAAAGAGGACTGCCAGTCATCAGGTACATCCGAGACACTGAGGGTGCATTTCTATGCCCTATTGATCTCAACGGGGGGTGGGGGGGCACACACAGGACTCTTTGGCGTCCCAGCTGAGAGATCCTGCAATCTGCAGGCTGAGCCCCAGCTGCTTCCCCCTTGCAGGCGGCATGAAAAGAGCCACCCACCCTTAGAGGGAGGAAATGGGGCGCGTGGGGAGGGAGGAGGCTGGGGGCACAGCCTGATGCCAGTTGGTGTCCCAGCCTCTTTCCCTGGCACTAAATCTGGATGGTCAAAAATGGCTGTCTGGAAAATACCCCACGTAAGGAGGAGCAACAGTGGAGATTGCCTCCACCACACCTCCTGCCAGGGACAGGAAACACATAAGCTTCCAAAGTCAGAGGCTGATGTGTGTCTGCTGCAAGACTAATTGGATATTGCCCTGGGTTCTCCAAAACAAACCACTTACAATACGCTCATGATTCTTTACCCACAGTAGATTTGCAGAGACTTTATATGACATTGTCATCCTCTGGGACTTCTCCCATGTTTTGCAGCCATTTTGCTCTCCTTTACTGATCCCACTTAAACAAGTTGGTGCTTTTCAGCAATTACCTCACACTGCAGCTCCACCTTGTGGTTGTTTTTGTGAAACAGGACATACAGAAAGACAGGAAAAAAACGTGTGTAAAGGACATATTCTTACTCCTGCAAAGAAAATGGAAGCTGCAGCCTTGATGAAGCTCCAGGTTTAAAGTTTCATGTAAAGAAGGCTACTGAAACAAATCCAGGCATGTTTAGAGAGAGAGAAATGCATAGAATTGTGCCCTGAAATGCTTAGTCAGCTTGGTCAGCCCAGCTTGCTTCCTTGCAGATGTGTTGGACTAAAACTTTCCAGCAGCTGGAATATCTGGAGGGAAACAGGTCAGGGAATGAGGGAGCATCCCACTGAAGTAACTGAAAGCCCATGGAAATGCTGTACAGCTAGTAGTCTGATAATTCCACAAAGGTAATGGACGAGACTGGAAGTCTCACAATGAATGGAAAAGCGTGTACATTCTATTCCACTAGTTACTAACTACAGCAACTTCCTCTAGTCCCATATCAATGTAAATTATTGTGTGATGTTGGTTGTCTATCATTTTTTACTGGCTTAGGTTGTAAGCCACTCTGAATGCTCTAAGAAAAGCAGGGGAAACGCACATTCAAAATCAGTAATGACTCAATTAAACAAGTCAATACAGTAATGAAATTGACTAGACCAAATTGCAAGTAGATTTTCTCATGCCTTAGAAAAATGGTTAAACAAGAAAATGTGTTCTTTGATGAGCAGGAGAAGCAGCCTTCCACACACCATTGTGTTTTTTTCCTTGCAAAAGGACTCCATCAGAACTTGCCCAATAGAGTTGACCAGCACTTACCTTTTAAGTTCTAAAAACAAAATAATAAAACAATATCAAGAACAAATCAAAACCAGGTGTGTGGTGATAAAGAAAGTATTGCCCATAACCTGTGATGCCATGCACACTATATAGTAAGTGCTCAAAAACAGTCACAAGCACATACACAGCATGACGGCAGGGTGTCCCCCCTCCCCACTCCCCCGAGATGGCCAGCATGGGGAAAAGGAAACAGACAGAGCCATAGCACGGAAGCTCTTTGTACCCTGCCGCAGTTTGGACAGGGAGGAGTGTTTCCGAGTCTTCTCTGCAGTCAGTGATGCATGCATGCAATGCACAACATTTTGGAAACAGTTGTCTGATCATATGCAAACACAGAGGGCCCAGGTGAAAGGGTCCAGGCCGTTAGCCAGGGTCACCTTGCCTTTTAAAGCAAGCAGGTGGCCCTAGCCAGCCTACTCACTGATTAACCCCACCCCTTCCCCACATCACTCCAGAACCCATTCAAAAACTCCTTGAAAACTAATCAGGTTCGTTTAATTGTTTTGGCACACTGCAGCATCAGTGCAGTTGATGGAGTCACCTTCATACATGGGCTCCAACAAAACAATGGCAGGGGAAACAAGTCATTCACAAAAACTGAGGAGGGGAGGGGACATAACTGGCTGGATGGTTCCTAAAAGATATAGGTACAACAGCAGGGAGCTTCAAAATGATGCTGTATGCACAAAAGCAACAACCCCCGAATGCTACAGAGTCACAAATGAGAAACTTCCCAGACTGAATCAGGCTGGCTTTGGCAAAGCCTCCTTTCCTTCCTTTCTTCCTTCCAGCACTACATAGGATTAAAGGTCCTTATTTATTGGTTGCTTCCACACTAGGACCTTCTAGTGCTGCCAAGGCATTGCTTTTCTGTAGTCAGTTGGAAATGGAACTGAAATGCCAGTTCCACATGGCATTTAACATTCCGCTTTGCTATGGAAGGAATTTGGCTATGGGAAAGGATACTGCTTAAGTATGATAATATCCAGCAGTATTCTTCCCATAACCAGGAGCATTCTACAATGTTAACTTAGAAGTAAATTCCATTTAGCAATGACCTGCTGCAACTTTAGGTAGAAGCTTCTTTATCCTTTACTTTCAACTGAAAAAATGTACTATTCCCCATATAAAAAAGCTACAAGAAAAAACAATAAGCAAAGTCTCTTCTCTGCAGGGAAACAAGAACACATTAAATTGGGGGAAATTCATCATTTACGCCATTACATTCTGAGAAGAGAGCAATTAGAGGCAAAAGCAGTAAAGATGAAACATTTAACCAAAGGTACAATATCACTGAAAGGCTTCGATATGGCTTTGCCTGTGGTGCAACTACCTTCTAAGTGAAGGAGATCACCATGAATCAGGTCTGTAAAAAGGTGGCAGGTAAGCAGTCGGGCACTGAGATGAAGTAGAATGGCAATGACATTGTCTGAATTTCTGTCATAAGTAAGTGGTGACAATTCCAGACTAAATAGCTAAGTGGTCCTTTCTATTTGCCCTTTATGTTAAATAATTTCATTGTGGCCTCACAATTTTGTTCACTTTGCTTTTAGCACACTTTTCTGATGTCATCTGCTCCTGGGATTGGGATGTCCTACATAAAGGCGGCACATTAACCAGACATTCTACTAACAAACTCCTTAATCAAATCCTTATCTGAGGGGCAAAGAAGAATAACCTCAGTGCATACATATATCAATACATAATGTAATTTTCCCTAACCATGATGCTAGCGTACATGGACTACCCTTTGGCTCAGTAAGTAGGATTTGACAAAGTCACTTTGCCTACAGGTTTGACATGATGGTCAAGACAGGGATCAGAAATACATCAGTGACTGACAAATAAAGGGAGACAGCAAGCTAATGGCAGAGAGGTCCAAGAGGTTGCAGAAAAGGGGTGTCGAAGAGGACAACCTTAGAAGAACAGGGGCAAGTGGCTTCACAAGAAAGGAAGGCAGTTTCAGTTCCAGCCCAACCAGAAACAGGCATGAGAGAAGGAAACAAAGGCACCCTTGTGTGCACTCAGCAGTGCAATTTTGCCAAATGGAGCAGGTAATAAATATACACCGTTAGAAAATCCCACCCCATCCTACAAAGCAGGTGTGGGCGTCTTGGTGGCCTCCAGAGGCTTTGGATTACAGCTCCCCACTTCCCTCCTGATTGGCCATGCTGGCTGGCACTCCTGGGGGCTGAACCTAGATACGCATGAGCATGTGCGCTACTAAAGGTCTGAGTGGACTAGTCTCTTTTGGACATTTGCAAGGCATTGCGACAGCATCACCTCCCAGCCGTTTGCAGCATGGTTCAGATGTGCATTTCAGAGGCCTGCAATCAGCACCAGAGTGGCCCGGCATTCATCACAATGCGACGCACCTGTGCAATCGCCCCATGGCTCTGACTCCTTGAGCGCCAACAGAAGAGACAGCTGAAAGTAAACTGCCAATTCACATGAGTCCAGTAATAATCAGGCTGGCAAGGCTGTGTAGAGTGCAAAAGCAGGCAGCATGAGTACTCGGGCAGGGAGCCAGCAGTAATTACCCTGCTACTGTAACCAGAACACGCACGCACAAGTGCACATGCGCGCACTCACTCACTTGCACACACAGCGCCAAACTATTTACCATACTAATTACTATTTATGCCTGTTTATAGATTTGGACGACTGTGGGACGGACTGATTGACTGTCTTTAACAGTAAACTCTTCAAGGGGCTGGCTGAGGATATAAAGGATTGTGTTGTGGCTGCAGAAGTCGTCTCTTGCACAACTGTGTTTGTACACACAAACAAAGCTGTCTCTCCCTGGGGACAGCTTAGGGAAGCTCACAATACAAAATCCCAAGAGACATTGCTAAACACACACACAATATACAAGGATTCCCCATTAGGCACACGATTAGACACTGGCTGTTTTCATAACCATTGGAGCCTTATCTGTATTCAGTGGGTCCCTAAATCATCATTGTTCCTGAAAGAGGCAACAGAGCAACAATTTAAGGTACTTCTTTCTAGACAGATATTTAACGGTATTTTATAATTGCTCTGTTTAGTCTCAGCTGAGCCAAGTTGCCATGGGTATTTGAGCTGCAATCCTATTATACTTACCTGGAAATAACTCCCCCTGAAGTCACTGAGGCTTACTTGTGAGTAGACATGCATACAATTGTGCTGCAGCTATCTTAGAGTAATTAAATTAGGATTTTATAGTTGTGCATTACTTTACAGTGTCTTATTGATCAGATGTATTGATTTTTGTGGCTGTTAGGTAGCTTAGAGGTTTAGTTGAGGAAGGGTAAAAGGTATACATGGATTTTTAAAAAAATGTGTTCTGTTTTCTCTTTCACTGTCCAGCAGATCCTTTTTGGTTTAACAGCCTTTTGCTGAAATACTTTGTTATTTAAACCATTTGCAAATATTAATATAGCATTTACTTTCAAAGAAAGAACAAATGACTCAATTTGCAAAACAGGAAAGAGGCACAGATTGATGAATTTGATCTGCCTCATTAAAAAAGCAGGCATAGACATAAGACTTATTCATATCATACTACAGAGTGTGCAAGTAAAGAATCTGTCACAGGCTAAGGTTTTCTACCATGTTCATTCACAGTGCGCACACCATTTAAAAATGATAGGTAGACATGTAACACGTGGATTTAGTGCCTACACAACAAGAATCCATAATGTGTCCCCATTAAAAATACAATGCAGAAAGTGGCCCAATCTTATGCCCTCAATTGTTTTGGACTACAACTCCTACCATCCTTAGGCATTCTGGTTAGGGATGATAGGATACGGCTTGAAACATCTTCAAGACACCAAGTTGGGGCAGGTTCCACTGGCTAATTTTAGGTTGATTCATTCTAGTACAGGTTGCTAAAATGGATGCTGTATCCACCCAACAGCCTGCCTTGCCATGGGCTAGGAGCAACCGCTCTCTGAAATGGATATTTCCAGCAGCAGCAACTCATAAAGGAGTTGGAACCAATGCACAGACCTTCACAAGTGGGGCTCTCCAGCATGAATCCTACAGCCTTAATCCCCAGGAGGTACAGTTGAGTTGAGGTCTCCTGAGCCTAAGCAGCGGACCTCAGACATGTCCAGTGACCAGGAAGTTCTTGTGGAGAGGGTTCCCCGACAAGCTTCTCACTTCCTCGATCCTCTCCACTGAGAAGCCTCCCACAGCTGCAGGAAAGGGTTCTGGCCCTATAAAAGGAAACGGATGCAGCACTTCACTCTCTAAACCACTGTTCTTCTTGCAGATCTCTCCCCAGAAACCTGTGCAGGTTTATCTCTTTCTATCTGACCTAGAGTTGACTCACTGCTTTACTTCTCCTTTCACGACACTGTTGATAATTTGGATTCACTCCACACACTCTCTGCCCTTTCCCTTTCCATCTGGTATAGTAGAACTTTGCATTTATCTGCTCTGAAGACAAACCTTGTCAGAAGACATCATTCCTCCTGCCCTTCAAAAATTCTTGACTGTCCCTAAGCATGTCAAAGTGCCAGCCAGCAAGGACAGAAATGTGGGTCAAGTCAAGGAAGTGTGCTAAGAAAGGAGAGAACTAGATCAGGAAATTCGATAGATACTAAAATCAGCCCTTCCAAGATGCAGAATGTATTGAAATTTTACCATGGATCAGATAACAGAAACACAGGTGCAGGCAAAACTTGACCAGGCACATCATCTGGCCACGTCTTGGGAAATACAGCTACCTATAAGGAAGGAACTTGCACTTGGATTATTAATGGGGGCAAATGCAAAGCACTTCATAGCTACATTTTTCACACAGCTGTTTATAATTGACTGATAAATTGAATAGGTTAACTTGGCAGAAAAGGGAGTGTATTTTGGGATATACAACACCAACAATAGAATTGGGAAGGAGTTCAGATAATAAGCTTCTACTCCTACAGATCTTTTGGGCTTAACTCCCATCAGTTCTGTTCAGCATAGCCAATATTGAAGGATGATGGGACCTTTGAGACAAACCAACTGGAGGGCCACAAGTTGCCTGCCCCTGTTCTAGATTCATACCTGACGACTTAATTGTTTAAAAAACAGGCACAGTGATACTTGACATCATCCATGTGTTGCTGCATTTATCATTACCTGCAGTCAGATGTTAGTGCTGACTGGCAGGCACACATGGCAATGGTGTGAAGAGCAACATTTAACTCGATTGACAGGAGACAGCCTATGATCCCAAGTGGTATCATGAAGAAGCTGTCAACAGTACCAGTTTATTGTTACTCATGACCTTATTCGCAGATGCAAAAAGGTGTATCGGAACTTAGTGGATGAAATCAGCATATGATTCATCACTTTCTTAGCATCATTATTGGATGGACTATGCTGCATTGCAAACCAACATGTACTGAAAAGTGGATATTGTTCATTGTGCTACAGAGTCTAGACTAAATTCTGAGGTAAGATATTTGTCTTTTCCTGTGCTATAAAATCTTTCCTTGCTGTGTATGTGTACGTGTGCTTCTCTTTCTTTCAAACATTAGAGCAGTGCCTGTCGTATCATGCAGACATGCATGCAGCCAATGAAAGGATTTGTTCAAGAAATCCATGCATGTGCTCCAGGGATAGAAATCCCCAGAACATAAAGAAAGAGAGGAGAGAGGAGAGCAGATGCCTCTAAGGAGCCATTTAGTGCCTGCATGGAAGTGGGCCTCCAGATATCTCTGACCAAACAGCATGGGGGAAGGAGGGGGACCAATGAAGACCCTCCTTCTTTCCTTCCTTCCCAATTAACCCCACATATCCACCAAGGCAAATGAGAAGGCTTCCTGTCCTGTATTCATCTCCTTCAGAGGTTTGGAGAGAGAAAGGAGCTGAACGTTCTTCCCTTCATCTGACCCGCCCCTTCCCCAGCAACAGCTCCCACTAACTGCAGTTCTTCTCAAGCAAGAACCGCCTGCGCTCCTGCTTGCACAACCCTGCCTCTCAGCATCAGCCTGAGAAGTGCCCCAGGCCTCTCGGCTTCTGCCTTGTCCCGTCCACTCTCTTGTTGTATGAGCATCATCATTTTCCTCCGTATTTCCTGCCATTTTTTCATCAATTCTCTTTGTACATGGCATCAAACACTTTCAGAGACGGTCCATGGTGGCCAGGATATGGCATACCTAAGGACAGACCCAGACTGAGGGAAGTCGGTCCGGTGATTCTACCTGGCAGCTTGATTGGACCTCACCTTGAGGTCCATGTCCTTCCTTGAAATGAAAGGAGCAACCTTTGCTAAAAGAAGGCCTGTGTCTCCCACCTCCAACCGCCTAGGATCTTCAGCCTCTGTCCCAGGGACATCCATCCATCACTTTCCCCATTAAACATACGGTGCCACCAGTGTGTTAAGGATGGTATATCCATTCCCACCAAGGATGAGGTATGTTATGAGGCTCCAAGAGGAGCTAGAGGCTCTCCACACTGGAGGACTGGAACAGGAAAGCCAGTTCGCCACTCCATCACAACTGTCAGGGAAGCATTTCAATTGTCATTTTCTGCCTTTCATCTTCACAGTTATTAATGAGAAAGATTAGCTTCCTCCAAGAGATAAAGAGCAACTCCCAAAGTCAAATGAGTCACCCCCAGGAAAGAACCAAACTCTTGAGCAATGCCTCCTCTGGGAGGGGCCAGCTAGGTCCATACCCTCAGATGGCATTTCTCCCTTCCTTTTGCTGATGCCTTACTGTGCGATTGTGACAGACTAAAAATAACAGACTTTAATAATCAATCTAGGAGAGTGACAGGCAAGCAAACTACACACAGTTATCCAGATGCATCCAGCATGCATAACTCAGCTGATATGGGCACAGGGAAAAACAATGTGCATGACAAATGGAGGCAGGCAACATACACAATTGCGATGCATGAGCAATGCAAATCAGGCGGAGGCAAGGAAAGCTGCTTCACGATCCCATCCCATTTCCGTCAGGCTGTGAGATCCATTCAACGGCAGCACCATCATCATCAAAACAGAATGGTCACTTTGTCAAAGGCCATTCTCTTCTTCATGATGGCTAAGCAATCAGGATATGAGCAAATGTTCTGTCCAAGGCCTGCCTTGCTAGACCCAGTTGATGCAAATAGCATCGTCTGCTTGCTCAGTCCAAGCAGGAGTCCAGATGCAGGAGCTTCTTCTGAGAACCAACCCTTGCCACAGGTGCACAGGTTCAAGGGGACCCACACCCATTTGCCCCCAGCCCCCTTAATCTTAGTGATGCCATGACAACCCACCACCCTTAAACTCCCCCCCACACACACTATTTGCACCAAGCTCCATGATCTTTCCTAGAGAACCTGATCCCAATTGCTCTTTTCCTGCCACTGTCAGCAACAAGAAAAGCACAGACTGTACCACGATCGCTGCTCTGGGTGCCGGGTATGTGCATATTTTTGTGTATATGCCTCTGTGTATGTGTGCAGCCCCCAAGACCCTTTTTGAAATAATGCACAGCCCGGCTGAGATGGAGCACTTGCTGCCATTTCCCTTGGTCAGAGGTTTGTGGTGAGCTGCATTTGGAGCATTTATTTATTTGAAATAACTTTAACCATCTTTTACCATATTAGATTTCTTCACTTTTCTTACTGTTTATTTTGTTGCCAGCCTGCCTAACATTTCAGAGTTGAACTTTTCCCCAGTCAATAACATGTGAAAGGGGTTTTTGGCTAGCACACTTTGCCCTTAAGAAAGGACCCCATCTTCAAAAACGTTGGGCAAGCTGGAACAAAATAAGCAGGCACCCTTGTGATTTTGTGTTGTTTGGGATTTTTGGCTGCATGAAATGACCACTTTGCAGTGGTTAACTGAAGGTGCAATACTATGCATATCTGACAGAGGAAAGGCCTGCAACTCTCAGCATGTCCTGGCCAGCAAGATTGCACTGTTACAGGGTGTCTTTTAGGGCAAATCCTCCCAACATAGTATACATTACAAGTAAAACCACAAAGCATAATAAAACAATAACCATCTTAGGAAAAAAACAGAATTCATTGTTCAAAGAGACAGTGCCATAAATACAACAGCCCTGGCATAAGTCAAGGCTTTAAGGCCTGTTTAAAGGCCTGTGGGGATTCAGTATAATAGAGTTCCATGGGTCAAGGGCACTCCCTTCCCACATTCCAGAAAGCAGGGCTAGGACTTAAGAGGCACAGCAACCAGTTTCAGGAGGTGGGTGCACGGTTAGACAGACACTTTTGAAGATGCACTTGCAGGCTAAGCCCAAGACATTTTTCTGCTTAAGGCAAAGCAAAGATTGTGCCCCACCACTGCACTTCCATGTGCAATTGGCAGTTGCATCTTACTTCACTGCTGATCATAAGACAAGCGCTGTCCACCCCACCGGAAAGCAGCTGCTTAGCGATGGCCGTGCTGGGAAATTTCCAGGGGCTCAGGGGGCCACATGGCCCCTCTGGACCCTGCTGAGGGCTGCACCCCAACCCCACATCACTGAGTGATCAAATCTGGCAGAGGCAATGAAAAAGCAGTCATTTTCTTTCAAACCAGATTTGTTTCGAGCAGCACAATTCTGCTTCAAAACAAGGGTCATGTAAACACTCCCGGCATACCTTGTTCTCAAGGAAAATGGTGTGGGGAGGCACTGCCGCGGCTCCAAATTTGGTAGTGAAGGCAAGGGCTGCAGCAATGGCTAGAGGCAGCACATGACCCGAGGTCCATGTGTTGCCCGCCCCCAGTTTAGGAGATACAGGCACCTAGCGTGTGTGATTCTGCCTTCCAACAATGGAAAGCTTGGGGGGTCAGGGGGAGCTACAGAAGAGGGCTGCTCCCGCAGCTCCCCTCCCCTGCCAGCACCTGCTGCCTCACTCCAATGGAATGGCCAGTCCCAACAGTGGCACTAGCCAAGGGTCTCTTTGGGCTCCACTTCAGGCAGCAAAATGCCTTGGGTCAACACTGTCAGGAAGAGTGTCTGTATTGCAGAGGGAGCTTCTACCAAATGGCCACAACATCAGCTGATAAATAGCATTTTGCATAAGCCACAATTGCACTTTCCCGTCCCCCAAGCTCTGGAACAGCAGGGGAGACCGTGACTCCCATGTCAGTAAGGTTCCACATCCACTGCAGCTTTTTTCGAGCCTTATATGAGCTATCCATGGGGCTGAAATCAACCCCCAAAATAGGTTAACCACCATAGAGCATCATGGTTCAAAACAAGGTATGGGCACACTGCATGGATAGTTCCTAAAAAGCTCAGAATAAAAGCTGCAATGAATAAGGCACCCCACTTACATTGGAATTCACCACCCTCTCCTGAGTTCAGAACAAACCAAGGGAAGAAAGCCCTTGCCTACTCAGGGCTCAGAGTTGGGGCAGAGGAGGTACAGTGAAAGGGAGAAAGGGAAAGTAACCAAATAGGTGGGGAAGTGCACACAGTGTAATGTTCACATGTCTGGGACAATTTAAAGGCAAGTTTGTTTTCCCTCATTTCTTCGAGAGACAGCGAGTCTTGACTGCCTGTTCTAATGGGCCCAAGATTTGTCACTGGCAGAACATGGACCCCAGGGGATCCAGCCCCACACAGCTGCCACAGGTATGATGACAGAGGGCAGCAGTGGCATTTCTCAGAGATGGGCACCGAGTGACAACATTGCTAGGATGGTGTGCTGAACAGAACACCAACATGAATCCAGTGTCTGTGTGGCTCAGCTCTCTGATCTGGGGAGGCAAACAGGGACGGCCGGCAGCTGGATGCTTTCTGCCTTCAGGCAGGCATGCAGGTCCTCCATGAAAGAGCTCAGCATCAGCAAAAGAGCTGCCGCCCGCCTGCTGGTTGGCAGGCTTTCCCTGTGGTTTTTGTTCTCCCCTGACATGTGCACACCAAGAACACCTGGCAATAAGCCACAGCCCTGGCAACGGACTTCTCCAGTTCTACTAAGCAAAGGCATAATATTGCAGAGAGGGAAGCCGAACTGCTTTCCCTACTGGTGGACCCTGAGGAAAAGGAACGGCACAAACCCTTGGAAAAACCCTGATCACAAAGAAGTCATTTTGTATGTGTGCAGCCCTCCCTCTGGGAAGAGGCTAGTGAAAATTCTCTTTTAATGCAATATAGTCAAAAATCCAAATATAACCAAGAGTTTAGCTGGTGGTGGGAGAGGGGATGGAACAAAAGGGGGAAAGGAAGATGATTGGTGTAAACTGGTGTCCTGCAACAGCAGGAGGTGGGACCAGATGGCCTTCATGGCCCCTTCCAACTCTACTATTCTATGATTCTATTATCTTTCTCCCACAGAATTCCCAATAAAATAAAATACTGAACCCAGCTTAGCTAGTTATGTTACTTACTACCCAAGTTTAGTTTTCAGTTCTGGAGCATATGCAGAGTTCATTGCTGAGAGGATGGTTTGAGAGAGTTCACCCTGTCCTCCGGTTAGATGGCATATGGATGACTCCTGCCTAAGCTGCCTCTTACACCTATGGGAATCTGATTTCAGTAAAAGTCAGCCTCTCAACAGAGATCAACCCTTGTTTTGTCCACTCATGCAGTAGACGGTCCCTGATGCCAGTGGTCTAGATAGCAGACCATAAAATTGCTTAATAGCTGGACCCACAACTCTAGTTTATTTCCCAAATTACTCTATCAGTTTGAACCAGCCCATTATAGAAAAGGACTTACACTTGGATGCATTTATGAAGAAAGAAAGGTTGGATAAGCTTCCTCAGCTGTCCCAGCAGGGAGCCAACCTACCAGACACATATGCTGAGCTATGTCAAAATATAAAAGCCTGCAATCCCACACAGGGACAATCCTTTGTTCCAAAAGGACATGGGAAGAACAGGCTGAGCAGATCGGAGCAGGGCTTGGCATATACTCATATGCTTAAGCAGTGGTGAGATGAGTTATTCAGACTATTTTTCTCATATGATGAATTCTGCACAGGTCTTCCCAACCCATAACCTCAACACCCCATTTGGTTACAGGAAGTCTCCCGCAGTTTGCCTGCCATGGGCTCCACCGTGTGAGCTAAAGAAGACCCACACATGCCACATCCCTACCAGATCTTACCTTCCTCGCTTTACAGCTGCTGAGAAAATGCAGGAGCCAACGGCATCCGCCTCGGCTTCCAAACTCATGGAACTGGCCATCCTTGAATTCAACTCTTCGCACCCAGATAGCACCGATCAACTGACACAGCTAGCTCACAACACACTTCCTGTGAACTTACGTGCAGCTGAAACATTTGAAATAACTGCTGCCAACTAAGCCGTGCTGATTTGAAAAATAATTGAAATTTAATTTACCCTAATTATTGAGTTACACAGAAGGCTCCATGTGATGACAATCTGGCATCAATCAACCATCGGATCATAAAGCTCTCTAAATGATGCATGTGGGAGCCTGCAGCAGCCTGGTTCCCATTCTAAAAGTAGGTGAGACAATCGTCACCTTGTCTGCAGCATGGAGCTTGAAACTAGTTCTCCCTGCTGTGTGTACGCTGCTACTCACCTCCTGCCCTCTTAGAATACTTAAGCATACATATTACTATAGGCATCTCTTGTACCACCTGCAATGAGTGTGGAGAAGAGGACAACAGTCACTCCCCCTGGCCTGCTGCACTCTTCTCCCTCTTACCTGGTGTGACCCTGTCTGGGGCTCTGGCATCAAAATCTAGTGAGTATGGCTAGCGGCATTTCACTGCAGCAGGGTTTCTCTGGTCACTGTTACTCACATGCATTGAAATTAGCCTGTCAGGCAAGATGGGAAGTGTTCCGATGAAAATGGAAACAACACTGCCCTTTCCCCATGCCAAACACACTATCCAATTGCCAGTATAGCCCTATAGCCCCATAGCTATCAAAGCTCTCCAGTAAAATGTGGCATTTTCTGGCAGCAGGTATTTTAGAACTACTGATGGAAAAGTCCATCTTCTGCACTGGACTCTCATATGTGGAGCAAATCTTAGAAGTCTCCCAAAAAACATGCAAGATTTGCCTAAGGGTGTGTGTCAGAGTGTGGGGAAAGCAGGCAGTGTGCAGGGTATTTATAACACCAGGGCCTTCCCTAGCCAACCTGAACGGATTTAAATAGAGTGGAGCAGCCCATCCATGTCTGATTAAAAATAATACGAGCAAACAGGATCAGCTCAGACTTCCAGGTACCAAAGGTCCCCATTCATGCTGACAGTGAAAAGCAGAATCCTTTGCCAGGGAAACCAGCATCCTAATCTTAACATAAACCAGACCAATTCATCAAACCTGCAAATAAATTAATCAGATCTGCAACATATTTGGGCTGGCACAGAGGTTGGGCTGGCACAGAGGTTGGATATTTTTGACAAGGACTGAAATGGCACAGGCTAACAAGGAGGAAGGGAGACACAGGAGCTACTCAAGAAGGGCCAGAA
The DNA here is from genome assembly GCF_004798865.1 of Varanus komodoensis. Classification (NCBI taxonomy): domain Eukaryota; kingdom Metazoa; phylum Chordata; class Lepidosauria; order Squamata; family Varanidae; genus Varanus; species Varanus komodoensis. Next base: position 17,150,113 of record NW_025336481.1, on the reverse strand, counting down.
ATGATCACCCTGTGGGCAGGGAAAAGCACATGGTGCATGGGACTTCGTGTGCTTGCTCTTTCACAGTAGACTGTGCCACTCAGAATAATGTGCACGTCCCTTTCCACATTGCAGTTAATAAGAACTGGATGCACCCAACAGAGTTATTGAAGCCCCGGATACAAAACCCGTGCAATCATGCTTTAGAATAGGGGTAGGCAGCTTCTGGAGATGAGGGAGCTGCATAGCCCTCCCCATCCCAGAACACACCAGGGCCCACACCACACCCATGCTGAAAGTAGTGTCACCAAAATTGCTGCAAAAATTGTGGCCACAGTGGTGATATCAAGAAAAAAATAAATCCATTTTTCAAGGAAATGAAATATGTAGGGAGCAGGCAGAAGCATTTTCCTGGGAAGCTTTCAGGACTATGATTCTGCTTACAAATAAGGTGCGTGCTCCTTTTCTGCCATGCTTGCTTGTGAAGTCAGCGCTTCTTGCCAGCCCAGCTACCATGGCCATTAATTTGGCAGTAACCGGGGGTCTGCAAAAATGACTGCTGGAGGTACATGTGGCACAGGGGTTGCTGGTCGTCCACCCCAGCCCTAGAACAATGATGCTCAACTACTAAGAAGGCAGTGCCTTGGGACACAGGTATTTGCATAGTTGTAGCCTATTATATTGAAAACTGCTATTCCTAGCCTAAAGGACACGGAGGGACATAAATCTAAAAACCAGAGAATCCAACTTCAGCCTGGTGAGCTCACAATCCCCAGGCAAACCACTCAGAAGTGAAAGCCCCCTAACCATAATGTTCTAGCTATTCCTGTGCAACAGGATGAGGCAGGGGGTGGGGCAGGATCCACTGCTCTTCTCCAAGCAATTGCTATCAGATTAGCAAAAGTTTCTAAGCTCCAGTTATTTAAGAATAGTGACAAGAAATAGCCTTTCCTCCCTCCTTAAATTAGGCTGCTGAGATCAAGAAACCTGTTGGCAGGGAGATAAGAGTACATTTGTGGGTAAAAAGATTTGTTTGCAAGTTCTGTTTCTAACATCAAAAATGGATTTCTGGGTTGAGCCGGTGCTCAGAGGTACCTCCCCTGGCAATTCTGTCTGCCTTCATGTTTGTTCCTGGTTCTGCTTGTAAACTGATGGGCTGTATTGAAAAATAAAGGTTAAAGTTTGCCCATGCCCAATTTCCAGCATGGAACTAGAGGTACAAGTCAGAAGGAATCGAAGGGCCACCGGCAGATTGCTCATTGGCCCACCTTACCGGACCAACCTGAAGTCACACAGCAGTCCTGTCTTATTTTACTATTCACCTTTTATATGACACTTTAATCTTGCAAAATGTTTTTTATTATTACATTTGTGTTCATCCCCTCTATGAGGTTGGTCACTTTTTTTTTTCTTTCACCAGAGAAGGAAGAAAACTTGCATAAGCTGTGCAATGAACTGAGAAGCTCTGCTCTTCCAGATCCAAGTCAAATACTGCCCATAAGACCACCCTGACTCTTGATCAAATCAATGAAATATTCTCTAGGCTCCCTGCCTGGAAGTCTTAGAATGAAAGAAGACTACACAGGGCTCCAACAATGGATCTTCTCAGATGATTAGCAAAGCTGCTAGAGAAAGGAGACAGCAGCAGCAGCACTTTGTTCTAATGTCAGATTTTTGGAGACCATGTGCTGGGAATGGGATTGACTCACTCATGCAAAATGAGTCACCTGGGAATGAATATGGCATCTCTTTCTGAGCCCCCACACAATGCTCCAGCATGCCGAGGGGCACCAAGTCTGAGATGCCTCTGAACAGAGGCAGGCAATTAATGTGCAGCATGTAGGTTAGACTGCTGCAAAGCCTTAATTGGCAGGCAAATGGTTAAAAAACCCATGCTTGCTCATGCTCATAGACTCTCTCTCTCTCTCTCTCTCTCTCTCTCTCTCTCTCTCACACACACACACACACACACACAGAGAGAGAGAGAGAGAGAGAGAGAGAGAGAGAGAGAGAGAGATTCTCAACCAGCTAAGCACTGGAATCCTTGCAATTTCCCGGTGCAATGCAGAGGAAATAATATGTCACAAGCAATATCATTTCAAGAGTGGGATGGAGAGAGGGTGCACACTAGGAATCATGAGCAATAATGCCACAGAGAGTCTCAGTGTTGGAGAGGAGATACCCAGCCCATCACTAAGGCAAACAAGAACAGCACTGGAATAATACATGAGAAATAAGGAAATTTCTCTTCACTGGAGGCCTTCTGTGTAATTAGGTTACATAAGCAAGGGCTCCCTTCCTTTTAGTGCCTTTGTCCTTGACCTAGGGCTACTCCCTTCCATTTCACACTTAAATCTGCAGTCTGCTTTCAGCCAAAGCCTATCCACACCCCTACCTTCCCACCCAATTATGTAATCAATACCTTTGCCATTTCCTTAGCCAGGCTAGATACTGGGAAGCAAAATATCGACATTAAGCTAGCAGGGAGGTGCTGAGATCAACTCCAGTCACTATCACTCTGGTCTCCTCTTTCTCACATGACTTACATCTCAGCTCTGACATTTTCTGCTGGCACATCCTGTTCTTCTACTGGTTCTCAGCCGCCTTGAAAATTACTGCCATTGGTCTCTGTCCCTTCATAGCTCTGACAAACAGGTTCCCTGCTGCTTTTTAAAAGGGTCATTCTGATCCATCAAAGGCCTATTTAGTCCAGTATTCTGTTCCCACAGAGGCCAGGCATGATAACATCCTCCTCTTCATGTTTCCCAGCAATGTGGAAGCAGAGATGTCCTGCACGGAATATACATTGTGGCCCATTAATAGCTCAACAGTTCTGGAACTTCACTAATTCCCTTTTAAAGCCATCCAAACTGATAGCAAATATTACTGACAGTGGGTGGGGGAGATCCCCATCCACTTTCTCTAGATAAAAAAGTCCCAAATGCAGTAACTTTCTATCCCACAAGAGTTGCTCCTATCCCTTGATCTTCTTGGTTGCCCTTTTCTGAACCTTTTTCAGCTCTACAATATTCTTCTGGAGGTGCTGTAGCCAGAAATGCACAGTGTGGTAGCAGCATAGATTTATATGAGAGCATTTTGATACTTTTATTTTCAGTTCCTTTCATGATAGTCCCCAGCTTGGAATTTGCCTTTTTAACAAGAGCTGTACACTCACTGGGTCCATCAAGCTATCCACCATAACCCTGAGATCTAGGCAAAGTATCACCTGTTCCCTATCAACATATACATTATATTTAGATATTTCAAAAAATTGTATTTATTTATTTAAAACATTTCTATGCCGCCCCCATCGCAACAAAGCCTCACAACAAAAACAAAAACATACAAAATCATACAAAAATTATACACTAAAAATATTAAAATGGATGCTCCTTCTCAAATCTCTTTTCTTCAAGACCATTTTGCAAATAAAAAGTATAATAATCTGCAAAAATTCTGAACTTTTTTTTAAAAAACCAGACGTGTGAGGGCTATCTGGTCTTCTAGAGAGAAATTATTTGTGTGTGCTTGGTCTAATGTGGTCCTGGCTTTTGGGAAACAAATCTGTTCCCATGAAGTCAAAGTAGCTCACCTGGAGAAGCTGAAAGGTTTGTGGGCACGGCCTTTGAGGCTGTGAGAGCAATATTCTATTCCTTGAGTGACAGGAGAAGGAAGCTGTCTGAGAAGGGGGGCCTCGGGACAAGGTTCCAGGTAAGCAGTGCCGTGGTGGAGCCAGGGCTCACAGAGATACAGTACCGGTGCTTCATCAGTGGCAGCACATTTGAGATGATGGTCATGTGTCATACCATGGTCTGCTTCACATCAAAGCAATACAGTGTGCCAGCCAAAGTGACTGCACATTTGCCTTTTCATCCATTTCCACCAGAAGTGGTATTAGGTCCTGACTCACTAGGGGTGGAGCCCAGAATCTTCCATAGGAGCCACAAAATTCTGAGAAGGCTCCACCAATCCACTGTCTTTTGGACATTTCCTGAAAGAAAGGGATAGGGGCCCTGATCACTTCTGTTGCATCTGATTCCCCTGGATTAGCTGGCTATTTTCCTGCATGTGCTTCCCTTTCTATTGTCCGTACACTTGGATCTTTCTGCCTGAGGTTTTTTCCTGAAATCAGAGGCCCTCCTCTCCCCTGTCCATGCATCTTGTTTCAGAAACAGGGTTGCCCTTAGGAAGCAGATCCTTCCATACACAGACTTTGTTGTTGTTGTTAGTCGCGAAGTCGTGTCCGACCCATCGCGACCGCATGGACAACATTCCTCCAGGTCTTCCTGTCCTCCACCATCCCCAGAGTCCACTTAAGCTCACACCAACTGCTTCAGTGACTCCCATCCAGCCACCTCATGCTCTGCCGTCCCCTCCTTTTGCCGTCTATTGTTCCCAGCATTAGGCTCTTCTCCAGGGAGTCCTTCCTTCTCTTTAGGTGGCCAAAGTATTTGAGTTTCATCTTCAGGATCTGGCCTTCTAAAGAGCAGTCAGGGTTGATCTCCTCTAGGACTGACCAGTTTGATCGCCTTGCAGTCCAAGGGACTCACAGGAGTCTCCTCCAGCACCACAATTCAAAGGCCTCAGTTCTTCGGCACTCAGCCTTCCTTATGGTCCAGCTTTCACAGCCATACATTGCAGCTGGGAAAACCATAGCCTTGACTATATGCACTTTTGTCGGCAGGATGATGTCTCTGCCTTTTGGTATGCTGTCTAGATTTGCCATAGCTTTTCTCCCCATGAGCAAGTGTCTTTTAATTTCTTGGCTGCAGTCCCCTTCTGTGGTGATCTTGGAGCCCAAGAAAATAAAATCTGTCACTAACACAGACTTTAGAAATATGCAAATTAGCATACACAAAATTGTGAGTTGTTTCATTTAATCCTGTAGGCAGATTTTTTTGGTAACCATCACAGCTCCTGACTTCAGCTGATCCACTTTTCCTCTCCTAACTATTGGGTTTGTTCTGAGTGCCATTATGACACAATCCTTGCTGAGTTAATCAATCATGAAGATCTGAATTAGGACTTAGGGAAAATATTTCTGCAAGCAACTGCAAGGAACAGGAAACAGCACAGTCAGTTCTCCATGTTGTCATCTAGTTGGTTTTTGTGTGATAAATAGGCAAGGGTATCTTTTCTAACATATTAAATAGGAAGTTACTCATTCGTTACTGAATCCTGATGTTTTCCCTTGAAAATAATTCTGATGAAGGGATTTTGCACTGTCCTTGTATTCAAGAGCACATAATGTTGGTTGTCAGGAAAATGAGATTAGTCCTCTATCTCTGATATCGCAGGTGCCTATTGACTACAGCCCATCATATCACACCAGCAACAAGGGACACAACTTCTCCTACTCACCATATACATTAAACATGCTATGATGTTTTAATTATTTATTTTTAAAGCTAGTCCAGCTGAACACTCCTCTGTAGTTCCAGAATGTCATGGAAGCCCTCAGATGCAATGTCAAAAACAAACCCACCAGCAAAATCACACAGGCTAATCTTAACCAGATGCCCTCCAGTTGTTTTGGACTATAATTCCCAGCCTTCCTGATTAAGGGCCATGTTGGCTGGGGCTGATGGCAGTTGAAGTTCAACACTTTGGGCGTACCCCTAATTAGGTATGGCTGGTTTGGGAGGTCATATTGTACCACTAGCCCTGAGTGGGTTGGGGCTAGTATAACCCTACAAATAAAACATAAGTGAAAAGGCCCCAGAATTCAGGAACTAATTTATGAATGACATTTCATGACATAAGGCTGGAATATCTGAGGAGGAAAACAAGTATGCAAAGATTACAACTCGAACAAAACCTCACTTCCCGCTTCCTAAATCAAGGAACCCTCATTGCTAAGATGTAAAGCTTTGGGGGGGGGGACCCCCTCCCAACATTCTACAGGCAATTTACTCCAATCTCACTGCAGCCAATTAATCCAGAGACTTACAGATGTTTTCATGCATACCCAAAAGTAAGACCAATTTCTGGGCCACTGGCAGAAATTATAGTTTGAATTTTAATAGTTTTTCTACATAAGGCACTTGTCTGGTCACAATTCTACAATCATACTAGTTTGTGGGTGCTTTGCATGCTGTTGTCATTCTCCACAGCCTCCCCCATGCACTGCAGCCATTTCTTGACCCTTTTAGATCAAGGAAAGTCTGGTGTTACCTGTTATTGATGGTATGAAACCCTGGTGTGTATGCACAATTCTGCTATACCACAATGTTGCCTAGTGCTTATATGATGCAACACAGAGACAGGTAGAGAATGGAAAACCCTGGTGACAAGGGGGTGGGGAGAGACACATGCCATAAAGGAACTGACCTTAATCCTCAGTAGAATGGCAGGTTAAAGCCCTTGTATAGAGAAGCCGTAGAAAGAGGGGCAAGAAAGACTTAAACGTCTTCTGGAAGAGGGAGTTAAAGAGCTTTCTCTCAGAGCAAGCGAGCACACAGCAGTGACTATGATACTATAAAAGACCTACAATTCTTCATGCTTTATTGCCAGGAGATTTATTAGATTTTTAGTCAACAATCAAACCAGAGAGATGCACAAATTCTTTTGAAAGTGAAATCATATACTCCTCTCATTTCTCTCCACAGCTCCTTTCCCTGCTGCTCAGTGAGATCCCTCAGCAAACACAAACAAGACTGGGCATATTCTAAAGCCAAGAGACAGAGAGAGAGAGAGAGACAGGGAGAAGATGACAAGTCAAAGGAAGAGCAAACAGCAGACACATGCCCATCACTCCCACCATGATACCTGCTGAGCTCCACAAGCGCTCTGCAGTGTTCTGGCTGATGACAGAATGCGACACATTTGTAAGCTGCCAGCAGAAAATCTACACTTAGTTTTTGTCAAATGCTGCTTGTCTGCAGAACTCTCTGCAACAGAAGGGCACTGAGTGGACAAACATAAGGGCATGTACACAAAGAAGCAACAGATCATTCAGCCACGCTACCAGTATTCAGCACCCCAGTCTGGAAGATGGTACAACGGAAGTAACTTTCTTGATTTCAATGGGTCTTACTCTCAGGCAAGAGCTTATAAGTTGCAGCCCTAAAGTTTCAGTGTTTGAGACCATTTTTTTAAAAGATGTGCTGACTGTTTTTAAAAGATGTCATGGCAGTGTTTAATTTCAGGAATCAGAGTGCTAGCATTCTTGTTAAAGTGTTTACTAGTGTGTGATACTTGTGAAAAGGATGCCTTGGTCTGCTAGGACTGTGGATGCTTGAGAATTTTGTTTCGGTGTTTTGATAAGAATTTGCCAACATTTACACATTTCTTCCTATTCATGATGGAAGGAACTCAAGACTGAAATAATGCAAATGCAGAAGAAAGCATAACTGACAGGTTCTATAGATAGGACAGCAGGGGCACTGGAAGAACTTTATCCACAGCCCTTTGTTCCCTGCAGAAATTGATTTGATTTTGATCTCCTTTTTTGAAAACAGTAGCAACGACTACTACTACAACTACTATTACTACTACTACTACAACAGATGGGAGATTTCAGTTACCTGGAATTAGTCAGTAGGGATTCTGTGAAAAGATGCGCCGGGCCCACCTCTTCCAATTCCCCACCCTCAAACTCCTGTTGCCATGGCACTGGTGCTGACAATTTCAAGCCATAAAACCAAATTTGCATTTTAATGGGACACAATTATAACGTTGAGACAAATGGTTTGTCCTCTCCAAAAGGTAATAAACACATATGCACGCCCCATATCACAGAACACAAAAATGTGCTGCACGGTACAGAGAGAGAGAAACATCACATGACACGCATTTGGAAAAAGTTGTATTCTGGGAAGGGTGAGAGTGACTTGGAATCGCACTCACAGCAAAAGGCAGGGCTGAGATGAGTGCCAGCCAGTGCACACCATCTCTGAGCATGGCCCCTTCAGTCTGGCATGTGAACACCGATGCATTGGGTCTAGGGAGGCATGCGCAAATCAGGGCCTGAGAGGGGACTGGATGCACCAAACCAGCGGTGCCCATTCTGTGCTCCAGGGAACCCCGGGCTTGTCAAGAGATTTCATCAACTCTGCTCAGGGCCAAAGTCAATAATGGCAAAGAAACAGCTGGGAAGGAAGGAAGGCTGCACACAGTCAACTATCTCCTGTTGAGGCAGGCAGGGCATTCTCCAGCCTTTTTGGCTAATGGGCATATCTGCAATTTTGGGGCAGGATCACTCTTACAAAGCGCTTGCCAAGGGACTTTTCCCATTCATGCAATGGCTGCTGTGGGGTGAGGGCCTGCCCTGTGCCACATAACACTTGTTTCCTAGAAGTCATGCTGGTGACACTATAGGAAAAGTAAGTTGCCAAAGAACTTTAAAAATCAGGAGGGATGGGAAGAAAGTTGACCAGCATGTGTCAAACTGTCCTTTATGGAAAGGGTGGAAAGACTTTCCTGTCAGAAGCCACTTTCTCCCAGGAGCCAAATTTCACTGCACCTCCTTTCCTACAATCTAATGAATGATGGCTTCCAATTCTTTTGGACTACAATTCCCATACACCCCAGCAGCATGTCCAGTATTTGGGCCTTGTAAGAGTTGTCATCCAAAAAATCTGGAAGGCACCAGCTTACCTATCTCTGATAGAATGCCTAAGCCACAGCAACAGGCTAATTATTAATTTCCCTTCAGTTTTCTAGATTGGAGAGAAATACGGTTGAATAACTATCAGCAGATGGACAGATATTTAGAGAGGGCAAAGGGGTGACATCTTTTTAACTGTACTTGGAGAGAGACTTTTAAGACATTTCCATTTACTGCAGCATCTATTCCCATCTTCACCCCACAATCCACCCCAGATAAACATTTTAAAAGACAGAAAACAAATGTCTCCTGCCCCCCATGCAGACCAAATTCAAAACAGGCAGCTGGCAAGAATTAAGAGAGAGAGAGCACATGGAGGGAAAGAGAAAGTAAGAAATTGCTAATAAAAAGCTGGAAAGGCGAGTGCTAGGGAGAAAAGCAAACAAGTGAATCATGAAAGCTACAAACCGCCTGGAAATTTCATTTGGCTTTTCAATTTGAAAGTGATGTGACGCCTAAGCGGGAGTGTTGGTGGCAGGGTTGTGGGAGAAGAGGGGAGGGGGGGAAACCTTGCCAAGCAAAAAGGGGAAAAGACAATCCAGTCATACTGGAGACCTTCCAAGGACTTGACTGGATTAAAAGAACCCCAGCTGAAACATATCTCCTGCCCCCCATCACGGCACCTTAAAATTTTGAAAAGCAAAAAAGGAAGGATGGTTCCTGAGTGGAGGTCATTGGCTCCTCCTTGCAGGAAAGTTACTGAAAACCCAACTTTTCTGGAGAAGTGATTATGAACTCCTTAAGCAGTCCTTTGAAAGGTAAGACCCACAGGAGGGCAGCCTTTGAAAGAAGCCAGCGGTGTTTCATGGGCACATGGACAGAGCAGGTTAACAGCCAGAGACAGGGGCTGCGTAGAGACACTAAAAGGCAAAGTATGTAAGACTGAAAACTTAGAGGCTAAAAAGGGGGGGGGAATGTTTGGGGGGAGGGGCAGGTTAATACAAATCTTAATGGCTATAATTTCATAATACATGACAGACTTCAGGCCTCACGGTGCCCATAAGCACCAATGTGTCCACCAACTCAGTACTCATCAGTCTCCCTGCCCTCATGATTTTTAAAAAATTGAACTGGGGAGCTGGCGAGCTGCAGAATGAAGCACTAGCCTCCAGCGCTGTCTGTACTTCAGTTCAAAAGAATGGGTTTTGCATTTTGGAGCTCAGAGCTTTTCTACACAAGGACTGCCCATTCATAGATCAATGTGTCTCCCAGCAGACAGCTGAACAATGGGATGATACAGCAGCAAAATGATCAAAACAGAGCAGCCATTGGCCATGCTGGCTGAGAATGATAGGAACTGCAGTCCAATGAATCCGGAGGACACCAGACTGATGTAGCATTACTGCTGGGATGTTCCATGTCCTGCCTACTTCAGATGTTGCGCAGCCCATCATGACACTTTCTTCAAACTGCTTCCTTCTGAGAACACTGAGAACATGACTGGAGAAAAACCTCATATTCTGCAAAAGTTTCACAGCCACATATGCTTGCTTACATGTCCAAATTAAAGTAGAAGTCTAGGCCTTCAACAAACAGAGGGCTCTGATTGAGTAGGGTATAGCTGTAAGGGGTTGTGAACTTGCACTGTTGAACAAAAGTTCTTTGTGCACGTACCGTGGCAAAATGACTTTATTGGCCAGTCATGGACATCAGTGGATGGGATGAGAAAAACACATGTACTTTGATCACCAGTGAGCTTAGCAGGAGGCTATAGGGGTTAGTATGTTGAACAGAATCCATGAGAAAACAGAACGAGACGTTCCTAATGGGGTAGACAAAGGTTAAGATGTTGCTTAAGATCTAAATATATTTGTGGTCACAGAACATGTAGGAGAACCTTATGTGAGCATGTTGGCAAGATTTCATCCATCAGTCAGCTGATCTTACGTATTGGTTTGCTCAGATCATTACATGGTTTGGATGACCCGTGTTGCAAGACACAGATAGACAAGCCACTTTTTATCATTCCAGAGAGTCTTTGTGTAAGCTCTAAAAGAGGCTTGGTTCACATTACTTGTAGTCAGGCATGGACCAATCTCTTCTATCATTCCACAAGATCTCTCCCTTTTGCATGGCATGACAGTGAAGAAGCCCATATGTATAAGATGGTCCTGCCACCATCCCTGACCTGCCCTCTAGTTGCGTTGAACCACTTCGGATGAGCTGCAGCCAGCAGAGCTAACACTCAGACATACAATAGTCAGACAGACTGACAGTCTGGAGAGTACCAGGGTGGGTGAAAGGTATTGTGCTAATTCCTTCCCCTACGACATCTGAGTTCTAACTCAGGTGGAACTCAAGAGGCCATAAGGACTGTTTGCACTTGTATGCTAAACAGACAGAAAGTCTCAGCAATGGAGGCAACTTTCCATCAGGCCTGCACCCTCTCCTTCCACCAAAGAAAATCATTCCAAAATAAAGTGCAGTTGATAAACTGTTCAGTCAGCTGTGGTCAGTGTCATCCCAACTATTTTCCAGATTTTTGCTGAACAGCAGTAAATGCTGCTGCCTCCTTGCTCACTGGTTCTTGGCCTGTCCAGCAAGCAGGCTGTAGCAATGAAGAGAAAGGGAGTGAGGAGCAAGAGCAGCTGGTGACAACTGCAGTGAGAAGGTAGATTCACTGACGGCTCATGGCAGGGATCTTGCCCAAGGCCCTCCAAAACCAGGATCCCACACTGGGTTTTAGGCGCACATGCAATCAGGGGTGGCTGCGTAACTGCTTAATGGAACAAGATTCACTTTATGTTGCTCCCCAAGTTATTGTGGAGAGTTTCGCCATGCCACTGCAATCTCTTTGATGGAAGGGGTTGCTGGTTCAGAAGCAGAGGGAACACAAGGTGCTTCTGCAAAGATTCCCAAGGGGACAGCCTCTAAGGGAGTCATGTCTTTCAAAGAGCACCAGGCCTGAAAGATGGGACAGCTTCTGTGTGTTGGGAAATCAAGCACTTCACATGGGTGCACTTGTATACATGCACCGCACAAGCTTGGATGGTCACTTGGGAATCACCAAGAATGGGAACAAAAGATGGCACGGCCTTGCATGTAATTCAGATAGCTAATGTGCACACACCCCTCTGGCTTTTCCACATTTTGTTGTGCTACAGCCTGGGAATGAAATAGATTTAATTGACATTGTTGCCACTTGATGCAAACATGATACTCCACACAACGAAAGTGTGAAAGAATTTTATGGTGACACAAAAGATAAGTAAATAAAAACAAACTGCCACTTACTTATTGAATCAATGTTTGGTAGAAGTTCCTCTGGCAACAGTGACAGCTGTGAGTCTTCCTACTTAAGTCTTTATTAACGTTGTGCATCTAGATCCTAGAAGGTTGTTTTTATGTTGTCAGATAATAATGCTTACATATCCTATAGAGCCTCTTTGTTTGCTTTGGCAGATAAGATCAAAAGGTGGCCTCAAAGGAGGTAGCTAATTGATAACGATTAAACTAGTTTTTATTTTACCTATTTATTTATCCATTTATTTAAAACTCTTGTATGTCATCACCACATGCCTTGGCATCTCGGGACGACTCACAATAAAACTTGACATCTAGATCCTGCAGAGTTTGCCCATTCTTCCTGACAGAACTGACAGATCTCTGATGGAGCCACTCAAAGACATTCAAGTTCTTGTTTTCAAACCACACCAGTGTTACTCCAGCTGCACGTTTGGGGTCTCTGTCCTGCTGGCAGGTGAGCCTCTGCCCCAGTCACCAGTCCCTTGAAGGCTGTAACAGATTTTCCTCCAGAATTGTTCTGCATTGAATTCCATCCAATTTGCTCTCAATCGGTCCCTGCAAGGAAAGAGCATCCACAGATGCTGTGCCAGCACCATGCTTTGCTGTAGGAATGGTGTTCTCAGGACAATAAGCACTGTTGGCTTTTACCTTGCACAGGAATTTGGAGCAAGGCCAAAAGTTTCAGTTTTGGTCTCATCAGACTAGAACATCTTTTTCCATATCTGCTGTGCCTCCCACTGGTCTTTTTGTAAACTCCAAATGGGAGTTGATACGGATTTGTTCCAGCAATGGCTTTCTTCTCACCACTCTTCCATAAAGCCCAGCTTTGAGGAGCATCCAGTCAGAGTTATCCCATGGGTAGTTTCTCCCATCTCAGCTGCAGATCACTGCAACTTCTTTTCCCTTAAGAATGAGTTGCCAGGGTACCTTGCTTATCATTGTTCTGTGTTTGTTAAACTTTATTTATTTATTTATTATTTATTAGAACATTTCTATGCCGCCCCTTGCCGAAGCCTCGGGGTGGCTTACAACACAATAAAATACAATACAATACAAAAATAACAATATAAAATTAAAATTGACAATATAAAATAAATAAAAATGTAAAAGATATAAAAGAAGTTATAAAAGAAAAGAAGTCGCCCTGGCCAGATAAATAAGTAAATATTGTTAACAATTAAAATGACGTTTAAATAAAAAGGTCTTCACCTGGCGCCAAAAAACAAATAACGACAGCATCAGGCGGACCTCTCTGGGGAGCGCATTCCATAGATTGGACGCCACCGCAGAGAAAGCCCTCCTCCGAGTACCTACCCTCCTAATTTCTTTCACGGAGGGTTCCCGGAGAAGGGCCTCTCCCGCAGATCTCAAGGGGCGGTCGGGCATATATGGATGTAAGCGCTCCTTCAGGTAACCAGGACCCAAGCCGTTTAGGGCTTTATAGGTCATAACCAACATCTTGAATTGGGCCCGGACTTCAATGGGAAGCCAGTGAAGCTGACGGAGGACTGGAGTCATGTGAACATAACGCCCCGTCCCCGTCAGCACCCTGGCAGCTCTATTTTGAACCAATTGAAGTATCCGGACCGTCTTCAAGGGAAGCCCCACGTAAAGCGCATTACAGAAGTCAAGGCGGGAAGTCACCAGCGCGTGTGTCACCGTCGCCAGGCAGTCGTACTCCAGGTAGGGGCGCAGCTGATTAATCAGCCAAAGCTGAAGGAAAGCGCTCCTCGCCACCGCTGTCACCTGAGCTTCCAATGAAAGCTCCGCGTCGAGGAGTACTCCTAAGCTGCGGGCCTTGTCCCTAAGAGGGAGTGCAACCCCATTCAGGACCAGGTCAAATCCACCCTCTCCGAAGCCCGATCCGCCAACCAACAGGACCTCCGTCTTGTCTGGATTGAGCTTCAGTTTATTGGCTCTCATCCAGCCCATTACCTTGGCCAAGCACCGGTTCAGCACAGCCACTGCCTCACCTGGATTAGTGGAAAACTTGGCTTTCTTGAAGTCCAGGGTATGTGTTTGACTGCAGTTAACCTTTGTCTCCTTTATAATTGAGAATTCAAGTATCACATGGTCACTTTCCCCTAGAGTTCCTGTGGCTACTATTTTGGCCACTAGGTCATTCTTGTTAGTATTAAAAGGAGGATAGCTGATCTCTTTCCTTCCTCTACCTTCTGCTGGAGGGAGTTGTCAGCAACACATGTCATGAAAGTCTTGTCTCCCAGCATATATCAGAGAAAGTGAAGTCCTCATTCTTCTTGGAAATGCTGGCAAGTTGCTTTTCAAAGGTTGCAGCCTTGTCCTCTTTTTGACTGGGTGGTCAGTAATAGACATCAATGTTTTTCGTATTTTTTGCTCCCCTTAAATTAAACCAGATGCTTTCAACAGGGCTACTGAGTTCCTCTTTTTATATTTCTGTGCAGATATATGTGTCTCTTACATAAAGTACAACTCCACCTCTCTTGTCCTTTATATTTTTCTCGAACATATTGTATCTATCAATTGTAGAGTTCCAGTCATGTGAGTCATCCCACCAAGTTTCAGTTATTCCTATAAGATTGTAATTGTCCTTGTATTCTATGAGCTCAACTTCAGCTTGTTTGTTTCCCATACTCTACTCTCTGTAGAGACATCAAAGTTCATTTTCATTGTGTATACTTTTTGCAGTTCTGATTTAGCAAGAAAGCACATGACTAGGAGCATCTGATAGTAATAGGCACAAATCCCTTTTCCATGTAAATCCAGTCTTTGCAATTAGGCCAGGAATGGGCAGACTTTAACCTTGCAGGATCTACTCCTTTCCTTTCCTTTCCTTTCCTTTCCTTTCCTTTCCTTTCCTAGAACCCCCAAATTTGCTAACTGGACCCTGAGAAAAAGACATGCAACTACAATTAAAGACTTCTGAACCCAGAAATCTCTTTTGAGCACCAAAACTGAATGGAGTTCTTAGCTGTCCCCACAAAAAATAATTCCTGGTTACCTCCAGCTTTCTTCATTTCAATAATACATATTTATTGTAAGAGGGGGAAGTCATTTTGGTATTGCTGTTGTTAACAATGTTGAGTCCTTGCTGATCTCCTGGCAAACACTAGTAGATCCAGCTGTACCTTCTCCGCCCTGGTTTTAAATCAGCAGGACAAATCCTCTTGCTTAGATTACACTGACAACCATCAAGAGGATAACATCTGTGTAAAGGGATGCCAAAAAACCCTCCCAGTTGCATGCCTGGTATTCTGGAAAATTACCCAAGAAAAGCAATGCAGCTTAAAGCTATAGATTTTTAGAAAGGAGTATAAATCCATTCAAAAAGTATTTCTAGGCCCATATATCCCAAGCTTTAGGCTGGTTTGATTATGGCAATTGGTTTTGTGTTGTGTTGTTAAATTGAATTTTATACTGTTGAAGTAGCATGAGTTAGAATATTTGCAACGGCAAGCTGCCTGGGGCATTTGGTTGATAAGAAGAGATATAAACATAAACAATTCTAAGATGTGAAAGTGGCACAATAGGGAAAAGAAAAATCTTTGCTGCAAACATGTGATATGCTTTCCTCAACTAATAATGCTGGAGAACACACATCAGGTTTGGATTACTGCAAGATGTTCTGTACAGGGCTGCCATTAAAGACTGTTTGGAAACTTTAGTCCATTCCGAGTGCCTCAGCCAAGCTGTTGACCTTGAACAGTTGTAAGGAGTGAGCAGCTCCTAGAGGACAGCAGGTGCAATGTCTGCGGGTCCATCTTTGGGCCCAACCCAAAATGCTGTTTAGGACCTATAAATGCCTGGACAGTGAGTGAGGAACCTCTAAGGACCAAGGGTCTGCACCCAGCTCCCTGGCACCACCTGTAGAACTCATCACAGAAATAGGGCTGCATGGCAGCAGGAAAGAAGGGGTTGATTTTGTCTTAAACAAGGCATGCAGGGAGAAATCACAGGAGTGTTAGAAGTGGAAGAGGATGAAGTCTGGACTGATAAAATTCCTCAAAAAAGTGGGATGATGGTGTCATGAAAGTCTTGTCTGGAAGCATCCAATATCTCACCCTTGGGAAGGAATGTTTAGAAACATGTAGGGTCACACATCGCCCACCTGTGTGCTAAAGGTCAGGATTTAAAGTAATATTTTGTGAGGAAGACCACGATGTGTGATCATGGCACACCGCAAACTTTCCTGTCCCCTTTTGAGCACTCCCTCACCCCTGTTGCTTTCATCCCTGCATTACTCATGCATGCATGCATTCAGTACTTCTGAGAATCTGTTAAATGGTTCCGGAACAGGCCAAGAAGCAAAATTCAGAACTGGAATAAATGGAGGATTTGAGCCTGAGACACGAGCAGCATGTTTTGCTCTGATGCTATAGTCCCTGTTTCTTGGTCTCAGAATTTATTTTATTTCTTAAGTAGCTACATCAAATAACCCTCTGGGTGATATTATGGTGAGGTGGCGTGTGGCTTACCCCACTGTTGCCCTGCTCCCCACTGCACTTGCATCAGTAAAAGAGCCGTGCAGAACATTTAGGGCCGTTTCCATAGCAGCACCGATCACTTGGAGGGGGGGTTGCTGGGAAGGAAGAAGAGTGGCCTTAGGCAGCTGGAAATTCCCCTTGAGTAAGACTTGTGCTGCCAATGAAGGCTTCTGGGGAATATCTCCCCCTGCCCCATTCGACACGGCTGACCCCATTTAACCCCCCTGCCCTTCTTCATTTGCTGGAATCAAATATTAATTGAATAGCACCATGATGGAGTGGACTTTAATGCACCCTGGCATTTTATCAAGCGCAGTCACATCCAAGCCCCCTGCCTAGCAAAGCAGAAAGGACAGTCACGGCCCAGAATCTGGGGGGAGTGGATGCTGTCAAGGAGCCGGCCCCATTCACAAAGGGTGGCACTTCATGGATATCCCTGCCTGCAAAGTTCCCCTGGAGAGGCTTCCCTTCTCTTCCCTTCCATATGCCTCTCTTGCCTTCCTGTATACTTTCATGCATAATCTAAGAGACAACTCAGCCACAGAGTGTGATAATGTATTTTTTGACTTGGCCTTTTACAAAGAAGCCCTTAGGAGCACCTTTCTACCACCAACACTGCTCCAAAATCAAATCTGGCTTTCCTAAAGGAGGCACAAAAAAACAACAAAAGTAAGAAAGGTTAATGATATTAACAGCCAATCTCTGCACAGAATCTTGTGGGATTTAAAGAAGGCAGCACAGTTGACTTGAAGCACAGGCAGGGAAGGGGGGCTTTTCTAGACCTAGGCCTTGGCATGCCTTCAAGGTAAGTGTGAAAAAAACACACAAGGAGCTAAGCTTATGCTTTCCCACAGTTTCCGAAGATACTAAGATTCTATGAAGCTTTTCAATTTCCCTCTTTATGCAGAAAGCCTACAAGTGCCAAGAGGTAGGGAACCCACACATTCTTGTACAGCTAAGTGGCTTAGGAAAACTCCTTCTGCACACCCTGGGCAAAACTAAGTGCAGAACCATTCGCAGGATCTTGCACTGAGCTGGGGTTAAATCAGAAGGACTAAAGTACATATCAGTATAGTTCAGAAATGGCTGTTCAAATCTGTTATTAAATATCTACGTGTGTAGACTTGCAAGGCCTGCACATGGTTTTGAATTTTAGGGTATAATTCCATGCACATTTAGAGAGAGAAAAATAAAAAGCATCCTGTGAGTTTTTAGGGCTTTTAGTTTTTGCATAGGATTGCACTTTTAGGGTGCAAATTGGTGCCCTCTGCCTTAAATGCATTTAAGCCTCAGAACTTGGAAGCTTATGTACATCCAAGTGCATGGATGTAGCAGTGACGAATGCTGCTGCCTCATTCCACGGATTTAGACTAGACAGCCATTTTCAACTGTCTAGATCAAATACCAGGGAGGGAGGGAGGGAGGGAGGAGGTCAGCCAGAGCTCCACTAGGAACTGGCATAAGCCACCAACCCTCACCTTCTCTGCTCCCTGGCATGCCCATTTTCATCCTCTCCAAGGCCCGGTCTACTGCTTCACCTCAATTGTCACCTGCTACTCTTGCTACATATCCTCTTCTTGTGTCCTTGCTTGACAGAGAGAGAACCAATCAGCAAAGAAGCAGTGGCACCTGCTTCTGCTTCTTCTCACCACCACCATTCTCCGGGCTGGAATGAGAACCAGGTGACCAAGCAGGTTGCTAGAGTGAAAAACTCTAGGGGTTTTCGTTGGGCCCCTGCTGGGGTAAAGACCCTTTGCAGATGCCCAGTGATGCCTACCCTTGATGAAGGCCATATCCCAGTGGCTCCCATGATTCATACATTATTGGAAATGCTGTTTGAAGACACATAGCCTTAAAAGACTCCTGAGATACGTCTAGCACAGTATGACATTTAGAGTGTTGGACCAGGGACTGGAGAGATCTGGGTTCTAGCCTCCAAATGTCCCACTGGGTGGCTTTGCAACAGCCACTTGCTTTCACCTAACTGACCTCACAGGGTTGTCATTGTGAGGATAGAGAAGAACTATGCAAGCCACCTGGGCTCCTCATCAAAGGAAAAAGGCAAGATATAAATCCAGTGGGATGATGATGACAATGACAACACCAATAGGGTCTTCATTCCTACAAATCCAGCTTCTCCTCCTCAGCCCTTCATTCAGATCTAGACACCCTGGGCTAGCTGTTCAGAGAGACCCTGCCATTTCTCCCACTTCCTTGCAGCAATAACATATCACAATAGTTGAATCTCTCAGGCACTTGGTTTGGGCCCTCTGCTGGCAAAAACAGAAAAAGGACAGAGAAAAGACTCAGTCATGCCCTTCCAGTGCCCACCGATGCATCTGAGCATGTGTGTGCAAAACGACTCCTAGCTAGATACTTGCTCCCCAGCATGTGTTAATCTGAATTCCACGGGCAAAAACATTCTATTTAGTGGTGAAAGAACCAAAACAAAGAAGGGGTGACAACAAAAGTGAGGACAATGCCATTGCTCCTGCTCCAGCCCTTTTCAAAGCATGGCAAACCCCACCTTTAGGCAAAGTGACACAGCTGTTTCAGGTGGCAAATTTTTGGGGAAGGGAGCAGCAGCAAGATATCGGAGAGCAGAGCTATGCAATCCTAAGCTAGTTTCGTACACTCCGATGTGGCGGAAGCTGCTCTCCCCTTGCCAATCCAATCAGCTTCTGGACATGGAACTGTGGGTGAGCACTTCCTTTGCTGCCTGAGCCAAAGCATCTTGGGCCAGCCTTGTTTCCAAGAAATTGGAAAGTCAAATCAAATGGGCTCCTGTATGCAAACACAACTGTGGGACCCTATACAATTGTTACTAACAAAAGGTGGGAAGAAGAGCTGAAGAAGAAAACAGTGACATTCAAAGAGATGGACTTGAGGCAGAGGGGAACAATGAAAAGTCAGACAGAGGGAAGTAAAAGGAATAATAAAAAAGAACCCTGAGAGACAGGGAGAAATGGTGTTGAACTACTGACTGTGTCAGTGAAAGCAGCAAGGCAGGAGTGAGGCACAGATCATCTCTCCCACTCAGCCGGATCATCTCCAGCATTTTTATCCATTTAATTGGGCAGTCGCCCTTCTGTGCTTGTGTGTGAGAAAGAATACAAATGGATGGTTGGTTCTGTGCATTGGATCCTTCTAATCACACACTGTTTGTTTGCTAATAGAGACAGAGTATCACGCTTTATGCTTGGCACCAGCTTCAGCAATGCAGCAGGGCAAGACCAGCTCAGGCTCAGAGCACACTGCCAAGTCACAAGCACAAGAGCCACTTCTTTGCTTGCTGGATGCTTCGCTTCCTTTCCCCAAGCCTGCTACTTTAGCCAAAAAACATGACACAGAGGAAAAGCTGTGTGCATCAGGGCCTTCCCAGACATTAGGGGCTGGAATCCTGGAAGTGCCTGAGCCCTCCCAATATTCAGAACATTCAGCTGAGGCTCTGAATATAATCACCCTCTGTAATAAGCCATTACTTTTATTTATTATTATTATTATTATTATTATTATTATTATAACATTTTACCCTTCCTTCCTTCCACCTCTGATCCTTAGACATATCCAATTTACCAGAGCATCCCAGAATTACGAGGTACACCACTTGTATACCTGCCTAAAAAGTTTCCCTGGTTCCTTATACCGGTGTGTAAACTCTGACAGGACTAATAGCACCACACCTTTTGGAACTCCTCACAGCACCTGGGACCTCTCCCGCAACACCTTCTACCTCCCAATGCCATTTTATACATTGGCATCAATGAAAAGACAACATCAACACCGGGAAAGGGAAAGTGCTACACCCACACAGGAGACCCTCAAGCCAACAGTTCTGGAGCACAGAGTGCTATTGTGGACGAAGAGCAGCTGGTGCACATCGTTGCACAACTCCAGTGACTACAGCTTGGTAACAGCATGCATATCATGCCCCCCTCCCTTCTGTCACACCACCAGATTTGCTGCTGGAATTCAGGAGCTTGGTGCAAGCAGGGAAAACACTGTGATTTCTTTTTGAAACATGCCTTCATGCTGCATGTTGGGTGCCACGCTGCTGGACACTAGTGGGAAATTTCACAGCACAGTGATGGTGGTTGTGGTGGGGAGCTGTGCAGTCCCTGGTGGTTGCAGAAAGGGAGGCATCAGCCAAGGCTCCCCAAGTAACAATCCTTAGGGGCCTGGATCCAGTCAAGGCACACTTCAGATTTAAGGATATGCAGGATGAAATAATCCTGCTTGTGTCAAGGATGATATACCCTGGAAGCTCTGGGGGATTTTCCGGTTGACAAGGCTGGTGATCCTGTCGATGCCCTGGTTGAACTGTGGAATGAGGAGATGACCAGGGCTATTGACACGATCGCTCCCAAGCGTCCTCTCCCACCTGGCAGAGCCCGTTCATCTCCTTGGTATACACCTGAATTACAGGCGATGAAGCAGGTTGGGAGACGTCTAGAGCGTAGGTGGAGGAGATCACGGGGTGATTCTGACCAAACACACTTAAGAGCCCATTATCGGGCCTATGCTGTGGTGATGAGGATGGCGAAGAAGAAATTCTTCTCCGTTTCCATTGCCTCCTCACAATTCCGTCCGGCGGAGCTTTTTTGGGTGGTGCAAGGGCTGATACATCTGAGCCCGAAGAAAGATCTTGTGCCACCCTCGAAGGCCCGCTGTGATGACTCTGCCAAGCATTTCAGGGAGAAAATCGCTCAGATTTGCCACGAGCTTGACTCTGCTATTGAATCAGATTCTACTGGGGAGCCGCCATCGACGCTGTCGAGTCCACAATTAATGGATGAATTTCAGTTGTTGCGGCCTGATGATGTGGACAAGGTGCTTGGACAAGTACATCCTACTACTTGCTTACTAGACCCATGCCCATCTTGGCTACTTAAGAAAGCCAAGGACGGGATTGGGACCTGGATCCTGCAGGTGGTCAACGCCTCTTTAAGAGATGGCTGGGTACCTGCCCCTTTAAAGGAGGCAGTAGTCCGGCCAGTCCTAAAGAAGGCATCCCTGGATCCAGAGGTGGCCACCAATTATAGACCGGTAGCCAACATCCCGTTCCTGGGCAAGGTGCTAGAGTGGGTGGTGGCGGGACAACTCCAAGCACTCTTGGATGAAACTGATTATCTGGACCCATTTCAGTCTGGCTTCAGACCTGGGTATGGCACTGAATCTGCCTTGGTCACCCTGTACGATGACCTGTGCAGGGAGAAAGACAGGGGGAATGCATCCCTGTTAATTCTCCTGGACCTCTCAGCGGCTTTCGATACCATCGACCATGGTATCCTTCTGAATAGGCTAGTGGGATTGGGAGTTGGAGGCACCGCGTGGCAGTAGTTCCGCTCCTATCTCAATGGCTGATTTCAGAAGGTGGTGCTGGGGGACTATGGCTCTGCGCCATGGCAGTTATGCCATGGAGTTCCGCAGGGGTCCATTTTGTCCCCTTTGCTATTTAACATCTACATGAAACCACTGGGAGAGGTCATCAGGAGGTGTGGGCTGCGGAATCATCAGTACGCTGATGGTACCCAGCTCTACCTCTCGTTTTCCACCAGTCCAGGTGAGGCAGTGGCTGTGCTGAACTGGTGCCTGGCCAAGGTAATGGGCTGGATGAGGGCCAATAAACTGAAGCTCAATCCAGACAAGACGGAGGTCCTGTTGGTGGGTGGCTTGGGCCTCAGTATGGGGCACTTGGGCCTTGTCCTAAATGGGGTTGCACTCCTTCTGAGGGACAGTGTTCGCAGCTTAGGAGTGCTGCTCGACCCTGAGCTGTCTCTAGAAGCTCAGGTGACGGCAGTGCGAGGAGCGCCTTGCTTCGGCTTCAGCTGATACATCAGCTGCGTCCCTTCCTGGAGAACAACTGCCTGGCAACAGTGACACACGCGTTGGTGACTTCCCGATTAGATTCCTGTAATGCGCTCTACGTGGGGCTACCCTTGAAGACGGTCCGGATACTTCAATTGGTGCAGAATAGAGCTGCCAGGCTGCTGACGGGGACTGGGCGTCGTTCTCATATATCCCCAATTCTCCGTGAGCTCCACTGGCTCCCGATTGAAGTCCGGGCCCAATTCAAGGTGTTGGTTATGACCTATAAAGCCCTAAATGGCTTGGGACCTGAATATCTAAAGGAACGTTTGCGCCCATATATGCCCTCCTGCCCCTTGAGATCAGCAACGGATGCCCTTCTCCGGGAACCCTCTGTGAATGATATTAGGAGGGCGAGTACCCAGAGGAGGGCTTTCTCTGCAGTGGCGCCCCATCTATGGAATGCGCTCCCCAGAGAGGACCACCTGGCGCCATCATTATTTGTTTTTTGGCGCCAGGTTAAGACCTTTTTATTTAAAATTTATTTTAATTGCTAAATTATTGAATTAATTAGGATTTTAAAATTTTTAGCCGAGAATGCGCCGGGGGTTTTTAAATGTTTTTTTTTATTGTTATATTATCATTATTTATGTATTCTTTGTGAGCCGCCCCAAGGCTTTGTTGCAATGGGGGCGGCACAGAAATATTTTAAATAAATAAATAAATACCCGCTCAACCATAGAGCCAACTGGGTGACTTTGGGCCAGTCACAGACTCTCAGCCCAACCTACCTCAGAGGGTTGTTGTTGTGGGGATAAGATGGAAGAGGAGATGTAAGCTGCCTTGAGCCCTTTGTAGGAGAAAGGAAGGATATAAATAATAAATAAACAAACAAACAGTTTATTGAATACAGTGATGAAATACAGATGCAGAACTAAAACGAGAAAAGAAAGCTTACACTCCTCATATCTTTGGCTGTGTTAGTTCGCTGGACGGGCCACAGGATCCTCCATGCGTCTCCAAGGTTGTCTGCATGAGTGAAGTGCCAAGTCCTCTCCCCAAGCTCAAAACAAAAGTCAACACCTCTTGCCATGAATTGGATAACATTTTCCTCTCCCCTTTTCAGATGCTGTCAATACAAACAGACTTTAACTCCCCTTCCTCGGAGACAGGGAGAGATGAAACTGCTTCAGCAAAGCAAATGATTTTCATTCTCAAAGCAAAAGCAGCTCTTTCATAAGGAATATACTTGGGGAAATTAACTTTAAGGCAACAATCTTTGCTGCTGCTCCTAATAAGCTGAAGGCCATAAGGGTTTTGCATGACTCCAAAAATCTATCCTCTCTTTTGGACACTGGGTAAGTTTTCTAAACTACCTGTTAAACGTTAATAACCTCCTGGCTATTTTTCTAATAGGGCCCATCCAAAACACCCACCCTGGAATAAAAGATAAACTGTGTTTGAAATAAACAAGTGGCTCTTGGAGTGCTCCTGTTCCATGCTCCAGCCAGCCATGCCTTCTTTTCAGGAAACTCCATTCTACTGATCCTTCTTTCCCCATTCCTGGTTTTCCAATGCTGCAGCGACAGACACTCAACATTATGTGGGTGCTGAACACACTCAGTAGAGCTGTTCTGTTTAATTGGCATGCTGTGTTTTTAATTTATTTTAACATATTTGTTACATGTTTATCCTGTCTTTCCTCCAAGAGCCCAAAACACCATACATGACCCTCGTCCTCTCCATTTTATTCTCATAACAACTTGATGAGGTGAGTGAGGCTGAGAGTCAGTGACCAGCCCAAAGTCATCCATTGAAAATCATAGCACAGCAGGGACTAGAACGCAGGTTCCCCCATTCCTAGTCAAACGCTGCAATCACTACATCACCCTTGCTCTCCCAATAGATAATGGTGGAGAAGAAGAAAAATAGGAAAGCAAATCAGGCCAGTTAAATTAGTCTTAATGAGCAACAGGATTTGTTATAATTGAAGCAGCAGGGAAGAGGCAACACAGGCCACCAGAAGTGCCCTTGTAGCAAGATAAAGAACACAATTGTGCCTGTTTAATGTCATTATTATTTCAACATTATGGAAACAAAACTGGCCCAAGACATTTTGCTGCCCAAGACAATGAACAAGATAGTAATTCGTCCAATCTATATACAAAAGTTAATTGAACTGGCTGTCAGACCTTTGTTCAGCACTGGGGGTGGATCAGCATTCTCACAAGATGCCTTATACTTCCTAACTCTTTATGCTGAGATGGACCTTTGATCCATCTAGCCCAGTACTGCCAACACTGACTGGCAGCAGCTCTTCAGTATTTTCCATCCCTACCTATAGGTGCTATGGCTCAAAGCTGGGGCATTCGGCATGTTAAGCAGGTGCTCCACCTCTAAGCTACAACTCCAGCTCTACCACATGTAGGGCAAGCGGTCTGGTAGATAGAGGGCACAAGATGCAAAGTGCTATTCTTCTCCTGGCGTCTGCTACCTGAGGTGACTGCTTCACTTTTCCTGATAGTAGAGCCATTGCATTATGGAAAAGAAGCAAATGAGCCTAATACTGTAGGATTTTTTTTCACAAAGGTATTAATCCTTTTTGTCTACTCTCAGTTTCATTCAACCACTGCTTGAAGAGTGTCTCCTTTCCTGGTTTTCTGCTACATAACCTTTAGGTTGCACTGGGCTGTAGTGGAAGAATGTAATTATACACGTGGAAAAGGTATTTCACTTTCAGAAATAATACATTTTCCCTGCCCTTAAAAAAAAAAAAAAAAAACACCTTGCTGAAAGTGCTGTTAAAAACAGAAGCAAAACTGGAAGTTCATAAGGTCATCTAAAGAACCAACGAACAACTGGGTGTAAGGATTGATGAGTGCACAATAAATACCTGAGAAAGAAAGGCTTGACAACACATTAAACCTGAAGGCGTGTGGATAGCAAATCCTAGCACCACAACTCTAGCAGCTTGCAAGTGAACGACTGTGAGAACTCATTCAACAGATCATATGAAACAGCCATTACAATGCAGCCAAGAAATATGAAAGCATGTGAATACAGCATAAGTCAAATTGAGCTGCATGTCAGATGGGAGGATGGAGAGCATCACTTCTTGATGCTGCTATGACTGACAGAAGAGCTGCAACTGAAGGGTTGGTGCTACGGAATAGTCTATGCAAGATAGACATTGCTCAGGTGTATCTTACAGACTGGGTTACAGACAGGTTTGGAAAAACACAGGTGGCTATCAATCAGTATCCTGTGCAAGCATCTGTACCTGTAAGGCATGGAGAACAGCAGATTTCAGCCAGTGTCATTTTCTTCACCCATATTTTTAGATGTACAGAAGCTGTACATGTTCCCTCTTCAACACAAGACAAAGATACAGGAGCCACAATTCTATCCAAACATCAGCACAAACCATCAGCATGGATACAGGGCAGAATCTGAATGTACAAGGCCTGAATTCAAATGTCTGCTCAAGCTATCTTGGCCACAGTCCTCAGTTAGAATTATGGGAGTATTCATGACTGATTTTACAGCACTGCTGTAGGATGGAGATAATTGCTATAAAAATTAAAAGAAATAACCATCAATTTGCAAAAACAACAACAACCCATAATCCTCACTCAGTTCAAGCTGGCACAGAAGCCATCACAGGGCAATGCTCCTAGTCCTCCTCCTCCTCCACCACCACCCTTCTCTTCTCTTCTCTTGTCTTTTGAAAGGCCAACTGTAAAATACTTGGTCTAGCATGGGATGGCGACATCTTGTGATGAAAGAAAGCAACGACAACATGGACCAGTCCAGCGCCATCCTTTGTGTATCTTGACAGATCTCGTAAGTTCTACAACCCCAAGCATTGTCCAGACAGCCATCCTGAGAGCCTAACTTAAGGGTCCCCACCTGGGATGGCTGTGCACACATATTTTGATTTAGTTAAGGGTCTTTCAGGTAGGTGTTCTTTTAGAGGACTATAAATCAAAGTTTAGCTGAAAAATTTGAATGAATTAATCCAGATGCTTTGGACTTCAGCTCCCAGCATTGGACATGCTGGAAGTGGCTCCTGGGAGTTGAAGTTGAGAACATCTGGCCCACATCTGCTATAAACCATTGGTCTCATATTAAAACCAAATGTAGAGGGGAAAACAAATTAACCATGGGAGAACTTCTACAGCAATATGTGTGCCTCCTTGTCCTGTATTGTGATGCACAGAGGTGGTACTTAGTGTGGGGCTTCCTAGTCTGCTTTCTGTGGCCTTCAACATTCCTTCTCCATTCTCACATTCCTAGCTCTGGGTGATCCCTTTATCTGCCACTTTTGATCAGCTGTACTTAAGCCCAGGAACTTTACTTACTTGATCATTAGAGATTGACAGTGTAAATCCCCATATATCTATTCAGAAGTTTGTTCCAATTAATTCAATGAGATTGGTGTTCAGCTCAGTTTGTATACAAGTGTGAAACCTTAAAGAAGCTGTTGGAACTAGACTGGCTTATTTTGGCATTGAGGGTTTTTAACATTCCATCAGAAAAAGGGGCTCCCAGGTACAGCACTTTACATTTTGTTTAATGTTTGTTCCAGTCCATAACAGGAAATCTTCCACCTGTGAATAACTCAAACATATGCTGTTCCCTTAAACTCACAGGTTGCACATGCACTGCAATGGCAGGATGGAGAATATGCACAGTCTTGAAATAACCTATTAAACGAATTCTAAATTATTTACAAATGATAAACAGAGTTGTGGGCTGATAGGGATTAAATGATAGTTACCTCATTGCTCTCAAGTTTTTTTGTTCTTTTATTTTTAAAGCCCACAACAATGCCTGGATGGGCGATCCAGTGATGGGATTGCAGAAGAACACAAAGCTAAAAATATTTTTAAGGTACAATTTGATATATGGCTGGCTGGGTTTGAGACACTTGAGTTCAGGTAGTTCCCATGCTTACCTGGATGGCTGGGCTACCTGGGGGTTGGGTTGGGAGCTCTGGCAAGGGATTTCTCAATTCCTGACCCTGTGGACAGCTCTGGTTACATAGATAACACTTGGGGCATGACTAGCCCCAAGAGAGCCCTCTGGGCTATTGGGGTGTGTGTGTGTGTGGGGGGGGTGTATTAGCCTACCCACACTTAATGCTGGCCAGCCAGGTATGTCCTACAATTTGGAACGACCTAAGGGTCTAATGGGGAAAAGCAGGGTGTTCTGTCTGGGGTACATATCTTAGCTGGGTTGTTTGTGGTGTGTGTCTGGTTTTTTTTTTTTTTTGGTATTTTTCTGAATGGCATGAGTGGGTGTCCCTCTTATCACCATTATGCCAGCTGTAAAATGGATATTTTGTTGTGCTTTGTGGGGACAAGAACGCAACATGACCTTTGGGCCTCAGACTCTCTCAGTATCATGATGAAGTTACTAATCTCGAAACCTGGTTGGTTTCCTTTCTTGAAAACTGAAGCTGAAGCAGAAAGCTGTGGATTCAAAGGACTCCACCCCTGCCTTGCACTTAGGTTCTTGGGGAAGTTACTTTTCTTATAGCCTTCCTGATTTGCCTTCTGGGAAACAAATGTTTTGTGACACTGGCTACACCCACCACAGCAGCCATTTTTATGCATGGGCAAGTCTCTTCCATGACAGCCATTTTTTGAATCTCTGGAAATTCCAAATGTGTCCATAGACTGCAAGGGGTTAGGGGCCCCTATCCTATATCCTCAGCAAATAAATCTGGGCCACGTGGTTATATATTACATATGAGAAGCCAAAGGGAATAAAAAGTTAATGTGACATGCTTTTAAACAATTAAGACAGCTATTATTATGTCTGCAATGTATGAGTCTTTCTCCAGCTGAAGCTTTCAGGGCTACATAATAAAACCAAATGCAAAAATATCAGTGACAAAACACAAAACAATGAAAATTAAAAGCAGCAGCAACAATAATTTTAAAAGGAAGCAGCTGAAACATAGAAACACATAATATTAAAATGCACCTTTAGACATATTGCTAAAAATAAAATAAGCAGCAACCATTTTAAGGCCTGGGAGAATAAAAGGCGTTTACTAGGCACTGAAGGCAACAGGCTGGGTCACCAGAAAACAGGCCTAGTTGTGACACAATCAGTCAAGAAGTTCACCTGCACAAGCTCTCATTTATTTGAATGTAACTTTTACAAAATAATTTCCCAGTGTGTTGTGACACAGAAAACTTAATTCAGGAGAGGAGAATAGGTTAAATGTGTTATTACCTCCACAGAACACAGAAATATTAAGAAATGAACATGAACTCTACGTGGTTTGCCTGATTGCTTCCATTTTAATGAGTTTTCATTATTTATAAACAATCCTAAAGAAAATAGAGATCAAATTAAACACCAGATAAGAATTAAGGAACTGTTGGAATAAACAGGAGAGGGTTTTTCCCTTGACAGTCAGAAGTAACCATGTGCTAGATACATTTGAAAGCAAAAGCCAAGGAATTGCCTCCTATTTGCTTGCATCCACCCAGCCATAAACACAAGGGAGGAAAGCATCATTTTTCAAAGCAATGCCACCAGTTAAAAGCCAAAAGTGTCTACAGCGCACGGCTGCACAACAGCAAGGCAACGATCCATATCTCTTTATAGGTAGAGCGACTGCAGAACAAATTGCCTCAGGTTGGCAATACAGATAAATATGAGTAATGACAGAGCTGCATGTTGATACACAATGTAATGTTATTTCACTGAAAATGTGTAAGACTGTAACTAATGCTGTAAGTACAGATTCCAGAGTAAATTGGGTTTCTTATTCAGGCTCTGCAGCACCTATGAGAGGGATGAAGGAACTAAGTAGCTGTATTTTATTTTAAGCAGTTTAAATGCAAATTGATTTAAAACAACAGCATATCTGACTTTCATAAATGCTAAGAAATTATTAAAAGATTATTACTTTTTGAAAAAAAACTTGACTGCATTTGGCACAGAAATACAAGGAGAAAAAACTCATACAAAAAGAGATTTCTCAATCATTTTTCAAGGCCTACAAGTTGAAAGGAAAACAAAACAGCCATATCAGAAATGTCAGCACTTACCAGTGGTGCAGATAGGTTGTGCCTTTGGTCCTTTTGGGCCACCCTTGGCCATTTCAGAGAAAGGTAAGTGGTGAAGGTACTGGCTGAGCAGCCCTGTGTCTGCTACCTGGGCCCACCTGGATTGATATGGCTCATTGCTGAATCCTTTCTTACTTTAAGCATTTTGGAGTTAGAGGTCAGCTAGCCATAAACATGCCTACAGAAGTTCAGTTGATTATTTTTACTTCAGTATATACATATATATTATTTTCTTATAACAAAATGGCATTTATTATTTCCAATTAATGTGGGAGTTAATTAGCAACATGGAAGAGGAAACAAACCATTTTATTCTTCTAGTTATAGCATTATATTCAAATGAGTTTAAAACAATCAATCAATAAGCATTTCTTTTTGGCATATGGTTGGTTGGCTTTGCAGTAACATTTCAAGAATGTAGAATCAGTTGTGAAATATGGAATGACAAGGAGAGGAGAACTGCTAATTATTTGCTTCATAAATGAAATACTACACATGGCCATCCAAAGTCCCCTTTCCCCACAATATCATTAAGGTCAGGCTTAATGGAGACTGCCTGTGAATGGCCAATGTACCCATCAATACCAAAATAGAAATTTACCGGCCAAGCCAGCAGAATCCACATAAGGGAGCTTTGCAGACCTGCCCTGTTTCAGAAATGAGCATTCGCACTCATTTCAGGGCCTCTTCGTAGAAATGATAACTCTCTATTCTGCAAGCAGAAGATAATCAACAGGTTTCCACTCATGGAATGGAGGCAGTAGAAGGTTCTGCTCGAGAGCAAATTCTATGCATGAATTGACATAAAACAGCCTAAAACAAGCAGCATTCCCCAGCCAGCATAGCTCACAGAGGTGTAGTGGGAATTGTAGCTCATTTTTCAGTCTAAGCATGCATAGGCTTGTGTTTTCATTACAAGTTTCTAAAATTAGCTAGCTGCACCACTGAATGTAATGAAGCTTAGAAGAGGAAGACTTTGAAGTGAAAAAGTAGAGGAGTTTTACAAGGTGTTCCAAGTACTAAATCTAATTTGGGCAGTGCTATTGTTTTAAACTGCTGATTCATGTAAAGTATCATGAGAGCTGAAAAGTATTCTGCTCTGTTTAAAATACATTCCTGCTTTCATTTAAAGGAATCATAAACTACCTAGCAAAATTAGTTCAAACTCATTGGTCAATAAACTCTTAATAGAACTGGCACAAAATTATGTTGTCTGGCACTAGCAAGGCTGAGATAAAATTGATTCCTTAAGGAACAGAAACTGCAATGAGAAAGCATCTTAACAGTGATAGTATTAGCATTTTAAGGACAAGGGCTACCAAAGTCACCCATTTATTGCAATTGTTTACTGTGATATGCCTGCCAAGTTTGCTGGAACCAAACAAATGAGGAATGGAACAGAAACTAAAATGAGGTGGTGTTAGGTATTATTGTCCTAGGAAATTGCAAAATCGCAGTCTAAATTACAATGGAATGTATTTACTAGAGTTGTTCATTACTCTCTTTGGTATTTCTTGCAAAAATTTAGTAAATTTTCC
Source organism: Varanus komodoensis (assembly GCF_004798865.1). Lineage (NCBI taxonomy): Eukaryota > Metazoa > Chordata > Lepidosauria > Squamata > Varanidae > Varanus > Varanus komodoensis. The sequence goes on along the minus strand of NW_025336481.1, from coordinate 17,119,383 downwards.
TAAGAAGGGATTAACTTTTTAACAAAGACAGTAGTCTTGTGTTTCCACAAATGCTAAAGATTAAGGACTTTCATGGTTTGTGGCCAACTTTATTCACAAAACATTATGCAAGAATATATTTGTTAACTTTTAAGATGCTTTTGCTGCAACAGACTAACATAGCTACCTTCTGGAAACCCTTTTAAGAACACATGAAATGGGTACAGAGCCTCTTTCAGATCAAAAGCCATATCCATTTTTGAAGAGGTTCCCAGGGGCAACATTCTTGTTCTGGGCAGATCCAGGATCAAAAGACAAATCAAAAGACTGCTAACAAACCAAACATACCAGCATAAACTAGATTAATGCCCTTATTGTTAGTAATCAAGGCCTAGAAAGGCACTTAAACCTTTTAGAATAGAGAAGAAACTGATCAAAAGCTGGGAAACCATGCAATTATATAGGGGGTGACTGTCAGTGACACCTGGAGGGCCAGATTCCCATGGTTCATCACCCCAGCTATGAAAAGATCAAGAGCTAAACTAGTTTAATAGCTTGTCTGTCTCAGTACTAATGATAAAAGAACCATTTTATGAACATCTGTACCCATATCTTTTGTTTCTTTTCAGTTTTGAGGGGAGTTTAATTGAAAAAATTAAAATATTGATCAACAATAAACATTTAAACAATAATGGTTTGCAGCCCCATATGGTTTGGCTCTTCTAGGCCAAGTTACTACATAAATGCTGTAACTCTCCACATATTTACATACAATAGCGTCTATTAAAACCAATGGTAGCTATTTACCAAAAAAACATGGTTAAGGAAGCAGCTGCAGCACATTTGCTTTCAAGTACTTGATTCTAAAAGCCTGGTCTGACTCATAGTCATGAAGGATAGGGTAAATGATCTGTGTTTGTCACAGCCAATTAAAAGATCTAGACCATGCAAAATGTACTAAATGCAGTTGGTTCAGCACTACTGGTAGGTACAGTACAGAGGATTATGGTTGTCACCCTAAACATGGCATAGCTAGTGAATACAATAGAGTTTAGTTCTGCTAAACCGTATCCAGGCTTGCACTGCTAAGCATATAAAAGTATTGTTGCACACCTTAATACTATGCAAGGGTGCCATTTAGAGCATTGCTTTGGATTTATGGCTAGTAATAGCCCAATTTCTTATCTGTGGAAGACATTATTAATGCAAGTTAAAGGAAGGACTTGGTTGCTATCTTTCCCAGACAATCATTTGATCATTTGAAAACCCCAAAACTCCAACAAGTTCTTGTTTTTGAAATTTTTAAAAATCATACTCTAATGACAGTTGTAAATACTGAGCTTTGGGATCAGCTACCCAAGCAGAACTGTTCCATAAGGACCATCCATAAAATATGCCAGACTCTTGAAAACCATGCTCAGCCCTGCTGTCACACTTTGTCCCGTTTTAACAAATAACCAATCCTTCTTTTATAAATGTGTTGCTGTCTCTGTCCCCCACTTTGGGAGGTAATATAAAATGTGCACACTCCATTACCCAGTACTCAAGCTGTGGATTTCACTCTGTTCCTGACTGGGATGCTTAAAGTCTTGCTTTGCTTTGTTTTAATTTCCAGAGGCTTTTTTCTTTCACCAAGTTGGCAATAACCATTATTGTTGTGAGACCCCTTTAAAAGACAACACCCCACTTCCTTATTATAAGTCAGGAGCAGGGAGCTTCACTATCCAGCCTGTGGTTTCTTGGACAGCAAATGAGATTGGAAAATGGCTTTTTTCAAGATGAATTGTTACATAAGTCTGCCAACTGCTGGATGTGTGATACAGCAAATGTTTCTTTCATCCATTGATTTTGGCAATGCCCAACAGCTGCTTCCCTTTGCGATGTTATAATACAGATACATTTCATATTAGAAAACTCTTATTTAACTTCTTGGAATCTAACACAAGGTCAATGTAAATGGATTTTCTGTGTCCTTGTGGCAACTAAATAGTTGGTATTACAACATTGGAAGAATAAACACACGATGAGGCAATGAATTATGGATATTTTAACTCTTACAATCAGTGAATGGATGGTTAGACACTATGTACACATGGATATATTTAGACACTGTGTACACATAAAGATGGGGACATTCAGCTTTCCTTTGCTGAAGCTTATGCACAAGTAAGTAGAAGCTTATTTTACTTACAATTATACTTCCTTATATACATATATGGATTTGTTTATTACAAGCACATACCTAACCTTTACATAATTTGACTATTTATATTTTGGGTTTTGTTGTAACATATTGAAATTCACAATACAAATGTATTTTTAAAACCTAACTGTTGGTGTGGTGGGGGGCACAACTAGGGAGTATTAATTATCCTCTTTCCAGCTGTTCTTTCCCAAAATTGTATCGCCTTTAGGCTTCTGTGTTTATAAACCAGCCCAAGAGTAAGCCAAGTGGCTACAGGGCAAGCACCTCTAAAGACACCTCCAAAGCACCCAAATGACACTTGGGGGCACCTATCAGAGGATCCACACCACCTACAGGTCCCATTTCAAAACACATTAAAGTCCTATTGGCTTTCCAATATATGAAACTGGAAGCAAATTTTATACATGCCAGCTCAAAAGAAACTCCTCCTGTACTGCATAGGGCTTGCCTCCTTTGTGCTTAAAATTGCAGTCTTAGGTTGTAATCCTGTGCCCACTTAACTGTGGAAAGCCCCACTGAACACAAACTTTCCAGTAGAAATGTATAGGATTGTGTCATTGTTAGAAAATTTATCATATTAGGAGGCACTTGCGGATTAGAGTAATGCAATTTGTGGTTTCACTAGAAAGCATTAATTATCAATTTTGCCCTTTTTTAATTGAAGATGTTAGGTTTTCTAAAGCGATTTTTACTTAAACTAGGTTAAATTAGGAATTACTAAACAAATAAAAACCAACGGTCAGCTTTAGTCCAGAGGTCGCTAGCCTTGACTGAGAGAGCAATCCTGAATCTGCTTCCAAGTAAGTGCTGCGTGAGCTTCCACAGGATTGCACCCTCAGTCACGGAGACGCAACCGCTCTCCTCCTAGAAACCAGGCAGCCAATCGCGCCCTCATTTCCCCAGCGCAGCTTCTCAGTCGCGCAACTCAAACACACGGGGCACGCTGAGTGGGAACGGAACTGCTAGAGCGGAGGTTCCATTAGCCGCCGGAAGTGTGGGAGAACCAGACACGTAAGTGCCGGTCGTCACGGAAGGGGCCATAGAGCTGAAACTGGAAAGAGGTTCACGTGGATGAAAGAAAAGAGGCGTGGAATATGTCGGCTTCGCTGCTGAGAAAGGGTCTCGAGCTACTGGAGACGACAGGAGGTAACGGAAAGCATTGGAGGAGAGGTTGAAAGGGGACGAAATCCTGTGGTTTTTTAGTTTGATGAACCCATTAGGAAGCTATCCTGTGCACATGTAGTCAGAAAAAAGCCCTATAATTGCTAGCATTCCCCAGCCAGTTGGTGCTAGCCCTCCTTCTGTCTAAACATGTATAGGATTATGCATTTATGACGCAGTTCTATGCAGGTGGAGACGTAAAAAAAGCCCTACAGCTTCCAGCACTTTCAGATAGCTGACTGGGAAATTCAGGGAGCTGCAGGGCCTTTTTCTGTCTTATTATGTACAGAATTGTGCTTTAAGTTGCTCTCTCCTCACCTCACTTCTCTGTCTCTACTACAGTGTCCTCTTCCCAGCCCAAAAGAGCAGCCACCACTGCCCAATCCAACAAGCAGTTGCTGAAACGGACGAAAAAGAAGAAATTGTTCTCACAGTCCAAAAGAGAGACATCCACAGTCAAAGGCAAAGTCACCAAGTCTGCATTAGGTGAGAGTTGCGGAGGTACCATTGTGCTGCAAAGCACCAGTTAAGATGCAGCAGTATTATTTGCAGCATTGTAAGATATCATTGGTGTACATTTTAACATTCTTTTATGATATGGTGTAGTTAGATTTCTGTGATGCACAATTTCATGCTCTGATTTTCTGTATATGAGATAAAAATGCTTTCTAAATGGCAATTCAAAGAAGTGTTTGAAGCAAAAAAGTAATTATTCAAAAAAGGTATAAACGAGTAAATAATTCCACTAGAGGCAACTTACCTTAGTGTTACCCATTCTGAATTATTCCAATGTAACTGCAAAATATTGGACATCACACACACAACCACCTGGATGTTAGCATAGTCATGTAAAGCAATCTTCTGAGCAAACAGTGCAGTATTGTCAATCAGCAATACTTTTCTTTGGCCACTGCCAGGCCCATGGGCTCATGTTCAGGCATACAACAAGCCCCTGATGCCTATATCATTTGTGGTAAGGTCCAGCTGTCCTTGAGCAACTCAGTTTATATAAACAGTGAATGTATCTTATCTTACAAATTGGGGATACAGAAATCCGACTGGAAGTCTATATCCTCAGGCAAAACATAAATAGTATTTTTCTACAGCCAGTGCTGGTATAAAATTCCATTTCATATATATGAAGAAAATGTGAATGGTATGTGTTAACATACCAAGAGGTTATATTGAATCTCCAGGCACCTGTCTGTGTTTTCCATTTGCCTGCCACAGGGTTGCACTGTATTTCTAAGTAGGCATTCCTATGATGTACTCCTAGATAAGTGTGTTTCAGGGAGGGACGGCTGAGGAGCCATAGGAAACTTTCTATTTCTTTCTGTGTGAGTAAAAAAGGGAAGCTGGTGGATGGAGAGAGCCATAGTATGACAGAAGAAAACTCTACCACCATTATTGACCCAGCTGTTCCATAGATTAGGTGAGGAGAAAACAGGCTGTTCTGGGTCATATTATGGGCTTTCGCAATTCAGGACCAATTGTTCCCCAGAAAGTCTCCCAAATTATGCCAATTCTGAATCTGGCATAGTCAGTTCCTTCACAACTGTAATTCTCCATTCCCTAGTGCAGCCCTACCGGACACCCTCCAGATGTGTTGGACTTGAACTCCCATATGGAGGGTATGGTAGGAGTTGTAGTTCAGTATATCTAGAGGGCCTCAGGTGGGGAATGGCTGTCCTGATCCCTTTGCTCAACACACTGTATCACAGAATTTGTGATTAGCCCATTATAGGCCTAAAATAATTATCCACATTAGATGGTTTTATTATTACTTTGCATTTATTCTCAGCATGGAGTTAACTAGCTAGTTGATTATGTCTCATAAACAATTCTAGTTCAGCCAGCAAAGTACTATCTTAACAGAATTGTGTGTAGTATTCAGAATATAACCCACACTGTACCATTTAAAGGGCAAGAATTTTGCCTGGCAGTATATATGCCAGGCCTGGTGAAGGCAGAAAAAATTAATGGGATAATGTTGAATCTTACCCAGAACGAATATTCCCAAACACACCTTGTGCATAATCACACACTTTCATTTTGGTTCTTTCCCAGAGGAGTATAGGAAATGTCAAGCTATTGACCACTTTCAGGAGAACATGCTGTACATGATGAATAATCAGTTTGTTGCAGACAGCACTATCACTCAAAAGGTGGGCCTGTTTTCTATTTCTTTATAGTTTACAATGGGAAATATAGCATACTACTGCTATATTTGGCAGTGGGGTGAACACAGGTACATGTGGAAAACTAGGAAAGTTCTGCAGTTCTACTTATGCTATCAAATGACGCCTCAAAAGGTTAGACCACATGTTTGAGTGTATAGAGAAGGGACAATGTTCTTCGTATGACTCCATGTTCTTCTGCACGTCGCAATTCCTACTGCCTTTTTCTTTACCATTCTTTCCAAACTATTTCAAACTCTCAACTATCAAATGGTATCTTCAGATAAAATATTTAAGATCACTGTCTCTTTGGAAATAATCTAAATGCAAAACCCTTGTGGTAATTGTGCTGCCTTATACAGGGTGGGCCAAAAAGTACCATCAAAAAAGTAGGTATACAATACTGATGGAAGGACTCACACTGTGGACAAACTGAAGGAGTTCCTCTTGCAAGCACTGGTGCTAACTGGAATTTGTGTCAAAGTGTTGCAATGTTGATGGAGCACATTTTGAGCACCTAAGAGACAAAACATGACCCAGTCCGTACAGTTTATCTACTTTTGGACCACCATGTATATTAAAGATGATATATCTTCATTACTGTGAAGAGTCTTACCCACTGTATGGTTCCTTTAGCCCTTAAAGTGACTACTGCTTCTATGAAAACAGGACATTGATATATTTTGATAGAAACCCATTGGAAATACAGGGCTGTGTTTACATTGCACTTAAAAAAAACTTATATAAGTAGAAAGGTAACTCAAATTCTACAATCTAGGGAACTAAGGGTGCCATCCTATGGCAGCTAGACAGTCTATATACCCATAGGAAAATTGGAAATCTCAGCTCAGATCTCAGAAATGCACTCCCAAGATTGGAGCTGGAACTCCAAATTCAGAGTACCATCTTCCAATCTCACAGCAGGTATAGAAAGAACCTCCACTGCTTAGGCATTCTGGGAGATGTGGAGGGGGAGGGAAAGAGTGAAACTCTTGCAGAATATGATGTGTCCTGGCAGCACCTCAGCCTGGGTACTTCATGAGCTGCTGCAGAAGATTTGGACAGCCCAAATCAGCTGTCTAAGTCTTTGGCTGGTTGGAAGAAACACTGAGGTAACCTTGACCCCTGTGCTTTTCCTGCACTCTATAGGAAGGCTGAAATCCTCTGAATTCAGAGGTTTATATTAGTAGTAGTAGTAGTATACTAATTTTCACCCATAAAGATTATCAATGCAGTGGAATCACATTTGTAGACAGATCGTACTGCTTTTACAATAATGGAGCCTATCAAGGCTTTAGAAATATTTGCTAAATATTGTTACCCTGCTAGAAGTAAACTCTGGTCAGTTCTGAAAGGCAGTCCCATCTGATAATAGATGATGATCCTGACATCTATCCAGCTCCTACTCTAGCTTTTGAAATCTTGGTGGGCATTAACCATCCACATGCAAGTTTCCTTTGACAGCTAGACAGGTAAAATGGAAAAGTATCATATTTCGGGGTGCTGAATTCTGCACCCAGCACCAGATTCCATACTTCCATGGTGCTTGTGCAGAATCATGGGATCCTCCAACATGTTTCTCCCAACACACAGTGTAGCATTGCTAACTGCCACTTGCTCTTCCATTCCCAGTGATTCTGTCCATAGCCAATTTCAGAGTGCATGACAAAGACATGCTATAGATTTGGGGGTGCAATCCGAAGCCCTTTTGAAAACTGGACCATAAATGAAGTTTTGCAGTTGTATAGAGTGTAGACTCCCGGGGGACTCACTCTGATCAAAATGAGGACTTCCTTGCCATTTTCAGCACTGCGTACAAACCCTGGTCCCTGGTTCTTTCAGCAATGTATGCACAGATGTTTGAGCTGGAAGAAGTTGGATTGAGATTTGATAGGTATAACTGCTTAGGTGTAATGTTTCATTTGCTTTTATATTTTGTCTAAAGATTTTAGCTCAAAACAGAGGGAGGAAAGCAATAGACAATCCTCAAGAGAAAGCTAAGAAGAAGCCTGAAAGTACTGTGTTCACCGAGGAAGACTTCAAGAAATTTGAGAGAGAATATTTTGGTGGAGCTGGAAGATCCTGAGCAAGGGAACTGCCTCTTTGTTATACAGAAAGCATCAAAGATCAGAATGCTTCCTTTCTCCAAGTTGTTGGAAGTCACATTCACTGTAAGAAGCTGCAGCCGCTTAACATGTGTTGCTTCATTTTATGCAGCATTTTAGGCTGTACTTCAGACAGAAAGTCTAGAGCTCTCAAACACAGTGAAAGCTCACTGACACTCTGCCACTTTAATACTTCTGTTGTGTGAGAGAAAGTCTAGTGTAAAAGTCATTTCCACTTCACCAGGAATTATGATGACGTAAATGGATAGGTCTTACAGGCATGGGGAAGGGAACCAACTGTAAATACTGGGTTGGGGTAAAGTGCTGCTTAGGACAAGCATAGGACTGCTTTTGCTGCAACAGACCTACCTTCTGGAAAAGAGGGAAAACTAGGTTAATTCAAAGCCAGGTATCTTTCTGCCTCAGTCATCATTTGTATACAATGAATAGCATGACACTAGCCAAAATAACATGGGAATCTGAAGTTTATTGATGACTCTATGGAAGTTGTCTTCCACAATTGTACCGTTTGTAAATAGGTATTATCTAAAAATTTCATATAATTCCCCACTATATCTGAAAAAATGTCTCAAAAACTTACCAAGTTTCTGTACGTGGAGGAACTGATGCTGCAGTACTTCTGAAGGTGAACAGATTGAGGCAACTTGGGAAGGACACTGTTGACTCTTGCACAGATGCAAGATTTTTTTTAAAGCACTGTGTACTGTTCTGTAACAAACAATTTAAAGACAACATGCAAGGTTTATTTTGGCAGTTACTAGAAATTAAGTACTTGAATGGTGGTGGATAAATTTCCTTTATAATGTCCTTTCTAGAAGGTATAGTAGAACTATGTACCATTTAATTATTAAAATAGTTACACCAACCTAACCTATGTTTTGCTAAAACAAATCCATGTGAACATTTTGCAGCTATTTCAGTCTTTCTTCTTGGCCCTTGCTGATACTAAGCTGATCATTAGAATATGTGCATCTGTACCTCCTGCAGTCCACCTATTCCATAGCAAAGTAAATTGTTGTGTGCCTTATTCAAGGGAAGGTTTTCTTGTTAGTGCATTGTAGCAGAATGCATTTTCACTGGTGGAATGGGATTTCTCTGTCATCTGTAGCCCCCTTGTTCTTAGTCGCGAAGTCGTGTCCGACCCATCGCAACCCCATGGACAACATTCCTCCAGGCCTTCCTGTCCTCCACCATCCCCGGAGTCCACTTAAGCTCACACCGACTGCTTCATTGACTCCCATCCAGCCACCTCATGCTCTGCCGTCCCCTCCTTCTTTTGCCATCTATTGTTCCCAGCATTAGGCTCTTCTCCAGTAGCCCCCTATGCAACCTCAAAAATACTAATTTGGAGAGCATGGATGGGAGTGACAAGGAGCAGAGGCAAATGTTCTGTTGGAATGCTGGACCTTGGCTGTTGCATACACAGGACAAGGCAGCACCATTCCCAAACTATTATGCAAATAAAAGTTCATAAATGCTTATCTTTTTTTCACTTTATTGACCTTTTTAGTTCTGCCAGAAGAATTTATCTGGTTTTGATAAAGCTATCAGTTTTCTAATCAGTTTGGAGCCTAGCTGCTTTGTAAGCTATAGGTGCCTGAAGGTGTAATGCCACCAAGACATCACTGGTAGCATCAACTGTTTCTCACATGGTTTGACATCTTTTGGGCTCCAAGTTGTCCTTTAATGTTTTTCAATCTAGAGGTACTTAAATATTGTAAAGCCAATTTGTGGGAAGATTTTCTTCTAAGCCATTCCACAAGATAAAGGACATTATGTATCCACAGTGGTTGTTGACCTGTTCGTGTACTTAGTTGTGCCTGTGTAAATGTTACCTTAATTATGGTGCTACTTTTACACTGAATATCCTATTTTGTGTAGTCTTTGTAATAGAGGCTGAAGAAAGAAAAAAAGGACTTCCACTAGTAGAGGTTTCAACAAGATTAAAGTTTTTTCAAAAGCGTATCTGCTAGTGTGCAGTGCACGGTATCTGGGAATTCTTAAAAATTGCATTTACCAGATGCCTGACAAAAATGATCAATCAGTTTTAGGTGAGCTTTAAGTCTATATGGGAGTCTTTTAAACACATCTTAACATACTAACACTTTGAAATTTCCATGGAGTATAGTCATCTTCAATCCCATGTCAGCTTCTTGTCCAATTTCTCCATAACTAGCAGTAGATAGTACATTGAGAAATCTCTATCGTAAGAAAATTATGTACACTGCAAGTCTGAAGGTGCAGTGACAAAGCCAGCATTTCTATTCCGATCAAGTCTGCTAGATTTACTTGTGAATCTCATTCTAGACATGGGGCCATGGAATTCTCTGAAGGATTTGTGAATTCAAAGACATCTCACACATAGACCCTACAGTCTTAATTTGTCACACTAGATTAGTGGAAATCGTGAAAGCTCCGTAGGAAACCTATTTGGAAGTGTGTGTGCTCAATTTGGACTTAAGTTTAACCAAGCATGAAAACTTTGCCTTGCAAAATGCATACTGGTTGGGCTAACAGCCAGTACAAGTCCTTGAAAATTTTTACCTGTTCATACAAAAAAAACAAGAGAAAGCATAGCCAAGATTCAGGTTTCCATTACAATGCGGTCATTAGCTCCAGGAACACACTTAAGAAACTGCTTGAGGAGGTCTGTTCTCCAAACTATTGGCTGTACCTCTAATTTACTTTGAAGTTCACCAGATCCAGCCCCAAGCAGTTTGCTGATCTGGAACTGTGGTGCAACTTACATAAAATGAGAAATAACGTGTCTGGAAGTACTATTCCTAAGCTTGTAAAATGTCATTGCTTGGTTTTGCCCCAGAATGGCTTATGTCTGTAATTTTTACTTGAATTTCAGATGTTACAATACAGTTTGGTTGAATACGTGAAAGAAAAACTGCTCCGGATTCACAAATACTAGAAAATAATTTATTATGCAGCAATACATAATTTGCACTGGCTCTTATATACATGCATGCAGCTAGCCTATTCTGAGACTTTGACTTTTTTACCCTTGGCCTTGCGAACCTCTTCAATCAGATCTTTCAAATATTGAATTTCTTTGCTCAGGGAATCTGCTTTCTCCCTCAGGGTCTCATTTTTCTGTTCAAGTTCTCTACACTCCCCTGATAAAGCCTCTTGCTCTGCTCTTTTCTTCTGTCGATACCTTGTAGCAGCTGTCTTGTTTTGCTCCATCTTCTTCAATTTCTTGTCTATTCTCTTTTCTCCCTTCATTTTTAATGTCACTACATTCTCAGTAGGCCGATCGTAAGGTTTGGGCCGCACGAAACTATCATGCAAGGGATTAACTGACTGGCCATCACTGAGGGAACTAACAGAAGCGATAGGACTTTGCTGGGGTGACTCTGGATAAGATTCTGGGCTCAGGCATATTCCACTATCATTGTCAGAGTGTGCATCATCCTCCCTCTTACACTTGGAAATCAGGTCAAAGGGGGCTTCATTTTTCCTATCTCCTTCAAGAACATCTACTTCACTGCCTAGTTCTAAGCTTAAAGAATGGTCTGCAGAGGAGATGGGTGACCCTGGGGAGAAGGGAAGTGGTAACAAAGGGGTTAGTGGGGCTACCTGGTCTGCCCCAGGGGGAGACTCAGGGGAATGAATAATCGGTTCTGATATCAGAGTTGCTTTGTTGGGAATTTGTTGAATAGTAGTGTCAAACAGATCACTAGTGTCTGCAAATGTGGCCATGAGCTCATCTGGGGAGACGGTGGCTTCCAGGTCATCGATGCCTAACAGTGCATCGAAGTCAAACTCCTTCAGATCCATCTTCTCCACCATCCAATCCATGCCAGAGAAGGCATCCTCTGTTACAAAAAGAAAACACGTGAAAAAATACCTGTTATATTCCCTTCAAAAGTTATGTTGCTTTTAGTAATGCATCACTTTACTATCTTAATGCTTAACATTTACTTTCATAGAATTGCATCCCTGCAACACAAGTTCAAACAATACTCTTAAGTCCTTCAGTCTTACCCTGGCTGTCGTCTGTGGCATTACTTAAGCTATCCACAGCCAGCCAATCGGAGAAGCCCACTTTAGCCTTTTCGCTGGAGAACCCATGGTTCTCGGCCACCTCCAGGTAGTCATCTAGGAGCCGCAGACTGTCCTCAGCCACCAAGCACGGCTGGTTGAAGGGGAACTGAATATCCCCCAACAACATCCTTGTGTTTGAGATGCTCATTTTTGCCAAGTTTTAGTACTTTGTCGTCAAAAAGTGTGGACAAATAGATGGTGTCTTTGTCAATTACAGCAAAGCTGCTGTGTGATTCCTTGAAAAACCTGGAGAAAAACCAAAACATTTTTTTAGTTACATTTTAAATGGTAATTTTTGCAATAATTCAGATCATCCCCACAACAGGACAAGAGAGACTATACATGGTGATAACGCAAGAAATTGATACATCTTTTAAAGGGAGTTATTGCCACAACATCTAGATCCTATCAAAGGATATGGCCTATGATAGCCAACAAGCTCTCTTGTGCAACAGCGCCAACTAGGACTTCTTCATGAAAAATTCCGTAAGGCAACCCACTCAGTTACTCAGAACCATACATGGTCAAAGCCAGTTACAGCTCCACCCACTGTCAGTCTGATTCACTAGCAGTAACAGAAGCAGCCATTTCATGAGCTACCCACTCCACACGTCTCCACTCTATAAACAGGCCACCATTTTGTTTCCTGCCACGTTTCCATTTCAGTTACTCAGACTAAGCTTGATGATCAGGATCTCTTTCTAATCAAGGCTGACCACCAGACACACGGGTACCAAAGCACTTGAATTCACATCCAGTGATAAAAGCGAATGAATTCCAGAAGTGGCTATACAGAAAACCAGCTCCAGGTTTTCCTGAAGGTCTGTCCTCAGGTCTGCCCTCTCAGCCCTTCCCTGGAAGCTCAAAATAAAAAAAAAAAAAAAGGCTTCCAATCTAGGTCACATCGGTTAACACAGAAAAAAGATATATAAGAAAAGTAGCCACACTGTTGTGTTCCCTACCCGCTGTGTCTGAAACTTAAAGCCACTATATATCACTTTATTAGCATCTAGTAGTTTCCCTAACACTTAACCTGTACTTTAAAAAAAAAAAAAGCTTTAGTTGACCAATTCCGCCTGACAAGCTGCTACTAAAAATAGTTGCTGTCTTTAAAAAAGGAACAATTTTGCTTAAATAATTGCTTAAATTATACCTAGAAAAGCACACAGGGCTAATAGTTTTAAATCCCAGCGGATCGTCTTAGACATGGAGGGAATTCAGTCTACCTCCTAATTAGCCTGGGAAACCCAGAAGCGCATTAATCGAGCATCTGCTTTAGCAAACAAATTTGCCCCCAGTTTTCCCAAGAGGAGTCCCACATCTACTGCGACACCCACGCCCTGATTGCCCCCCTTCCTCCAAGTAGCCCTGCTGCGGTGAAAACGAACCATCCCAGGCCGATGCTATCACGTCCCTCTTACTATACAGTTCTGCTTAGACACTTAAAATTTCCTCATAGATACGTGGGGTACAAAGTATATTTTCCCTCAAGCGCATTAACCACTAGATATGGTCGTACTGTCGTTTCTGCTTCTACAGCTTGTTTAAAAGTTTTTTACCCCCCCCCCCCAATCCACCCTGTCCAATACCTGTCCCCCAGCCCTCCTCGATACTCACGCCATGGTTGCAGATGCCTGGAGGTGCCGAGGCCGCGGCCGCTGCTGCTGCGCCTCTGCAATGGCCAGTGCCGCTTGCGCTACCGCCCCTACCATGCCATGGCGGCGGCCGCAGTAGTCAAAATCACTCCCTGCTTGGTCGGTCAGAGCGCACCCAGCAAACCGAACCCAGACAACTATAACAACCACTTTTTGTATCCAGACAATAAGGGCGTCGCCTATCGTGTTTTCACTTTATATAGTCAGCAAGATCCGGCAAAACCATCTTCTCACAGAAAGAAATCCTTCCGCCAGTCATCTCCTGGATTAAAACAGTTTCATTCAAGCAATTGGATTTCCTCGTACACACTTCTAAAACTCTGGAGAGCAAGTGAACAGTTACGCAGAGTTTTGTGTCTCGATTCGCTTAATCCAACTCAGAGGACCGCGGAAGAATCCAACGCACTATACTGTGTTATTTTCCCTTAAAACGATCTTCGGCGCTTCAATTAAGGTCACGCCACGTGATGCAGAAACGGCCGTCTGGCTTCCTATTGGCTTCTTGAGATTACTGCGAAGCCGGCAGGCAGAATCGGTGGATTCCGGCACTGGAGGCACGTGAACATCAGCATTGCGATTGGCTGATAGTTCCCTGTGCACGTGGACTGCGAGCTTCCATTGGCTTAGAAAAGCGAAGACGGCGACACTTCCAGTAGGTAGGCTGTTTAGGAATGGAAAGGGTGGAGCGGTATTTTACTGGCGACGTCCACGCTGCTTAAAAAAGGCAGCCGCCTCAGGTGGCGGGGAGCTGTTTGGTCGCATTTCCCGAAGACGCCATTATTGTAAGGGGTGAATGTAGGGAAGGCTCTCTTCTATTTTGCTGTTTTTTTTTTCCCTTATCAGTTTCTTCTCCCCACTGTCCGCTGCTGAGGTCCACGAAGGGAACTCTAGAAGTGGAACGGTGGGAACTCTGTTCTCACAGACAATAATCAAATTCAGATGGCACAACTTGTGGCGCTTGTGGGTGTCAAGCAGCAAGTACAACTACTGTTTAGTTGCATCTCTGCATGAGTACCAGCAGTCCTCAGGGATCACCCACTTTTATCAACCATCAAGAGGTTTGGGGGGGATATACAAGATGACTACATTCATCTCACAAGAGAGCCAAAGTGATTTACATGGTCTTCTTCCTCCCCATTTTATCCTGACAACAACCCTGTGAAGTAGGCTAGACTAAGTAAGTGACTTTCCTGGGGCCTAGTCTGAGCCACCACACCGTACTTGCGGCTGTCATTCCTGCCCAAATGCAGCAACTTGTTTCCAAGTATAAATTCTGGGGTTCCTGCCTGTCATCACCTTTGGGCCTCTGTATGGTAGCAGATAAAATCACTGCTTCCCCTGTGAAATGTGGCTTCCATTTGCGGATTCAATAGGGATCTTTCATTGGTTAAATAATACAATCATTGACACAAATCCTCTTTTCTAGAAATCCACATGTGTGCATCCTTAAATGTATTTGAACTTAAACAGGCACCATTACAGAGAAGGCTAGTTGACTCTTGACAGATAACAGCACAAACAAGGGGCAATTCACACCAAAAAGTGGGAAAGATCACACCATTGTAACTTTTCACTTCTGTAACCTATTGGAAAGTGTCAACTGTGTTACATGTAACCTTTCAACTCTCAATGTATAAAAGAGCCAACTGAGGGCTGCTCAGGTGTGCCATCTGGAATGATTCATTGGCAGCTGGTTGTTCTTGATGATAAATCTTTTAAAGGAAAAGCTTCCCCTGTTGTGTATTTTGGCCATACGCATACCAGGACATGGACCATTTGGTCAACAAGCCCTATCTTCACCATTACACCACCCACCAAAGGATAAGCTGGCTGCTCCAGCCAAGGAGTGGCTATTGTCTCCTTTTGCTCTCTTTCTCTCCTTGGATGGTTCTGCTGAGCCCAGACCTCCTTTCTATACTGCCCAAGGGCTGAGGGTGTCTAAGTTTTTTGGAAGAAGAGGGCAGGGCAGCAGCAACCATCATTTCCCTAGTTCATGCCACTGAGATAAAGAAAGGCTTGGATGGCCTTCACCTGCTGCCTTCTCTCAGTCCCCACTTTCTATCTTTCTGGACAGCATGCCTGACTGGGATTCAGTGCAGTAGGGTGAATGCCCACCATTTTACTGCCACCCAGAAAGAGAATTCAAACAAGTAATAGAAGGTGACTGGCTTGAGAGGGTGGATGAGCGAGCAAGCAAGCAGAGGTTGTTCCATGTGGCATTTCACTACAGTCTATACAGCACCATAGCCCCGGTCATCTGTCTTCTGTTGCTTTCATACTTTTCCCCACCCCAAAGTGACAGAGCTTGGAGGAGGCACCACTTCAGTACGTGTTTGGAGTTTCGTAGCTGGGAGAACTCTTCCTCTACAAAACATACCCCTTTTCAGCATCATATATAGTACAAAGTTAGGGGGACAGAGCTTTTTTCTCTTTTCCTAACTGCAGCTACTGATAGGCTGCTTTTCCTTCAAAATAAAAGCATTGTTAAACCTTTCTAAAACAGCATGCTTGAAGGTAAGTTTGATCCTCTTATGGGTTAGGCAATCCATCCCCATTCTGCCAGTGTTCTCTACACAGATTCACAGCTGCATTTCCTACCATGAAGCAAAGATGACATTTAGTTGAGAACCCTCCCAATCAGGATCAACAAGGAAGCCCATACTGTTCAGTTTATGATCCAGTAAAATGGTTTGCCATAAAAAATGAACAAGAGAGGCTGTCTTGGGTTTGTTTTTTGGAAACCACTACCAAATAGTTATAATTAAGCATGCGCAGAGTGATTCGTGATGCTAGGATCTATGTTGATTGGTACAATAAAACATGATAACTTTATGGTTGGCAGGAAAAGTTGGCTCAAGCCTCTGACCTCTCCTGTTCTACTGTTTATTTTATTTATTTATTTATTTAAAACATTTCTATGCCACCCCCATCGCAACAAAGCCTCAGGGCAGCTCACAACATTCATAAAAAAATTAATAATTTAAAAACTGGTACCATCTTGGCTATATATATTAAAATCTATAAATACAATAATAATAAATTAACAGTTAAAATAACTTTTAAATAAAAAGGTCTTCTCCTGGTGTTGAAAAGCAAATAATGACGGCACCAGGCGGACCTCTCTGGGGAGCACCTTCCATAGATGGGGCGCCACCACAAAGAAGGCCCTCCTCCGGGTACTCACCCTCCTAATAACATTCACAGAGGGTTCCCGGAGAAGGGCATCTGCTGCCGATCACAGGGGGTGGGAGGGCATATATCGACACAGACATTCCTTTAGATAACCAGGTCCCAAGCTTGTTATCACTAGCAACACAGCTCTTGATTCAAGCTACCCTTTCTGGTCACACTCACAACTCTACAGTTCTTTGCTTCTGCCCTAATCTTTATCAAAAATCATTTTGGAATTATAGCTGGGCTAAGCAGTAGGACTGTTAAGCCAGAGGGGGAAGATGAGGCCTAATAAAACCTTTAGCAGTTCTTACGCAAGGATGCAAACCTATGCTTGTTTAGATGAGGGAACCTGGGAGTTGCAGGCCAAAGACTAGAATTTGTTAGTCTCTCATTAAAAATCCCTTTGGATAGGCATGGATGAAAATCCTTTGATTTATATTACATATAAAGAGCTGTTCTATTGCTCTTATGAGTTGCCATTTTAAAAGGCAGAATCACTTTTACAAGAGTGTACACCAAGGGTATGCAACTTGGTGCCCTTCAGGTATTTTGGACTACAACTTCCATCAGCTCTAGCCAACATAGCCAATTGTGAAGGATTACAAGAAGTGGCCAGAACATCTGGTGGACATGACGTACCTCTTGCTGTATACCAAAGCTCCTTGCAGTTATATTTTGTCATGCTGTTAATAATGTATTAAAATCATGCAGATTCTAAAAACATTGATGTTTCAAAATTAACAAGCTCCTAAATGAAAATCTTCAAAGTTGTCTTCTGGATCTTTTGGCCTGTACAGAGCTCACTGCAGCTAAGCATTTGCCAGGAGCATAGTCCATGGAGCAGTATTGCTCATTAGAAATACTTTCCCAATCTCTAAGGCCACATATATTTCCTGCCTAATAAATCCTATTCATTCTCTGTTTCCCCTTTGTGAGATATAATCTTCAGCCAGGTATAGAAAGAGGAACCTCATTGCCCAAGAGTGAAGAGGGAAAAAATGGTCACCAGATGGCTACATCAGCGTCTGTGTACCAGATTGACAAAGGAGCAGTTCTGTTTGCTTCAGATGTCAGTTGCAACATATATCCTGTTACAGTAATTGTTTTGAAATACACTATTTAGCACACAACTATCATATGTATCAATGCCTTGTAGCAAATGTGGGAATTTGACAGATTTAATTTTCTTCCTATTGCTACTTCTACAACTTTGGTCTGAGTACCAGAAGACAAGTAACATCAAGAGTCAAGCACATCTGTTCCAAAATATATTTTGCCTAATCAAATCACATGTTCTGTATTACATCTGTGCCCATAGTTTTAGTCACCTTGACTTACCAGTTTATTAATATTTGTTTAGCTCTGCAGCTTTACTAGGTTTGTCTAGGTCAGGGGTCAGCAAACTTTAACACTCAAAGAGCTATTTGGACCCGTTTCCCACATATAAGAAAACACTGGGAGCTGTAAAACCCTTTTCACATCTAAAATGAAGATAACACTGCATATATTGTTTTTTACCTTAATGCTATGTATATCTTCATTATGATTTAGCTGCAGCTCTTGTTCAGTCACTAAAAACTGTTATTTTTAAACTAGTAGGACTCCTTTCATATATTTTGAATAGAACAGCTTCCTGAAGAGTCAAAGTCAGTGCTAAAGGACTGCATGCATTAAACAGCAAACCCCATAAGTTCGTCAGCAGTAAAAGCAAATGAATCTACCCAAGTATCATTAAACATTTGGTTTTCTTCAGAAACTTTTCTTCAATTAATCCAAGTGCTGTGCCAGCATGGGCCTCGGATTGGCGGCGGTTGCCAGCCCGGGCCTCAGATCAGCGGCGGTCGCTGGCATGGGCCGTGGATTGGCGGTATTAGCCACCGCACCGCTGTGCCAGCACGGGCTATGGAGCTGCGGCGGCTGTGATGCGATCGACAGAGCCGCAGCAGAGGCATTCAAGAGCCACATGCGGCTCCAGAGCCGCGGGTTGCCAACCCCTGGTCTAGGTAATCAAAGAATGACTGTACCTCCAAAAATCAACAAACCCATAGTTTAAATAGCCACAGGAGGATATTGGGAATATTTTGCACATTTTACCGACACAGGTTTTCAAACACATCAAACAATGCAATCAAGCCTCTATCACCACTTAAGTCAGTATCTGCAATATTTGAAGGCAGAAAAATACTTTGGAATAAAGGTGCAAAAATTTTCACTCTAAGAAATACATCCTATTTCAGTTTTGTCATTTGTTCTTCCACAAAAAGACTCCACAAAGCACTTCCATAATCCAGAAAGCATTTGCTTTCTACAATCAAAGCATTTTAAAATATCTAAAAAACTAAGGTAACAATTCTATACAGATTTAAACAGAAAAAGTCCTACAAATGGCTAGGGCGTGCTGTGTGTTTTAGGCCCTTTTAATGTCCAAACCTACATAGGCTTGTGTCATAAAAGTTCAGTGCATGATTGTAGAAACAGCTACATGTGTAATCGACTAGGCAGTCTGGTGGACGTTATCACTGAGCAGTGCCTGGCTGGCATAAAAGGGGCCATAACAGGCTCCTACCTCACACCCAGACTTGCAAATAAAAATGTGAACTGTAGCTCTCCACACAGCTGCCCCCCCCCCCCCCCCCCCAATCCACAAGTAAATAAATCTCTTTGAAAGAGCTCATTGTGGCTCTGGACACAAGAGGGAGAAGTAAAATGAGCTGGTTTGTCCTGTATTACAAAGCAAATAAAGCCTTAGTATTTGCACTGCATAAAGTCTCTAGACACAAATTCCCTATTAGCATCCAATATGAGTTAATTCAACCTCAGCTTTGATACCTTTGCTATCTTTCATTTAAAAAACAAAAATGAAATGTTACTTGAGTATTATTCCATAGAGAACCTACTTTCCTAGCTAATCTGGGAGGGTAGTTACATTTCCCTAATTTATTTGGCATCAGCATTACTATTTCACAGGACGCAGGAAGGCAGTGAGCTGCTCCAAGCAATTGAGGCATTTTAACAGAGGCTCCCCAATTCTATGCCCAACATTAGCCCCACAACTTAACATTTTTTTCTACCCCTCACGCCTGCCAAATACATAAACATTGAGTTGCTTTTCACATTTGCAAGACCCACATGACTGAACTGGCACAACATTTAACATGCTACAGAACGCTGACACAGTTTCACAAAGGTTGTGTGCGCGCATCAACTACAGAATTCAGATTCCAAAGCAGTGTTCTCCAAGCTTTGTCCTCCAAATTTAACTCCCATCGTCCCTTTCTAGCCTGGACCTGCTGGATTAGGGTGATAAGAGTTGTAGTCCAATGCATCTGGAGAGTACCAAATTGGGAGCAGGTGGCTCTGCACTAAACTGCTTCAGGCCAAAGCTGCTCTATGATACAGGAGTGCGGAATCCAGTAGCAGTAAGAGTGAAGTGACAAATTCTTTGGCCACTGTGATATCATAGCATATCATTCATCAAAAGTTTAGAAAAGAGGCCCCAAATCGAGAAGAAACCTAGGGTCAGATGAACAGCTGACCTAAACTGGAACAGAGGCTTGGATCTGAGAACCAAACTGAAGAACAGAATCACACTGCACATGATTACTCTAATATGCAGGTAATCAACTGTCTCTCTTCACCATACTCTCTACTTTGCTAGATGGTAGCAAAACAGAGTAGTATTGCTTCTAGAATCTTTTGCTCTTGATCAGTGGAGAGGAACTCTAAACATCCTGACTATATTTCGTTTCACAACCCATGTTTTTATTTTGTGCTTCATACTACAGAAGGTGTGAACATTCGATCCTCTTGTAGCATAGCATGCTACAATACTGTAAAATAGTATACAATATAGTACTGTAGAATAGTATAAAAGATTTGAGTGCAAGGGGCAGTAAGTCATACAATTATATCATCTAAGAACATGAATATGGTAAGAAAAAATTCAGCCAAAGAAACAATTGCTATCTAATTCTGCAGGAACTTATTTCTTACTCTCCCAGAGACAACTGAGTACATTTCTACATTTTAACACAATATCCATGTGATAGGATTCCTAAAATTGCAGTGACTTTCATTTCCTGTTTTAGGTCTCATTTTGTTTCATTTTGAGGCGTCATGAATACTGTTATTACAGGTCTAGGCTCTGTCTTGTGCTGTAAGTGAGCTCACTTGAACCCAAAGGCACTCTTACTTTGCCTTTCATTATTAGACAGAAATTACTAACCTACTGATGCCCAACTCAGCAGCCCATCTATTCCTTGGAGAATGAAAATTACGCTATGTTTTAAGAACATACAGTCATTACAGGTGACCAATCAGGTGTACCCTTGATGCACCAGGTAACTGAGATCAGTTTTCATTACTGCTTGTCATAGGCTCACACCAATGGAAGCAAGCAGTCAGGGTTTATTTGATGATGAGCCTTATGTCCAAACACAGCCTTCTAACCACTGTACTCACTGAATCATTTAGCTTCTTTTGGTAGCAATTTTGAGTGCCCACGTGTGTCCATACAACCCTGGGAACAGCAGTTCTAGCAGATTGTCAAGTTGCCTGGGATGGCCGTGTTGTTCCTTTCCCCTATTCTACAGGTGCATAGGCAAAACTGCAACATGTCATACAAGCCTTGAGTAAGCAACTTCCATTTATTTTGCATGCTTTGTAACAAGAGCTAGAAACTTGCTTTAAGCTGCAATCCTATGTACATTTTTCTGAGAGCAAGACCCATTGGAATTAAAGGCATTTACTACTAAATAGATAGGCATAGAAGAGCACTGTTAAAAATCTGGTATTTCCAGGAAATTGAATCCCATCAATGAAGCACCTTTATAACAATACTCATCACAAATGTTTATCATGAAACTAGGTTATGGTATAAAGCAGAAGTGTTACTCAAATATTGAGACATACTTTCACATTTTTCTGATTCAAGAAATCTATTTTTATCTAATTCGTTCAACAATAAATGTATTTTTCTCTCCACTTCTCATAGCAGGTTTTCTTTCTCTCGGTACAAGCACAAATCCTTCAACTGATGTAAGAATTCTCAAGTTTGTATTTCCAGAGGAAAGAGGCATAGCTCATTTGTCAGGGTTGCTAGTTGTTCAATCTTCCTCTCCAGATGATTGGATAGGAACTCCTAGCATTCCGAAACATGTTAGCTGAAGCTGGTGGGAGCAAAAGTCCAAAACTGAGAGCCAGTGTTTAAGAGGATGAGACTGGGACTCAGGTGATCTGGGTTCTAGAGTCCCTGCTTGGCCATGGAGCCAATGGGGTGATTCTGGGCCAGTCACAGACTCTTAGCCCAACCTACTTCACAGGGGTCTTCTTGTAGGGATAAGATTGAGAGGAGAATAATGTAAACCATTTTAATTTCATTTTAAGTAAAAAGTGGGATATAAATCTAATAAATTAAAACAAGTGGAAGGTACTAGGCTGAGGAATGTTGCTCTAGTAAAAATGTTCTCATCCCAGAAAGAACATTGTCAGGACCATGAAGGGATGTTGCCAGCCAGAATTTTTTGATGGCCCTTAGCTATTCCCACAAAAAAGAAAGGAAGATTTAGAAGCCTCCAAAGAAACTGCAGGCATATAGAACTCCTAAGACCAGTATTTTGCCATAGGAACTACCAAAATGCCCTCTTGGAGCTTCAGTTAATTTAAGGCAAAAGCTCTAAGTGGAAAGGGAATGAAATCAGTATATGGCATGTTCCCAGAAAACATTCAGGATAGAAATCCCATAGTGCATATGTAAGGATATTCTACAGAAATCCACCCAGAATACCTGAAGGTAGGGAGAAGGCAGGTGGCTACATTCTAGCAAGAGAAATAATAAACAGTCCCCCTGGGACAGCAGTAATACCATGTCATGTCTCTTGATTTGCAACTGGTTGCTATTCAATGGAAATGGTGCGGGAATTCCGTAACAATGCAAATCTACAGGAGGTACAGCATCCTAAGAAAGGAGGAACAGCATACACAAAGGCCTCCACATTAAAGAAAAGAATGTTATGAGTCAACGTACATAAGTTCTCTATAAAGGAAATATGGAAGTGCCATGAAGGAGAAATGTCACTCTAGTTTTGGCTTTCACTAAGTGAAATGCTGGTATAAAGCCAACAGCCACAGGTGGCAGCATGGGGCCACAGTTTCCCCTTGGAACTTGCCAATTTTTACTGGTACCGTATTTTTCGCTCTGTAAGACGCACTCCCCCCCCCCAAAAGTAAGGGGAAATGTCTGTGCATCTTATAGAATGTGTGTGCGCCCAACACCCGGGTCGCTGCCAGCCCGCCTCCACCATTGGCACCACCTGGGTGGCACACCCTCGGCCCCCCCCTGCCCCGCCCCCCCCCCCCCCGGCGCAGGTGAGAGCTGTGCCACTCAGGGGGAGCGGTGCAGAGGAGCAGCAGCCGCGGGCTTTAACCCGCCAGCTGCACGGAGAGACGGATTGCTCACCCCCACCGCCCGGGAAGACCTGCCGCTGCCGCCCAGAAGACCACCGCCGACACGCTGCCGGCCCGGCTGCACCACACCTGGCCGGCGCATGCTCGGTGCGCCCTGCTCCACCCCCCTCCTCTGGCGCAGGTGAGAGCTGTTAATCACAGGTCAGTGTGTGCTTTCAAATGGCAACCTGTCTTTTAATGAAGCCCATGGGGAAGTGATGGGGAATGTGCCTGTGATTATCAGGAAGTTTTCCATGGATCCCTCCTCTAAAAACTAGCTGTGTCTTATGGTCAGGTGCGTCTTATAGAGCGAAAAATACAGTAATTGCAGATGGACCAAAGCACTGCTTAAGCCTTTTCCATGTTAAGGCTTGGAATGTTCCCCTGGACATTAACAGCAGACCAAGCAAGGAAATTACACCATTTTAGTCCATCTAACTGGCACACAAGAGAATTCCACATCCCCTCCAGCCGACAGAGAATGTAAAAAAAAATCACTGTATACCTTGAACACACCGAAAAACAGCCACACTGTTGTGGAAAGTTTTTATTATTTCACCATTTCCACATACTGCCACAGACCATGCACTAGACT
Organism: Varanus komodoensis; assembly: GCF_004798865.1. Lineage (NCBI taxonomy): Eukaryota > Metazoa > Chordata > Lepidosauria > Squamata > Varanidae > Varanus > Varanus komodoensis. Next base: position 17,095,810 of record NW_025336481.1, on the reverse strand, counting down.
CTCCTCTTCCCTTACATAACATTAGAGCTGGAGTCTTTAACATTTCATTCCTTTTCCTTCAATAACATGGGTATACACACACTGGGGAAAAACCATCATCATTTACACAATTCTCATGTTAAGAATTTCATAGGATTTGGGAGATGAATGGAGAGCAACAGAAATGGGCCACTGAGCTAGTTGGTCCCCATCTTGCAGTGGAGGGAAGAATCACATCGGTCTGTGCAGCCCAAAGCTTTGTCAAGGCTTAAGGGGCAAGAGTAGCCCTGTGCTTTTGGGCCTGTGACAGTCATATGATGTCAGGAAGAGCAGCCATGAACTACTTTGTTCTTATGTTTCTGAAATGACTGAACCCTCTAGCAATAACTACCAAATATATTCTCATGCGTTTTAGTGAATACTGATGGGTGTCAGTGTAACAATGCTTCAAAGCAGATTTTCTACTCACGCAGTAGCATTAATGCAAGATTGCTATTGTTGTCCCACACAACCTGGTGTCTGAACACTTGTGAAAGATGCACCCCCACACACACAGAAATGAGGGATAACCCACATAGGTTTCACTCAACCATTACAACTTTGGACTTTGTGTTCAGTGCCAATGGCAATGTCTCTGCTGCTTGTACAATTACAAGCACCTGTCTTATTATGAAATATGCTGAAAGCCCGCTTCCTTTTTCAAGGAACTTCAAAGGATGACAGTTCATTGCTTTTTTAGAAGGAACAGTTGTAGTGATGAAGATGAAGCACACAAAATAATGTCCTGCTGGGAACCACTGGCCTAAGAATACATTCAGTACATATGCAGCTTGATTGCAACAAGAAATGGTCACAATTTTAATTAAATACATTTCTATAACAAAGGGTCTGTTTTTAAAACAAACATGTAATGATATGCCAAGTAGAAGGGCACAAGAATGCTAGATCCCCTTCTACTCTAAGATGCCATTTCAGAATCACCTAGCATACTGTATGATTCTACATGCTGCAGAATGATGGAAAAAGAGGAAAAGAAAGAACACAGAAGAGGTGAAAATGAGGTTTCCTAAAACTCCTATGTTATGTATTTGGAACTAGATCTCTGTCCATTTATATTCTGCATACTTGCTTGACAGCATGGGCAGCAGGAAGACTCCTGCTAGAAGAATGGCTGAGAAGAGAGAAAGAATAATTCAAGAGCACTGGAAAAGTTCAGCTCTTTTGTTAGAGGGATAAACCTGATGTTTTTCCAGGCTACAAATTACCAGGCACCCACATAAAACTTTCCAAGTCTTTGGCTAAAAGTCTGATGTGCCTTAAATAACTACAACACTGTTTCATTACTGTGCAAACAAATCCCATTCAGTAGGTAAGAGAATGTGAGGAGAGATAATGTGAAAGGAGATCATTGTATAAGCAAGGAAAATTGATTAAAGTCTCTTCTCTGGAACTAGGCTGAAAGTTTACCTTGTTAACATAAGTACCACCTTGAAAAGAAGCAGGGAAGGGCACATGTTCCTGACTCTGCACACCTGCAAATTATCCCATTAGCCATATTTCACTTTAATGGTAAAGGTGAGTATTGTGTATGTGAAAACAGAGGAACCATTATTTGAAGAACTACACCTATATAAACATAGCAATACTTGTTGTACAGGTTAGACAGAATCAAACCACTCAGAACACAACTTTTTCTTTTGGTGATGGCAGAAGTAACAGAAAGAAGTATTCCTGAGAGATAACACATTCACAGTCGTTGCCAATTTCATGCAAAGCAGGAGATAGAGTAAGTGGCCACTCCCTAAGGGCAGTATCACCATCTCAAGGAGCAGGCAGTTATAAAAAGGATAAAACTTAACAAGAAAAAGTTGTTGCTGATGACTCCTTAAAAGCAGCAGGGTCGAACTGATTAAGTGTAAAACATACCACCTTAAGTGTTTAAAGAGCATAATTTTAATATTGCATTCAAAGTTGTTGTTTTTTTGCTTCCCCCACCAAACATTTGCCTTTGTTAATCCCTAGGAAACGCTTCCATTCCTGACTGGCCAACAAACAGGAAATCAAGGTCTAACCCACAAGGATCTTTTGTGAAACTTTTCAGTCACGGTATTTTCATCAAGTGTTAGAGTGCTCAAAATTGGAATATTTGAGAAGATGATTCCCTAAGATTTCCTACTCAGTGTTACAAAAAAGATCAAAGGAAGGGCACTACTCTAGCAGTTCCTGCTTTTTCAGGCTGTTACCACAGGACCAAGCAATCACAATAGCAACAGACTCTTCCTACATTCATCTAGACATATTAGGGATGCACTAGCAGTTTTTCAAACATGGGTGCAACAAGAGACACATGTGCATAGTAAGGAGCCCAAATTGGCAGAGTATACCCTGGATAATACAGACTCGGTTTCCCAACAAAGGAATTGCACTTAAGCTCAGCTGCAATGAAAATTTGTGCAATATGCAAGCAAGTGCTCTCGCATTCTCCCCGCTCCTCAGGACCACTCCCCACATACCCCATTCTTCTAAATAATATAAATGTAATCCATGTGTGGATTTCATACATTCTCTGCTATAAATATTTCTACTAAAACATTTATTTCAGGCTGCCATACATCTCTTTGTAGGAAAGGGTCAATCAAGGGCAGAGCACTAGTGGAGAAAAATCAACTCAGTTAACTGATTCCAAGAATTGCCAGTAATGTACTGACCCAATTGCACACTTGGCAAAGTGGGAGTGAGTTTTTGCTGAAGCAAGGAATAGGTTTGTATAGGCAGTGGGATACCAGCAAAAATATTTTACTAGACCAAGCAGCAGTTTCACATCATCCTTCCCACTTGAGACTGCTCCTATGAGCATAGTGGAACGGAACCAGAAGCACCAAGAAATCTGAAAAACCTCCCCACCCCTCTATAAGAATGAAGGAAAGCAGAGGCGGACTTGCCAAAATAATGGGGCAGGGTGTGCATCTCTCACGCAGGTGTCAGAGAACCTGTCATGGATAGTAGCTCTAACCCTATTCTCACACATAAGGCAGCTATTATGTCCGCAGGAGGACCTCTGGTTCTGAAAGGGAACAGTACAAGGTATAGCCCAATTCATCCACCTCTTCAGGAGTAAGCTCTGAAAATAAGTTCACCTTGGGATTTAAAGCACTGGGAAGAACTCCCGCTTCCAAATAACCAATCAATCCTCTTAACGCCTGAAGAAAACGGTCTGCGAGCACATCTTGTGACCAGTCAGTCTCCTCCTGAGTCAGGTGTAGTATGACATTGGTGAGCTGGCTGGCAGAAAGATGATCCAGTGCAGGATTCAGCTTGCATATGGCCTTGAGGATCTTGAGGCACAAGGAACGGCAGCCAGAATCAGCCTGGTCTAAGGCCCGCAGGCGAGCTGTTTCTGCTGGCCGAAGGCTGAGTCGCCACAAATTATCATACTGAGCCAGACGGTGTGGCTTGGCCACTAAGACAGTGTCACCTAGTGTCACAGATGGTAAGAACTCTATTAGAAGGTGTCGGTCTCTTTCATATTGGACCTCTAAAGTTAGAGATTCCAAGGGTGCTGCTGGACGGATCACATAGTCTAGGAGGCTCCCAATAGCTGGCCAGTTGATGGAGCCTGCCACTACTTTTTCAAAGGTGTCAGACACAGCCCTGGGTGAGAGGTAACCCCCCACCACACAGCGATCCCAATAACTGCTACCACGAGGGAAATATTCTGGATTTTCCCGACGTACCAGGCAGAAGCCAGGGATGTTCATAATAGTCTCTTCCCCTGGAATGCATGACCACAAGTTTTGTTCCAGTACCAGAGGAACAATGAGCTGGATGTGATCAGCTGTCACAACCTGTCATGGAAAGAAAAGCAAGGGGTTAAACATCCAAGGTCCTTAAAGATTATACCAACCAACCATGACCAGACGGCAAAGAAAAACTCAGCTGAAACATCTCTGATGCTCCATGCCCTGTTATAGCATGCTTGTACCAAAGATATGATTGTTTCTTATAAATCACTGAAAAATAGGAAATAAAAGCAGTTTATACTTTTATAAACTCATGTTCATCATTGCATTCACAAGCCTATAATGACAGGCAGCCACAGTTCAGCAGCTCCATCTTGTTAAATTGGAACCAAGGTGTTCTTTGCCTGGTTTTTAGTGGATTGGAGTAAGCTTGCGTGTAGGTGAGGTTTACCTGAGATTTTACACTCTGAGAGGTTGCCTGGTATTTCTTGTTCTGAGGCTCTTTCCAGTTCATCGCTATATTCAGCATTATCTAAAGGTCAAGAACAATCCTAAGAACTTGATGAACACATAGGCTGCCCACCAGAATTGCTGCACTGAAAAATATGCAACTGCTCGAACTCATATTAATAGCAGCACAGTAACTCAGGGCATTTCATGGAAGAATATAGAAAGCTGTCTTTTTACTGAGTCAGACCACTGATTCATCTGACTTAGTATTGTCTTCCCCAGAGAGACGGAACATGTAGTCCTACAGATATTGTTAGACTGCAGTTCCCATCAACCCTCACAACTAGTTATGCTGACTTGGGCTGATGGAAACTGCAGTCCAACATTATCTAGAGGGCCACATTTTCTACCCCCAGTCTACACTAACCAGTAGCAGCAACCAGGTAACTGCAGCAGCCCTACCTGAAGATGCCAGGAATTGAATCTGGGATCTTTTGCATGCAAAGCCATCACTTAGTTATGTATCTCCCACAAGTTTTAATTGTCTAAAACCAGAGGATGATTTAAATGATTTTAAGAGAGACTTTGGCAAAAACTAGTACCCTATTTTTCTGAAGTAAGCATAACCAGCATTGAAATACTAGTGTTCAGTGACAGTCTCAAATGTAACTTTTATGAAGACAAAATGTTATATATAATCATGATGTGATTAATTCAAGTGTAACGTGTCCATTCTAAATGGCTTGCCTAGAAGCCATCCGGTCATCTAGGTAGCATGCAGGATGGCTCCCATGCTTATCATCATATACTCAGAACAATGGAAGAGAGTGCACATATGAAAGGATTCTGGATTTCCCTGGAACAAAGATAAGAGACAAAGGACAGATGAAGAAGCTGGTCACAAAGAACAGAAAATTGAAAAAGAAAGGTGGGGGAAGGGTGTGTAGATAATTTCTTATGCAAATCACTCAAGAAAACAAGAGAAACACAGGACAAGTGTAACCACAACAGCATGATGGTGGGACATCACAGGGGTTAAGAAAGCCTAAAGATTCTCTGCCTCCATTATGCTTACTAAAGAAGAATCCTTATCCATCCAAGTTACCTGCAAATCATCATAGAGGCTACCACTTAAATACATTTCACGCAGAGGCATGTCTGGCAACTTGGCACGGAGGAAACCACGTAGTTCAGCACAGATATCCACAGCAGCCTGCTTGGCTCTGGCCTGCTCTTCTGTTGGGATGGCCACCTTTCTTCGGTAATAGGCAAACAGCTTCTCTTGTAAAGACACCCGGAGGCGAGACTTCTTGAGCTCCACCTGGCTTTTCTTGGCAGATGATTTGTGTTTCATGGATTTTATTGAATCTACAAGGATAGGGTTAGTGAGTGAAAGAGAGAAAGAGAGAACCCAATATTTCACTGCAAATGACTTGTTAGGTACAATTCAGATGCACTCAATTGAATCTGCTTTGAGCAGAAGGAAATGGGGGAAAAGTGGACTTTGGCAACTATGTAAACAAACACAAACATTTCGTACAACACCATAGCTGAAATTCAAGCAGGACAAGTTATTCAACATTTAGGGGTCAATAGAGCCCATTAACACCTTAATCCTGATTGTTTGGTTTGTTTTAATTTGAGGAAGCAGATGTCAATGATATTGGCTGAATCTATGTCCAAGGTTGTATATTTGGGGCCATAATCTAGATAAGTGGTGGCGAACCTATGGCATGCATGCAGAGCCCTCTCTGTCAGCATGCGAGCCAAGTCGCCCCACCATCACCCCAGAAGCCGAGCATCGGATAACAGCGCACACAGAGGCCACGTGCATGCTTGGAAAGGAGTAGTGGTGCCAGGCAATGACGTCATGAGCCACAACATTAGTCGCGACTTGTCTGAGCTTTCGCACGGCCAGTCAGTGAACTGCCAAAGCTCGCTCACGCGCGCGCGCTCGCGCTCTCTCTCTCCTTGGACTGGCTGCGAGTTGTTTTTTCTAAACTAAAAACTCAGTTTTCAAGTTTTATTGCAGTGTCGGCACTTTGTGATAAATAATTGGGTTTTGGGTTGCAGTTTGGGCACTCGGTCTCTAAAAGGTTCGCTATCACTGATCTAGACGTTTTGCAGTAACCCATTTTGTAATAAATACAATAGATGTAGTAATTAAAAACTGTTGCTATTTATCCTCCAACAGCAAATAAAGCATCTTCCTGCAGTTGGCCTAGTTTTAAAAGAGGCTACAAGTCAAATTAGATGAAATGAAAAATGCTTGACTGCATTTGGGGCCTTGATCCAGACTACCGCATGAGGGTTAACCCTCTCTTACACTATTTCATCACAAAAACTTTCCTACCGCAGCTGCTATTTGCCTTCGGATAAAAATATCCAAGCAAACATGTTTTTCTTCCCAGGACAAATAGAATCTTAAGAGAGTGGTTTATGTTATAAAATGGTATGAAAGCAAAGGTGAATAGTTCTGAATGGGGAAGTATGAAATGCGGGGATCTCATGAAAAACATATATAAGGAACCAAGATATGAATAGTACCAAGTAAGTATTAGTGGTAATGCTGCACAGTTGTTTTTGACTAATTTACCTAGATTAATTGCTGTTTGTACCATGATAAAAAGTGTTATTTTTCTCTACTTCTCTCTGATCATGCCTAAAGCAGACAGACAGTTCTGAGTTACAGATGGTCTGTTTTGAAAAACGGGGCCAGCCACTGATTTTTGTCCCTGAATACTAGGTATAATCTGAATAATTCATTCTGTCTGCTGTCACTGAGACCAAAGCTGAAGACCAGTATCCACTGCCTCGGTTATTGCAGTTTCACTTAACTGAGGCTGACCTCCAGTTCTCCACATTTGCGGGGTTAGGGCTGCAGGACCCCCCATGAAAGTGGAAAAACCATGAATATCTATAGGGGAATCCTGCAGATGTCTCTAGAGAACTACACACTCTGTTTGGGGACATCACACTGTTTAACTCGATACTAGCCAACTTCACTCATGTGTTGTCTCTCAATGGCAGAAAGAAACTAGAAACATTTTCAGGTTTTCCACTTCTGCACGGATCCTGGGCCCTTAACCCCTGAAAATGCAGCATTTCCTACTATAGCTGATGGGGGACTTGGAACCTAACCCTGTGGATATGGGGGTCCTGCTGTAATTTACTTTTCTCCTACCCACTTTTTTTTACACCATCTAGTCCAATGAAGAGCTCTCCAAAATTTGAAAGTTTGCACACCCTTCTGTGCCATTTTTTCATCCTAATTAAGTTATTTTCCAAATGTGGAAGAATGAAATAGAAATCAATTGGTTTCAACTGAATGATTTAGGTGAATATTAAATGGGTATTAAAAAGAACTTTAACGCCCTTGGGAGCAATTCAGAAGAAGATACTCTCATTACTTGAATATTTTTAAACAAGATACTAAAAAAGCACTTGTCACAAATACATTGGGTACAAAGTATTTATCATTAAAGAATCTCTTCCAGACACAAAATCCTTTCATTAACTGTGTTAGTCCTTAAGAAGACACGTTTACTAGGTTCTAAAAACCAGTTACATAAATAGAGATGTTAGATTAGGGTTATGGATCACCTGTTTCAAAGGCTGAAGGATCAGTGGGAAGTGTCTGTAGAGAACGACTAATATTAGTTTTCATATCTTGGTTCAGTAACCGTGATGATGATCCAAGCCAGCTTGGTTCCTCCCAGCTTCTCTTTCCTGACTGGCTCAAACGGGTGGGGCTGGCAGGAGCACTGATTGCCCGGTCATACATCTGAAGTATAAGGAAACAGAAAAATTACTGTGGGATGCACTCAAAAGCTTCTGTTTCTGCATCCTTCTGTTGTACCTTTGGATACTCATAATTATGCCTTTCATCCACTGTGTTCACTCTTACCCGTTTCACAGCCAAGGTGGCAATACCCAGCATGGCAGCACCTCCCACGCCCAGTACAAGTCGGGCATTAGACAATACAAAATCAATGGCTGTGCCAATGCCATTGTCATCCTTCTTTCCTTTGCGCTCTCCAGCGCCAGCCATTGCTCCTTCATAGGAAGAGAATAACAACACAATTAACACAATTACTTTTGCCAGTGCTTCCTGATATGAGCTTGAATCTCACTCTTCCCTATAGGTTGTTACTAAAGGTAATTAATTAACTGAAGCAATTATCACACATTACTATGTCATTTGTTAGAAGACACCTGAAATAGCTTGGGTTGAGATTTGCCCAAGGCCTTCCACTGAACTTCATGGTTGATAAGGATCTGAAGCTAGCTCTGCAACACCCAAAGCCAAGTCTCTCTTTCACATTACACTGCCCTGCATACTGCTAAACTAAATTCCCAAGGAAAATGCAACATATGTTCTTGTAAAGACAAAATAATCTGAGGTTTTAAGTGGAATGACCTCATATTGGTGAACTGATTTTCAAGGCCTAAAAGGAATCAGAATGAGAATTGACAGGACTGTGTAAAATGAAATCATTCCATCAAAAGCTAGTGAGAAGTTTCTCATCCTCTACAGCACATATATTTTTCATTTCTTACACTCTCCACATGCAAATAATTCTTTGCAAGGCCAGTTACTTTTAGATGCTTAAATTAGGGCACCAGAGGTGCCCAGTTCATTTGAGAGAATTCATCGGGGGCTGCATTGAAGGGCCAGACTGGGACAAAAACAAAACATGGGGACAGAAAGGGCAGGTCCAACATATCAAAAGTAAGAATACTTTAGCATAAAACTTTTATTACCAGTAACTAAACCTTGGAAAATCCTTAGGAAACATAATAAGATGGCATGCTTCTGCTGGTTCCACATGGGCCCATGGCCCAACTGAAGCCCACACAGAGAAAAGCCTTTAAGTGTGGCAGCACAATTTCTATGCAATTCTAAAGGTCAGGCAGGCATCAACATCACGTACTTTCCAGCACCTCCTGAAAGCATCCATATTTCAGGAGGCCTACCTTGGCTGACAAACCACTGTTTCTATCACTATTCTGTTTTAATACAGAATTTTCTTCTGTTTTAATATTTTGATTGTGGTTTAAATAGTTGTATACTATCTTTATGGCTTTTCAGCGGGTATATACATGTTTATAAATGTTTATATATAATAAAATATCAGCTTTTTACCAAAAAAAGTACAAAAGCTAAGGCATCACTAGATGATCAGAAGTTGGGCAAATGATATGACCATTTGCTATGGCCATCTGAGGACTCCTTGTAAAGGTACTTAATAATTAGAAGAACATATGTAACTAAAAGTAACCTACCTACAGCCTAATTCATCTGTGAAGGAGACAGGGAAATACTTTCAGGGATGTAGGGAGGGCACTTTCAAGATCCTTCTTTCAGAGACATTAACCATTTGGACCAAAAGTCAAGAGAGAATAAGGAACAAGACTGGGGCCCCAAAAGAAAATGGGCAACCTCTAAATCAACCCCCCAAGTTTGCTGTGCAAGAAAGCCTGGCCCTTTTCCAGCTGTCTCTCCTTATCTTCAAGATTCTCAAGGTGCAGGTTCTTGCGAAACTCTTGCCGGATTGTTCTGAAGTAGAAATCACGATCGGTATAGCGTAGGCCTCTTCCCTGACGCAATAGAGTGCGATAAAGGTTCAGCACTGCTTCACGGGTCCACGCTGCCATGGAGGATATGTGGAAGAAGGTTGAACTGAAGACATACAGAAAGAGAAGATGAATACAAATAGATAGTGTATGTATGTCTTAATTGGGGCCAAACTGTGTCTTAACTGACACAGAGTAGTGCAGTAACTACTAAGAGAAATATATCCATGTAAACTTCTGGTAATTACGAATTTATTTACTAGAAGTGCTTTTATGTTGCCTCTCAAGACAAAGCCATCTCAGGGCAGCTTAAAGAAGCTAATTAGTTTTGCAGCTTTCTGACTATGGTAAAGAACATTAGTTACTGAGCAGATTAGAAATATACTAAATACAAATGTTTCCAAATTATGTACAAGCCAATCAACTTGCAGTGCTTCAAATCCTGGATCTTTCTTCTAACTACCCACCTCTAATTCATTCAGTTATCTTTCTCTACCATAGTTATTCCCAGCCCTTATGCCTTCCCTAGTTCTACATTCCCAGCAATTCTGTATCTCAACTGGTGAAACTCTGTTCCATCAATGGAAAGTTTTTGCAGAATTCCCTTTCAGATACGGTTGACATGGTCCTGAATTTCTGTTCTCAAAAATCTTTATATCTGCACTACAGGCAGCAATTCTACAGTTCATGAAGCTAGAGTCTTAACAGAATGTGTGGCTGTGGTTTCCTCTCTCCCCCTCAGGTGGCCTCCACACCAGGAGTTACTACCTGGAGAAAGTGAGCCTTTCACCTGAGAGCTGCACTTAGCTCCTATCATGAATGGTGCCTCACAGCTGTTTCTTTACTCTCATGATGGTCTCAGGGGAAAATCATGACTCAATGGAACAGCATTTACTTTGCACCCAGAAGGTATCAAGGTCAGGCTGGAAAAACTTCCACTGGTTATTGGGCTAGCCAGACCAATGGCCTGGCCAAGTATAAGTCTGTTCTTATGCTTCCACTACATCTTCTAGCAAAACTAAGCACCATTTGTTCTCCAAAACAAAGGTTAGAACACCCCAGCTGACATATCAGAACGTTTAACAAACTGTAAGAAAGGCTTTCCCAAAACTAGAGCTCCAAAAAGGGCATCTTTTTGTACAGCATAGAAACACATCTCCCACAGAACTAAATACAAAACCTCAACACATCTTCTCAAAAGTATCGCATGACTGGTTAGCTTGAGGCAGATGTATTTCCTTCCAGTCACGGAAGTTCCTTTGGAAGACAAAAAAGGTCATGGGCTCCATCACAGCATTTTTTAAGCCTCGGGAGCCTCTACATTTTGGTGTATGAGACCATAAGCAGCATTCAGCAAGTCAGTATCTCTGTCCTCTCCACACGTACCCTAACGAGGAAACGAGTGGACGCGAAACCATGAGGAGAAAGAGGAGAGGGCCGGAGCGGAGCTGAAGCCAGCGGGGACTCAAGTCCCCTCCATCGCCTCTGCCCGCCTCAGCGTTCCGAGCTGGGGGCTCCCGGGGAAGGGACAGTCCCGCAGCTCTAGGGACTCACCGGCGGGAGGGCTCAGGGACAGATGCTCGGCGGCTGCCGCTCTCAATTCCTTCACAGAGGCGGCTGGTGCGCTGCGCTCCGGGGGCTTCAACCCCACCTCTTCCCGCTCCTGGTGCAGCTCCCGCGGTCACTCGCAACATGGCCTCTTCACTTCCGGGTCAGCTCTTCAATCACTATGGTTACTAGTAGAGAAGGTGTTGAGGGTGTCAAGTGGGGGAGAGGAAGTGCTCTATCTCCAGGATCCTTTACCAGCATATGAACGGGGTTGGCAGCGGCTCCTGAATTTCTGCATATAGAGCGTAATTAACAGGTAGAAATTCAATGACAAGATTTTTTTTTCATAATGGCGCCTTTGCTATTGAATTTCTGCTTGTTATGAAGATTTAAACCGTAGGACCCTTGAGGGCAGGGGAGGGGGACTATAACCTGCCACGTGCATCTTTGTCTACCTGATTTTTTTGGATTGAAGGCATAATTATTACGAAGCACCAGAAAACCTTTAGTTCCCTACTTTGTACTTCAGTCTTTTATACTTGCTAAGTAATTCCACTGAGATCGCCCCGCATATGGCGGATTCTGTTAGCTTCAAATGTAAGCCGGCCGTCACATTTGTTGTAGAGAATCCTCGCCTTCTTTGAAGCCGCTGGAACGGAAGCCACAGAGATAGAGATGGCAGTACTTTGGATTGCAAGGAGTTGACAGATAGATGAGACAGAGGAATGGCGCCTCCTCCTGTCTGTTTTAAGGCAACTTCTCGTTTTCTGACCTGAAAGGAACGGAAAAGAAGAAGCACAATGGAAATCCACAGGATAGCGACGCGTCCCTTCTAGAGGAGCCCCATCTTTTCTGTAGCCTGTTGGGAGAAGTAGTTTAGCGGAACCGTCTCGTACACTCCTTCTGGAAATGAACGAGAGGCTGACAGGGCATCCAAGTTCTGGCTGATTCAAGAAACCAAAGGCTGCTCGCCTTTCTCAGTGCTCATTTCACAGGAGTTATAATTTACATTGGTACCTTTTTATTTGCCCAATATTTTAACACATAGTAATTTAATTTATTTTAAATGATGCTCAGTGTGGAATAGTTAATTATCTTATTTTATTGTAGTCTGAAATAATGTTGTAAGCTGTCCAGAGACAACAGTAATGGATGGCATACAGATTTTTAAATAAAGAAAATAAAGTGGTGACGGTGGCAATTGTTGTGGACAATCCCGGAACTAATCTAGAAAAGAGTTCAGCTCTGTGCATGTTAGGAAATCCTACCATTCCCAGTCATGCTGCCTGGGGCATGCTGGGAGCTGCACATTTTCTGTCTAAAGTCATAGGATTGCACTCAATTCTTGTAAACCTGCCTTGGTTATACTCTTGTATATTTGCTGGCCCTTTAGTTTATGGGAAAGGTCATGTTCATGCAAACAGCTCAGAATAACATACCTTGAACATGGTTGAATTCCAGCTTGTTTCACTGAGAAAATGGAATTAATAGATTTCCTTTCTTTAAAAGAATGTATATCTCACCCTACTCCAAGTTTCTTAAATGCCAATTTTGCCAGAGCATGAGCCAGTCTTTGCCCACCTCCAAACCCTTTCCAGGGCTTGTTTGTGAGTTCCCTAGAGAGGAAAATTACATCGTTTTATAGAGTGCAGGCTTATGGAAAATCTGAAATAGCCCATCGCCTCTGAAAGTTTTGCTTGGAATCCAGAATCAAGCATGATACCTTTGAAGGGAATGTGTTATTCAACACAAGGGGTGTATGGAGCTTGCAGGAGGCGCTCCTCTTAGAAAAAAGTAGTTAATGCTGCTTGTTCATGTGAGCACATAGCTCTGTCACAATCATGTATACATGGGAATAAATTTCATTCAGTTTAACGGAACTCAGTTCCAGTTTCTGTGTTTAGGACTGAAACACTAAGCAATTAAAAGTATTTCCAGTGTTGATAGGACAAACTCAAGTTCATACGAAACAGTGCCAGAGTCAAAGGGCTTCTTCATGTAAGAAGGTATTTATCCTTACATTTGTGATTCTTCACCCATGGTAATCTGCAGGTTCTTTACACAGCATTGTCATCTTCCAGGGCCTCTCTCATGCTTTCCAAACATTTTCATGGCTTTTTAGTGCAAGGAAAGTGTAGTATTATCTGAAAATGATGGAATGAACTGCAACTAGAAGCATGTGTATTTTTCTAGTTCCACTATGCTGCACCACCACCTTCTGCTTGTATAATGGAACATATAGAAAGGGAAATAAAAAATGGGGATGAGGAGAAAATATGTAGGAGCCAACCATAATCCTGCAAAGAATCTGGAAGAAGAGACCTTGGTAAAGTGATGGCTAAAAGCCTCATGTAGAGAAGTCTGGTGTGTATCCTGGTCTCCTCCATGCTTGCATATTCTGAATTATTAATGATATGCAAGAGGTTTTTAATGAATGATATACAAGATTTAACTAGTATCAAAGATCTATAAAACATAATTTACAAAAAAAGTATGTAAAGGAACAAAGTGTAGGCAGCTTCATTTGCCTTTCTGAGAGATAGTTTCAGGTTCATGGCTTCCTGTGTTTTATAACACAACACACTTTCCCAGGCTAATGAGAGCATCTTTCATGACAAATGCTAGTGCTCCTGCTTTAGCGCTGAGTAGGAGGTATAGGAAGGAGTTTAGAATGAAGAAACTCTTGAGCTGACCTTAAAATAATGCATCATTAACAATAATGTTCAAAGTGGTTCAAATGCACATTATGTCAGGAAGTTAAAAAGAAACACTGTATTTGTTTTCCCCATCTGCAGTGTAGGCTAAAGGGATGGGTGGAGGAGAGTATGTTGCCTCAATGTAAGCATTTTGTAGCTTGTAGGAATCAGAACTCCCAAAATACAGCATCTAATTCCTGGATCATGGCTCATGTAAATACATTTCAAGCATATGCAACAGATTTTTTTTTCCTCTGTGTACCAGTGCTACACTGTACACGACTGAAAACACAGAGTTTTTTTGAGCTTCTCCGCCCAAGGATTTATTGTGGGCTCCCGATTCCTCATCAAGGCAGTTTGCAGGTACTTTATATGACATTGCCATCTTCCAGTACTTCTCCCATTCTTTGTGACCATTTCACTGCTTTTTTTTCAGTTGAGGAACATGCATCATTTGGAAATGGTAAAAGGAACTGGAATGAGGTCCTTGTTTATGTGTGCAGTATCACTGCATCACGCTGCCACCTTGTAAATATGTAATGAAATGTAGAAAAAGAAGGGAAAACACACGTAAAGGAACTGATTTTAATCCCACAAAGACTCCAGAACAAGAAGCCTTGGTAAAGTGGCTTCTAAAAACCTCATGTAAAGACGCCTTTTGCTCATTTTCTCTCTTTTCCCCATTAATTTTTATTAAGAATCTCAATAAATTGAAACAAAAATTTTAAAATTTTAAAAACATACAACTAAAATTTACAGTTCTGTAGCATAAGGTTTGAATATATTTATTGCAACAGATACCAATACAATGTACTGCCATGCATTTATATATGACAATATAAACTATTATTGGGTATAATTATGCATAAAGTTCAAAAAAACCACACAAGATATATTTGTCCATTATGCCTATTTGTCCATTATTATCTCATTCAAAATTTTAAATCTTCAGTAAAATGTTGTCAAAGTTGTCCTTCCAATTTGCTAATATTAGCCTTTTAACTGTCAAAAGGATGCATAGAATCTATTTACACTTACCTTGCGTTAAGTTCCAAGAAGCAGGTAAATAACTGAAAAGTCTACTGATCTTTCTGATGTATAGTTTGAACCATGTTTGTATTTTGATATCCCAAACCAATAAATGAAGTTTTGGCCAAGGGGTGAAGGTATGCTTTGTGTTTGCAGTTTGGGTACATTAATTTTCTCTAATTAGGTTTCTTAACTTTCTTTTTTCAGCTGGTGTTCAGTTGTTCACTTTACCACAGTATTCTCTAACCTGGTGCCCTCCAGATATGTTGGACTGCAGCTCTTATAAATCCTGGCCAGCGTGGCTTCTGGAAGAGGGGATCACAGCAAGAATAGTATGTCCCTCCTTCTGCCCAACTGTATGGTTGAAGAAAAGAAAGAAAGCTGGGGTATAAAATATAAGAGGAGCTGTGTTGGATCAGACTAAGATCCATCTTGTCCAGCAATCTGTTCTCCCAGTGGCCAACCAGCTGCCCACAGGACACCCACAAGCAGGACATGAGAGCAACAGCACCCTCCTGCCCATGTACCCCAGCAACAGATGTCCATAGGCATACTGCCTCTGATATTGGGGGTAACATATACTTATCAGGATTAGTAGCTATTGATAGCCTCCTTATTCACCAGTCCTCTGTAAAGCCATTCAGAATGGTGACTATCATTGCATCTTGTGAAAGTGAATTCCATAGTCCCACTGTATGAAGAACTAGTTCCTTTTATCTGTCCTGAATCTCTCACCAATCAGCTTCATGGGATGAGCCTGGGCTCTAGCATTGTATGAGAGGGGGGAAAGTCTCCCTCTCCACTTTCTCCACAGCTTGCATAATTTTATACACCTCGATCATGTTTCCCCTTGCTCAACTTTTTCTAAGCTAAACACTTTCGGCTGTCCCAAACTTTCCTCTTAGGGGAGTTTCTCCACCCCTTCATCTTTTTAATTGCGCTTTTCTGCACTTTTTCCAACTCTGTAATATCCTTTTTTGGGTTCATTGACCCAAACTGTACACTATGGTCTAAGTATGGTCACACTGTAATGGGAGTATGATCTCAGTAGTTACATTTTCAATTCCCTTTTTAATTACACTTGCCATGGACTTCGCCCTTTTTACAACAGCCAGACATTGGATCAACATTTTCATTGAGATGTCCACCATGACCCCCAAATCCCTTTCTTGGTCAGTCACTGCTAGCTTAGAACCCATCAGTTTATACTAAAAAAGATTTTTATTTTTATTTTTTTTTTGCCTGAATGTGTAACACTTTATACTTGCTTACATTAAACTGCACCTGCTATTTTGATGCCCATTCTTATAGTTTGGAGAGAGCCTTTTAGAGCTCCCTGCAATCCCCCCACCCCTTTAACCTCCCTAAATCATTTGGTGTCACTGGCAAACCTGGCCACTTCACTGTTCACTCCAAATTCCAGGTTGTTTTTGAGTATGTTGAAAAGCATTGGCCCAGTACAGATTCCTGTGGGTCCCTGTTGTTTACATCCATCCATCTGGAGAATTTGCTGTTCATTCCCTTTCTTTGCTTTCTCTTCTTTAACCAGTTACTGATAGATAAGAGAACCTTTCCTTTTATTCTGTAACTGCTAATTTAGTTAGCAGATTTTGGTGAGGGACTTCACTTAAAAGAAAAGCCTTTTGGAAGTCCAAACAATGTCTATTGGATCGTGCCTATTCACACACTTTAAAAGAACCCTAAACGGTTAATGAGACAGGATCTATGCTTGTGCAAGCCATGTTGATTATAATTTCAGCAAGTCTTGTCCTTCTGTATGTCTGCTAATTTCCTCTTTCATAATGCTTTCAATCAATTTATTTGGATCCATTTTTCAAAAATGTGTGTTACACTGGCTATTCTCCAATCCTCCAATATAGAGACTGATTTTGAGACATGCTACATATTTTTTGTTGGTGGATTGTAATTTCACATTTGAGATCTTTTAATGTCTAGATAGGAATTAGAATCCTACATCTGGAGGGTGCTAGGTTGGGGAGAGCTGCTTTAGCAGGTGATAATGATAAATATTTCTATATCATGAAAATCTTTTACCTGCAGACCATGTTCCTTTTCATTAATTGGTAATCCTATTCACACCTTTGTCTTTTTGTCTTTTTGTTATTAAAACTGTGACATATCTCTAGGAAACAGCTGATTTTAATTGTGTTAGAATAATTGGGAATGCTACTGAAAAAATTAAGAGCCCACCATTCTCATAGCAATACAGGATGTCAGTTCTTTAAATGTAAGATAAAGAACCACTGAAAATGCATAGTAACACTTAAGATATAAATACTTGGAGATATAAATAGGTAAGAACAAAGATTGTATTAAAGAGAACACAAGTAGGTCCATAATGAAATGTGGGTAACTGATTAAGAAGAACTAATTGGTAAAGTTGTCTGAATAATACCCAAGGGAGGTCATTAAAATTGAGGATTATTTGAGGCATTAAGAATGTTGGGTGATGTTAGTTAATGAACTCAAAAACAATGGTGTACTTAAAGCTCATGTATCAGTGAGTGGTCAGTAATCAATGGGCAATAGGTATTGTATAAGGTGTATGCTATCAAATTTGAAATATTGTTTAGGAAAATATAAACAAATTGATTTTAAGGTGTGATTTTTGAGATGTGAGCTGTTTTCTCAGAGACAGAATTTAAAATTGATCTTTTCAAGTCTGGAAGATGTATGCTAACCTTAAGTCTTTTTGTATTTTAATGCCATTTACATTTTTGAGGAGTTGAAGCTGTGTTCAGATATATGGGACTGTAGACATTGAAGTAATGTTGTTGAAAGTGTATAAGTATGATCTGATATTTTGAACATATTAGCTGCCTAATATGCAGAAGCTCACCAAGCCCATGTCCCTGCCTATCAGTGGGAAAACTTACTCAGAGCTGGGAAGAGGCTTGGATTTAGAGAGCTCTCTCCTTAAAATTATACACTAGTCAGGTCTTTTAGCTTCTGCATTTCTTAATACAACTAACATTCTTTGTCAGTACCAAGACTGAATTCAGCATAATATAAGTAGTTAACTGACAGTCATGAGCTTCCTGAATACAGAACTATGTATAGCTCATTAAAACTTAACAGAAGCAGAATCTGCAACAAATCATAGAGCTCAATAAGCTGGAATTTGCTTAGATGGAAGCATTCTGGCTGGACTGGGTTATGAACCAAAATGTCAGTTAACATATTAATGTGACATTAATAAATGCAGAGTCAAAAGATGGTCACTTATCCCTGCAAAGTGCAGTGACCCCTGGGTATTACAAGTGATCTTTCAAACTGGAGTACTGTGGAATGTAATCTTCAAGTTGTTTTTGGCTTATTGCATCGAGATGTATTCAGGGCTTAGCTCCATCCTTCTTTGCACCTCTGGGTGGTATTCCAGATCTGTAATTCAGTTCTGAATGATAAAGGGCTGATTGAGCTTCCCTCCTTTTTCACAGCGAAGTTGTGATGGGAGTCTGGAAGATTCCTATTTAGAGATCTGTAATGGTGTACTTACCAATCCTTTACAAAAGGAATTTCCCCCATAGATCTCCTTGTGACACATGATTGCCACAGCATCTGTTGTGGCCAAATGGTTCACCCTCCTTCAGAGTTTCAGTTACCTTCTGGGGAGCCCTAGTGTTTATAGCATCTTCATAATGTATTTCCTTGTTCTAACTACAAACAGTATGATAGGTACTGTAAAGCTGTATAAGCATACAAATGCAGTTCCTATTTTTACCAACATCACAAATGTGTTTTGTAGGTCACATAGAGAAAGTTAAAAAATTCAGAACCTGGTCAAATTAATATTGTGACCAATCTAGCTATGATATACCCACTTACATGACTTATTGAGCACAAGGAAGTAGTAGCATCAGTGCCACAGCCATTCACAAACGATTTCTGTAGTTCAATGAGTTGGACTGTCAGTAAATGCTAAGTAACCTGGCCACCAAATTGCTCTTAATGAATGTTCAAGTTCCCAGTTATGAATGCATGTAGTTATATGAGATTCATTCATCCCATTCACTCCACTGTGCTCGCGCTCGCGCTCGCTCTCGCTCTCGCTCTCGCTCTCTCTCTCTCTCTCCACACACACACACACACACACACACACACCTCTTCTTCACATTTTCCTGAAATACAAATCACAAAGATTGAAATTTCAAAGAATCAAATACAATTAATATTTTTTTGTCATTGTCATAGTTATGGAAGGTAGGCTTCAACTATGCCCCTGGCATTTTTTTCTAGACAGAGAGAACATTGTTATCTTAATGCCAAATCTTACACTTGGCAACAAGATGAATTTTCCTTGTCACAGGGTCCTGTGAGTCATAGATCATTTTTAGAAATTGGTTTGGTGTTTTTGTATCATGTCTTTCTTTGGGGTTGGGCTTTCTGTACTATTGGCCCAAAGTGGTGCTATTAAAGCGTTGGTGTGATGCTACGCAGGGATGGGTGGTGTTTTCCTTTGGATTTACAGGCTGGTTCTGTGGACTAATGCCAGTAGAGGGTTTTGATTGAAGCAAATCCTCTAATTCACTTTAGTGGAGCGAATGTTTATTACTTTGGTTAGGGTGGTACCAGAAGCTGAATGTTCTCTTCTGGTATGCTGATTAGTAGACAAAAATGCACTAGCTCTGTTTTTCAGCTTCTGTCAGCTGTGTGTTTTTTTCAATGTGTTCATAACGTTTGCTTGCAGAACTGGTGGCATAAGGTTTCTACTGGAGATCTGCTTGCTTTGTATGCTTTGGCTGCTTCAGCGCTGTCTGAAAAATGACCTTACAAATGGCAAGGTGTCATGTTCACTACCTCCTGTTGATCTCTTTATAAGGCAACAGTTTGCAAAGAATGAATGGAATATATACTTTGCTTCAACTGATTGCACTGAAGCTGCTTAGAGAGCAGGATCATGGTTGCTAGAAGAGTGTAGAAAGGATGAAGCACATCAAGGTCTGGTTAAAACAGAGTGTTAAGTCATGGCAATGTTCGTTGAAGTCTGGTTTGCCATCAAGTCTGAACCCATCCCCCCAAATAAACCATAGTTTGTTAACCAGTTGCAAAGCACAAATAAAAGTGGGGGGAGGGTTATTGGCTTACAAAGTGTGGGCTTGCACAACAGTTTAGGCCCTGGGAGTCTTATAAATCCTGAGGCACCACCTCACCATTCCCTCCCCTCCTCAGTCCTTTCTTTGATATCCCAGGGGAAAACCACAAGACCAGTGAGAAGAGTTCAGTGGGGATGACAGCTGCCCAAAGGTACCCAAGTGGCACTTGGGAGGCAGCTATAATAGGCTCCCCTCTGCCGATCCTGGCCACAAGTCTCACACTGGGGATAAGGGTGCTGGGGGTGGGGGATAAGCTGCATTCTGCACTGCTCAACCTCCTCTTGAGGTAGCAGTGCAGAATGCAGCTTATCCCCCACCCCCATCACTCACTGTCTTGGCCCCTCAGCAGCTGCTGTCACAAGCAACAAGGGCACATCACATTTAACTTCTTCTTGAAGTGCTACAGAAATAAGCTACAGAGAAGGAGAAGGAGATGACATCTTGCCTTTCTGGGTAGCTGGAGAGTCGAGGAAGTGTTGAAAAGGTGGAGGAGGATGAGAACTGCCAAGAACATGACATTGCCATGTAGGAGATAGTGTCCCAGCCTGCCCCCGCCCCTGCTTCACTTTTCGGTGCACTTTCTTTTGATCATTTCCCCACTTTACTGGTCCTTTTCCATTGACAACTCGGCAGTCAGTCTCTGGCAACTGTATGCAAGTTAGGCTATATGCAGTCTCACCTTACCAATCTCTTACCTAATCCACTTTGCTGCTTCTCTTGACAGCTGAAGGAGTCAAGGAAATTGACCAGACAAGACTACACATACTAGACAGCTGTAAACGTGCATTTGCAGAAGGCTGATGAAAAAACATTTAAAATGTCTAGCACAGTTTCCCTACTTTCATGGCCCATGGAAAATATGCCCTCAGT